>NW_024070211.1:13379070-13828997 GCF_014754425.2 Oryx dammah
GGGGGCGGGGCGCGGAGGGGCGGGGCCGGCGCTGGGCGCCCCCCGCCGCCGGGGTCCCTGCGCGCCCCGCGCTCCGCACGCACCCGCCCGCCGCGGGATAGGGGTGCCGAGGAAATCGTGCGAACGGGGACGGGTGGCCGGCCTCACTGAACCTCGCTCTGGGGACCGGGACCCGCAGCGCGCGCCTCCCCGGGCCGTCGCGGGGCTTGGAAGGGGAAGGACCCCGCGTGGAGGTGCGGGGTACGACCTGGCTGGTCAGAGAGTCCGTGTAGATGGGTCTCATCTGCTTGACCGTGGGTACCCTCCCGCTAAGTGTTCACTGACTCTCCCAGGACCCATCACCCCCTCTAGCCGATCCACAAGAGGGGGCCACAGGTCATCCGAGTTCACTGGGCTTTGATGTCTCCAGGACACGGGTGGGCAGCGGGACCGCAGAGCAGGCCTCAGTCTCCCCTCTGCGCCAGCGGGTCACTGGGTGGACAGACCTGGCCAGGTGCTTCTTCCCCCGCAGCTATGTGACCCCAGGCAGGCGCTGCCAGCTCTCCCAGACTCGTATTCTTCACTGTAGGCTGTAGACCCTTCTCCTCCCAGCGCAGGTGGTGTGAAAACTATGTCCCAGATGGGGGGGGTGTCCCGAGCTGTGGTCGTTTTCCCTTGGGTGCTCATCGTGGGTTTCTCTGTGACTTTTATCTCCGCCTGACATATGAGGCACTTCGCTTACCCTCTGGGGTCTCCCACCACTACACCAGAGTCCCAGGAGGGCAGCAGCTTGGTCGTCTTGCTCACTGCTCTGTCCCCAGCACTGCTCTGGTGCAGAACAGCGGTTCAGTGCCGATTCGTTGGATCAGTGAATGTGTTTTCCGCTCACTCCCATCCACCTGTTGTGGAGGAAGAAGGGTATAGATATGCAAAATGATAGGATACTGAAAGAGGAACTCCCCAGGTGGGTGGGTGACCAATATGCTACTGGAGCCCTTGGACTGCAAGGAGATCCAACCAGTCCATTCTGAAGGAGATCAGCCCTGGGATTTCTTTGGAAGGAATGATGCTAAAGCTGAAACTCCAGTACTTTGGCCACCTCATGCGAAGAGTTGACTCATTGGAAAAGACTCTGATGCTGGGAGGGATTGGGGGCAGGAGGAGAAGATGTATGAGATGACGGATGAGATGGCTGGATGGCATCACTGACTCGATGGACGTTAGTTTGAGTGAACTCCAGGAGTTGGTGATGGACAGGGAGGCCCGGCGTGCTGCAATTCACGGAGTCGCAAGGAGTCAGACACGACTGAGCGACTGAACTGAACTGAAGCCCCTGAACTGAACTGAAGCTCCTGGTCCATGCCAAGTACTTAACATGAGTGACCCCATAAAGTAGGTGCTGTCAATATCTCCACTTCTAGGTGGAAAACCGAAGCCTGGAGAGAGAAGTTTATTTGCTGGCCCCGGCCGGCTGAAAGTCTCTGCCCCCAGCCTCCCTTTCCCCAGACCCAGTGCAGGGCCTGCCGTCAACAAAGGGGAAATCATTGAGCTGAAACTGGAACAGTTCCCCCCAAGGAACAGGAAACTGAAACCAGGACTGTTGGAGCCAGTAGGGGAGAGTGCCGGGTGTGGACCCGAGGAACAGACCCTGGCACTAGCCATGGTTTGGGGTGTCAGATGAATCTGGACTGGTCCTTCCAGGGGCTTGAGAGGAGGGTCAAAGGACAAAGGTCAGCTCAGCATCAGGTGGAGCTTCATTAAGCGTTCCCTGCAAGGGAGCTCACGAGAGCCTCATCCAGATGCCCTTGGACAGAGATCTGAAGAGGAAAGCAGGGCAACTAAAACACTCTGAGATTCAAAAATCCCTAGGACTTCTGAGCTCCCAGCCTCTGGGAATCCCACTGCCAAACCTCTAGGAACTCCGACCATAGGCCCCTTGGGAAGATGGCTGGAGAGGGGCTGACGGGGCCCAGTAGAGGGGGAGCTGGTTCCAGTTGAGGCAGCGCTGCCTGGAGTTAAAGAGCTCCGACTCAACTGGGCAAACACTTGGGTTCAGACCTCCATTCTGTCAGCTGTGAGCTGGGTGACTCTGGATGAGTGAGTTTACCGCTCTGAGCCTCAGTTTCCCAACTGTAATGTGGAAAACACGACCACATGGTCACTCACTCATTCATCACCCAAAGATAAAGTGGGTGCCGTGGGTGCCAGGCCCAGGGCCACGTGCCAGGTTGTAAAGATTAAATGAGCTCTTCTGGCCATTGAACTGGGGGTTCAATAAAGGTGGCTCAATCATGTCCAGCTATTTGCGATCCTATGGACTATAGCCCGCCAGGGTCCTCTGTCCATGGAATTCTCCAGGCAAGAATACTGGAGTGGATAGCCATTCCCTTCTCCAGGGGACCTTCCTGACCCCATGATCAAACCCTGGTCTCCTGCATTGCAGGTGGATTCTTTACCATCTGAGCCACCAGGGTGGCTGAGATGATGCTTATTAAGTAAGGGACCCAGATATAAGGATAGTTACTTCCCAGAGGGGCTGCCACAGCCCTAGGGAACAGACTGGGTCTGAGGAGCCCCCAAAGGGCAGACTTGGAGCCAACGGGGTCAGGGTAGGGCTTTTGAGACGCCAGATATCCGCCCTGTATAAGGGGGGACTTTGGAACAGCTGAAACTGGCCACAGATGGCACTGGCTACTCTGAGAAGCAGTGAGCACTCTGTCTGGGCAAGTAGACAAGGCTCAGAAAACTAGCCATCAGGGAGGCCATTAAGACAGTCCCCATGCACAGAATGGGCATGGCCCACCTTCGGAGGTCCCTGCCAGTTCTGAGACTCCTGGAAGCTGTGGCCCTCTTCCCTGATGCCCCAGGGAGGGGGGAGGCTCTTTGGCCTGGGCAGGCCCAGAGCGCCCCCTGCCGCACCTCAAGAGATACTGGTCCCAGCCCAAGCGGAGCCGTGTCTGAGCCCCGAAGATCTCATTCAGCCCCTCCCCCTCCCCCTCCCCAACCTCGCTCTCCTTGGTGTTCACAGCTGCACACACAGCGTCCCAGCGCCTGACGTTCCATGCGGTCAACACCCCCGTCCCCATGGCTACCTGTGCACTGGAGCCGCACCCCAGCTTCTCAGGGTCTCCCTTATCTGCGATCACCATCCACACAGGCATCTGCTCTGCCCACTCGGACACCACAACTCCGGTAGCCCGCTTGGCCCCTCTGGGGAGCCTTCCTGACTCCCTCAGGTGGGGCTTAACCCCCACCCAGCCCACCCACCCCCAAGCCAGCACCTTGGACAAGACCCAAGCTTGCCCTCCCAGCCCTTTCAGTCTCTACTCTCTGTTACTCCCCGCCCCCTCCCACCCCCCACCCACCCTAAGTGGGAGGCCTCAGTACCCCCAAAGGACAATGGAGCAGAGCTGATTAGACACCAGGCACGGCTTAAAAATGCACATCGCCTGTAGAGCAGCTTTATCCCCACTTTACAAGGGATGACCCACAGCCCAGAGAAGTTAGGAGACATGTCCAGGGTCACCCAGCTGGTGAGGGAGAGCTAAGCTCTTGACCCTGCTCTCAACAGTAACACTGCAAAGGCAGGTCCAGAGGTCTGTCAAGGGAGGCATTTGATGAGGGAAGTTGAGGCGGTGAGGTGATTCGCACCGTCACATGGACACAACCAAGTTGTGGATGCACTCAGAGGAGCCTGGAGACCAGACGACCCGGCTACAGGCGCGCAGAACGGCCAGACCTCACCACCCACCCCATGCAGGCCTTTCTCTGCCCTAGCCAGGCCGCCTGGCTCCAGCAAGGCAGCAAAAGGGAAGTGGAGGCCTAAGCCGGAATCTCTGAGCTCCAGGCCTGTGTGGCGTTTCCAGGCCTGGAGCACAGGAGCTGCTCGGCAACCGTTGCCTGACTCCACCTGCTCCCAGACGTTTGGCTAAACAGACCAGCTCTTTGGAACTCACATTGCCGTGAAATGATGAGAGCCAGGACCTCCTGAGGGCTTGCCCTTTGCCAAACAGCATCCAGGGCACCTGCCAGCAGCGCCCTCCCTACTCCTCTTGCAGCCCAGGATTCGTGCACCACAAACACCCTCACCTCCTAGCGTCGTTGCCCAGAGGAGTCTACCAGTGAAGCCTGGCACACGAGGAGCGGGATGCATGGGTTTGCGCCGTCCTTGGTCACCAGTTTCCAGCTGGGGAAACTGGGGCCCTGAGAGGCTTAGGTGACTGGCCCGGGGTTGCACAGCCAGGAAGTTAGGGGGCTGACAGGGCTCCGCTGTGCTCTTCCCTGTGGCCACACAGGGGACTTTGTGATCCTCACCAGCCCTCCAGCTCAAGGCAGTCACAGGTGTGGGAAAAGCAGTCTTTGCCTTGCCTCGGCTTCCCCTGACTCCCCCTGCCGCTCCGCACCTACCTTCTCCCATCATAACTTCCCGTCTTGCCCAAGACTCACGATGGAGCCAGAGCCCGGATTTGCTTCCGAGAAAAGCCCGAATGACAGAAGTCCTGACATGTCATTGACCCCAAAATCAGGAAGTGAAAGAGGGTTCTGGCAAGAAGGCTCCGGGTGGAGCCCACAGAGAGAACTTGGGAAGGCTCGGGCTGTCTGTCTGCTGATCCAGCAAGTAGAAGAGTCACGGGATAAGCTGAGTGGCTGCTGGGAGAGTCTGCAGGGCCTGGGTGGGAGCGGGAGGGCTTGGCCCCCATCTGGGGGAAGCCCCCTGCCCACCAAGGGGCCTGCCTGTGTGAGGGTCTCAGAAGGCCATCCTCGGGCCTTTCCTGAGCCCACCGTGTGCCAGGGACTTGAAGGCACTTCTCCTCAAGATGAAGAGTGGGTGATGCCCCTGGGCACACAGCTGCCAGGCATGGGGCTAGGATTCGAACCCAGGCCTCTCCTAGGTCTGTGAGCTGGGGGTTGCAAACCAAGGACCCACAGGGTTCTTGGGAGACCCCTCGGGCAGGTATGGAGCCAGGGGAGGGAAGAAGGGGAGAGAGGAAGTCCAATTCTGTTTCAGATGAGTGACCTGGGAGCCAGAGAGCAGGCCTAGGCTGGTCACCCGAGAGGGGAGAGCAGAGGTCACAGAGACCCGAAGTGGGGCAGGTGGATGCAGAAACCTTGTTTCTGGGTCCATCTGGCCCAGGTGCCAGACCAACCAGGGCCCAGGGGGAGGTGGAAGGGGAGGAGAAATTGCCTAAAACAACTGTTCCAGGAGAGAGGCTCTGACCTCAAGCTGGGTGGGGATGAAAACGGGGCTGGACCCAACTCTGTGGGACCCAAGTTTATACAGTTTGAGGGGATCATGAATACAAGATTAGGGCCTGGCTTTGGAAGGGGGTTGTGCCAGTGAGGGTCCCCAAAGCTTAAGCTTCACATGTTTTACATTCATCTGAACAGAAGCCCACAGCCCATCCAGGTACCCTCAACTGAGTCCAGCAGTCAGCAGAGGAGCCTGGACAGGGAGGGGTTAACCCCGCTCTGAGGGCTTGGTATCCTGGGGGGAATATAGGAAGGCTTCATGGTGGTGGCACCTCCACTGAACCATGGTGGGCCCACCTCCGAGAGTGGGTGCTCTGAAGTGGTCGCACTCGAGGCTCCACCCCCCTGAGAGGAGGGCTCCTAAAGTCTTGAGCTCGAGCTGGAGGCTTCCAATGTCATTATGTGTGGATGAGGCCAAGAAGAGTCTGGAGTTTGCTTGCTGCGATCTAGAATGACAATATGTAGGATCTTGAGTTGCTCTCCTCACTTCCCCTCCTTCATCTGCCCATTTCACAGGTAAGAAAACTGAGGCCTGAAAAAGGGGAAGTGACTGATACACAGTCAGCCTGTGGCCAAACCCAGGTGGCTTCATCACCAGCCTTGGGCTTTGCTTTACCCACGCTCCTCTCCTAGACCGATTACTCTGTGGTTTGCAAAAACTCGAGGTAGGACCAACCCCATAACAAAGACCTCATTCATGTCCAAGACTCTACCCATGGTGGCCCCTTCTAGCCAGTCCAGGGTCACAGGGCTCGAAAGTGGCTCGAAAGTTGGGGTGGGGGGAGCACACACCTGCCCTCTTCCCTTTGAGTGGGGAGGGGAGGGAAAAAGGGGAAGGGTCAGCAGGAGGAAGAAGAAAAGGAGACCGGAGGAGGAGCAAGGGCCCTGCCATACCAGAAGCCATTTCACTCACACACCCCCGTTCCTGGGAACAAATTGCACATTTGGAGTCATTTTCCTGGGAAAAAAAAAAGCCTCTCTAAAAATATTTTTTCTTTCTCACCTCATCCTGGGGCTAGAGCAGCCCAGCTGGGCAACAACCGAAAAACCTGGTGGAGGAGAGTGACCTGGAATTGGAAAAGGTGTGGGTGTGAGGGGAGAGTGACGTGGACCGAGGGGGCCGGAGACTCTCCTGACCCCACGCCGATGGAAGCAGAGAGAACACGACCGTCACCAGGACACGTCATGCATGTTATGGGGCTTTCCTCTTTGAGACCTCAGAGACCAGCAAAGCTCACCCTCAGGTTCCTGAGCCCCTGCAGAGGGCCAAGTAGGCACAGATCTAGGTGCTGAGGGAACTGCCATCCCAGGGCTGGAGGTGGGCAAGGAGCAAGGACAGCCAGCCCTCCACATACGTGGATTCAGCCCACCTTGGATGGAAAATATTCAGGAAAAACAAATTCCAGAAAGTTCCCCCAAAAACCAAACCTGAATTTGCTGCATGCTGGCAACTATTTACCTAGCATTTACATTGCATTAGGTATTGTAAGTGTCAGTCGCTCAGTCGTGCCTGATTCTTTGAGACCCCCATGGACTGCAGCCCACCAGGCTCCTGTGTCCATGAGATTTTCCAGGCAAGGACACTGGCGTGGGTTGCCATTTCCTTCTCCAGGGGCTCTTTCCAACCCAGGGATCGAACACAGGTCTCCTGTACTACAGGCGTATTCTTTACCAACTGAGCTACAAGGGAAGCCCATAAGAAATCTAGAGATGACTTAAGTAAAGTTTGTGCATGGAAGCATCACGAAGTCACTCAGTCGTGTCCAACTCTTTGTGACCCCATGGACTGTAGCCTACCAGGCTCCTCCGTCCCTGGGATCCTCCAGGCAGGAATACTGGAGTGGGTTGCCATTTCCTTCTTCATGGAAGCATGGAACTATGCAAATATTTATGCTGTTTCATATAAGGGACTTGAGCCTCAGTGGATTCCGGTATCCACAGGGGTCCTGGAACCCATCCCCCAGGGATGCTGAGAGGTGACTGTAACTGCATTCATGTGGGACTCATGGCTCCCTGCTCCGTTCCTCACCCTCTGTGTGCCCCGAGCAGGTCACTCCTCTCACCCTGGATCTCAGTCCTTTCCTCTATAAATGGGTCATATCTGGGAACACCAAACTTAATTCCCAGCTCCCAGCGTGGGGCCCTGGGATGGGGCATATCAGAGGGCAAAAGCGGGGAGGGTCTTGGGCCCCTGGGCTCTGAGGAGAGGAACTCTGGGTCCAATCCTAGCTCTGCTACTTCCTGGCCAGTGACCATGGAAGTTGGAGGCAGGTGAACAGGTAACACAGGGCTCAGGGCATTATTTTCCAGTCATTTCTGGCTTGGTCCACTCCAGGCCCAAGGGGTGTGGGCCAGGGAACCCTCCTGAGCCTGAGAGACAGAGGCTGACCTAGCCCTGGCACAGGACAGCTGTGGTCTCCGGGGAGTCCCTGGCACAGCCACACCCCAAGACACGTCTCTACCCGGGGCTCCAAGGAGCATCAGGAAGTTTCCTGGAGTCCTCGAAGGGGGCAGCTGGTAGGGGTGGCGTGGCCAACCCCTCCCAGGCCAAGACAGAGCAGGGTAGCATGTGCCTCACAGGAGAAATGAGAGAAATGGGCCTTCTGATTTGCCCAGAACCATCCTGGCCTACACCAGTTTTTGTGCTGTGCATTAGTTATCCACAGCTGTGTAATGGACGACCCTCAACACAGCCACTTAAAACAGCGACACGCACTGACTGTCTCACCTGGTTTCTGTGGGTCAGGAGTTCAGCGGCAGCTGAATAGGTGGTTCTGGTTTGGGAGGTCTCCCATGAGACTGCAGTCAGGATGTCATCGAAGGCTAGAAGAGGGCTGGAGGCTCTGCTTGCAAGCTGGCAAGTGTGACTGGTGTGTTAACCCTGGTCAACGGCAGGGGCTCTCAAGTCCCTAATACCGGCCTTGCCACAGAGTGTCTCCTACAAAGTGTCCCAGAGAGAGCAAGCTGGAGTTAGTGTCTTGTGTGGGGGAAGTCACACCCTACCCTTTGCACAATGTCCTATTGTTTGCAGGCAGCCCTCTTCCATGCAGAACACATGAAGATAAGAACATCAGGAAGTAGGGCCACCTGGGAGGCTGTCTCCCCATGAGGTAATAATTCAATGCAACCACTTTCATGCTTAAAATTGTCCCAGTTTAGAGGATAAATTAGTCACCCTTGTGAAAATTCCAAGGTCTCCAACATAGCAGGGAAAAATAGGGCAATAATAATAATAGTAACAACTCTCATGTGTGGCTTGCATGTGCCCAGCTCTGTGTCGAGTGTTTCCAGAGTGCCCTAGGAGGTGGAAGGACTATTATTCTCCTGCGTAAGAGGATAAATGACTTACAGCAGTCCCGGAGGGCTGGTAGAGCTGGGATTTGAAGCTAGGCACCCGTGGGTCATAAGAGGCTCAGAAGTTTTCATTGTATGAAAGCTTTGATGCATAAGCCAGAGATGTAGCCCCTAGAGAGGCACTAGGGCCCTGGGTCACACTAACAGAGACTTGGGGCCACCCTTTATTTCGGGGGGCTCCAAAATCACTGTAGATGGTGATTGCAGCCATGAAATTAAATGACGCTTACTCCTTGGAAGGAAAGTTAGACAACCTAGACAGCATATTAAAAAGCAGAGACATTACTCTGCCAACAAAGGCTCGTCTAGTCAAGACTATGGTTTTTCCAGGAGTCATGTATGGATGTTAGAGTTGGACTATAAAGAAAGCTGAGCACCGAAGAATTGATGCTTTTGAACTGTGGTGTTGGAGAAGACTCTTGAGAGTCCCTTGGACTGCAAGGAGATCCAACCAGTCCATTCTAAAGGAGATCAGTCCTGGGTGTTCATTGGAAGGACTGATGTTGAAGCTGAAACTCCAATACTTTGGCCACCTCATGCAAAGAGCTGACTCATTTGAAAAGACCCTGATGCTGGGAAAGATTGAAGGCAGGAGGAGAAGGGGACGACAGAGGGTGAGATGGTTAGATGGCATCACCGACTCAATGGACATGAATTTGGGTAAGCTCCGGGAGTTGGTGATGGACAGGGAGGCCTGGCTCCTGCAGTCTATGGGCTCACAAAGAGTCGGACACGACTAAGCTGAACTGAACTGAACTGGGGCCACTCTGCTCACAGGACCAGCTCTCTGGCCTCATAACAACCCTGTGAGAGGGGCAGGGCTGGGCTACCATGCCAGGTGACAGTTGGGGAAACAGACTTGCCAGCGGTTACACATGAGTCCAAGGCAAAGCTGTGAGCCAGATACACTGCCGTCCCAAACCAGAGTGAGGGACTAGCCATCTGACCAGCAGAAGCTGGGGAGGGAGGGAAATGGAAAGCTTAGTCTTAGGGCACATGCCAGACTTCAGGTCCCTGGATGGGACTCTTCACTCCTGAGCCCCGCAAGCCAGGGAAAAGCCATCCCAGTCCTCACCCTGGACCCTTGAGCCCTTAGGCTTCTATAAGGCTTTCTTTAGGCGGCAGCACCCTCGTGTGGCTACTTCTAGTAACTACATGAAGCGGCAGGTTTCCTCCCTGTAAAAATGCTTCACTCTCTAGCGCCTCCTGCCGGCACGCTAAGTCCCTTCAGTCCTATCTGACTGCCACCCCGTGGACTACTTACTGTAGCCCGCCAGGCTCCTCTGTCTAGTGCCTCACGCTTCTCCAAAAACTCAACTAGAAAAGAGACACCAGCTATCCCTGGAGCTGATGGAAGGTGGCAAGAGCAAGACGGCATGGGCAGAGCACTGAGCTTGATTTCAGGAATCTTCAGATAAAATGCCATTTCCTTCTCTAGGGGATCTTCCCAACCCAGGGATCAAACCCAGGTCTCCTGCATTGCAGGCAGACGCTTTACTCTCTGGGCCACCAAGAAGAGTAGTCTCCTGGAGAAGGAAGTGGCAACCTACTCCAGGACTCTTGTCTGGAACATCCCATGGATGAAGGAGCCTGGTAGGCTACAGTCCATGGGTTTGCAAAGACTTCACTTTCACTTTATTGCCTAAGGCTTTCAAGAGGATCAAAGGCATCCAGATATGAATGTGCTCTGTAACTTGTAAAGCCCGGTGTGAGGGAAGGATTCTGTTGTCATCAAAGTGCGATGGAGGGACATGTTGAAGGGACTCATGATGGAGGTCTCTTCTAAGAGACCAAGAATGTCGGTCTCCATATGGTTGGCAGCCCAGGACCTCATATCCTTGGATGGACTTGTTAGCAGCTGGTACTGGCAGTCAGTCAAATAAGGAGATTCAGCCTACACCCTGAAATGCAATCCTGCAGAGGGAGGGGTCCACCCCAGCCCCAATCCCTCCCAGGAGATGCCAAGGGAAAAAGCTTCAGGCCAAGCATTGGTTTGACCCAAACACTTGCATCAGAACCCAGCACTCATTTCCATATCTACAAGATGAAAACCACCACATTCCTCGCAGGACTGTTGTGAGAAATGAGAACATGTAAAAACTTATCTCTTGGGTGCCTGGCCCAGAGTTAGTTCATGACGAGTGACTTTATGTCCCCGGTGGCTCACGTGGTAAAGAATTTGCCTGTGATGTGGGAGACCCAGTTTCGATCTCTGGGTCAGGAAAGATCCCCTGGAGAAGGGAATGGCTAACCACTCCAGTATTCTTGCCTGGAGAATTCCATAAGCAGGAATTTTGACTCCATGGAGTCAAAAAGAGTCGGACACGACTGAGCGACTAACACTTTTAAACTTCTTTACATAATGGACAAGGATTGTTTGATTCACCAAAACCTGTGCACAAACATTTGGAGGAGTGCTATTAAAAGGTAAAAAACAATAAATATCATTTATTGCACCAATGTGCCAGGCACTCTGCTAGGCTACGTAATTCAGTTCATCTTCACGCCAACCTTTGACATGAAGTACTGTTTTCCCCAATTTCACAGAGAAGAAAATTTGGACTCAGAGAGATGACCCAGTAATTAAGGGCAATTGGGATGAAAACCTGTATTTTTCTGACCACAAAGGCCTCAAAGACACAGGGTTGAAGTTAAGATGGTGGAGGTATCACATTTCCAACCTAGCACCTTGCTTTCTTACCACTAAAAAACACAAAACATTTCTCTAAATGCTGAGTAAAAGGAGAGGGGGAAAAAAGTACAAAATCTAAGTATAAATAGTCCAGGTAGAAGAGAAAACCTACATGAGTAGCTCTTCAGTTGCAGGCACTTCACATGTTTTATTTTTATTTTTTGCCTGAGTCCTAGCTGCAACATGAGGGGTCCAATCCCCCAACAAGGGATCAAACCCAGGTACCCTGCATTGGGATCACCACTGGACCAACAGGGAAGTCCCTTGACATGTTTATTAACAATTCCATCTTACTTCAGCTTCATGAGGTATTACTTCAGTCTTAGAGAAAAGGAAACTGAGGATCGGAGAGACAAAATTACCACCTCAAGGTCACAGACTGTAGACTCATGGGAAAGAAATCCAAGCCTCTTGTTTTTGCCTGCTTTGTTCATGGGCTCTGCAAAGGTCCAGTAATTGTCTAAAAGCTGTTAATGTTCCACGATGTAAGAACCACTTCACATACACGCAACTGATGGCCTTCCATCCATTTCCAGCAAGGAATTCGGTTAAAGATCAGGTAAAGGGACTACCCTGGTGGTCCAGTGGTTAAATCCCTGGCTGAGGAACTAAGATCCCACAGGCCACAGGGCAACTAAGTCCACACACCTCAACTACTGACCCTTTGTGCTGCAATTAGACAAGTCTATGTGCCCCAACGAAAGCTTCTGCATGCTGCAACTAAGACCCGACACAGCCAAATAAATATACAAATGCTTAAAAAGATCAGGTTAGGGTTAGGGAGCCGCATTTGAACCCTGGTCTGATTGCAGAGCCACGCTACTCAGTCACACACACCTCCAGCATGCTATCTCTGTGGCCTCGGAAGAGGGTTCGGGAAGGACTCCATCACAGCTGCTACGGCAAAATCAGATTCTGGACATGAACCCTCCACTGTCTCAGCTCCTTTCCCCTCCGTTTCTTCTCAAACCACAGGGGCTACTAGTGACCGTCCCTCACCCTTGGGAGGGGACCCTGGGAAGTCCCTTTTCCATCTACCCTGAGGCTCCACTTCCAGTGCCCCTGGCTGAGCCCGCCCATCCTGTCGTTGCCAACCAAGTTTCAGTGGTGGTTTCCTGCCAAAGCTGCTCCTGGAGCAAAGATGGTGAAGAAGGGGAGGGGCGCATTTCTGGCACAGATGGTGGGTATTTCAGTGAGCTAGAGCCTCCTGAACTCACTGCTGGAAGAGGTCCCCAGTGTGATGATACTAAGAAGAGTGAGCTAGGGACAGGAGCAGCCCAGCCAGGGGAAAGGAGAGGGGACCTCAGGGCAGGGAGGTCTTCCCTACCACCCTGCCTCAGAAAATGAGGAGACATTTAGCTTAGCCAGGAGACATTTATAATCTGTTGGATTCTAATACAGGCCCTTTGGGCTCACAACAGGTGCAGAGCTCAGAGAGTGCAAATGAAGAGAACCAGGCAGATAGCGGGGGTCAGGCCTTTTGAGGATGCTCCCTGTCATGGGCACCCAAGAAGGTGAATTTTCTGATTTTTCAAAAGAAGCTGGACATCGTGATGCATGTGGGATGTCTCTGATAAACCCGCTCACAAGACAAAAACAGAACAGAAAGAGACACAGGCAAGAAAAGGGCTGGCTGCTCTGGGGCACTATATCGGAAAAAATAATAATAGTAATAAAGCACAAACTCAGATTCCAAAGTTCTGTATTTTTCAAAATAAAGATCACACATTGTTTAGAGACAATCTACACAAGAGTTACAAAAAATAGTTGCCCAGGCATAAGCATACACAGGTTTGTTAATTATACACATATGGTTACAAGTGTGCTTGCAAAAAAGTTCATTGGAAATATACACAAGGCTCTGGAAATGTACACCGTGTAGTGTTACAATTCTATATTCAAACAAGGAAAATTGACAGTATGTTACATTCACTTACAAGTAGACAAAATGCAAAATACAGTTCATCTTCTGTACAAAAAGGAAGGGCAATTCACACTTTACAAGGTGAGAGGGGCTCTGATTGTAAGGAAAGTTAGGGCGGGGTTGAACTTTGCACGTCCTTTTGACTGTCACAAAATAAGCAAAACATTACTTTTTTAGGATTAAAAAAAAAAAAAAACCACTACTGTGAACTGAATCATCTTGAATAACATTTAGAAAGGATCTCGCTACTATCTGACTAGGTGACAAATAAAACCAAGCTATTTTTTTCCTTTTTAAAAGTTAACTAGGCTGTATAAAGAACATTTATTCCTTCAAAAGAAAAAAAAATTTACTTCTGGTTGAAATTACAATTTACAATATACAACACTATATGCTACGACCATAAAAGGTGTGAATATACACTGAATGCACAGGGCTGGCTAATTTTCTTTTCTTACCAAAAAACGTGTTTATGTTGATTCAAACTTCTCCACATTTACATTACAGGTATACAAATGTACAATTGTACAATCAAAAGTATGTTCGACTACTAGGGTACATTATAGATACAGATTAGACATCAAAACAAGAAAATACTACAAATTTGTATATATGCAAAGTCTACACCAAGTATACACTATATATTTATAGAAGCAAGACCAAAAGCA
Source organism: Oryx dammah (assembly GCF_014754425.2). Classification (NCBI taxonomy): domain Eukaryota; kingdom Metazoa; phylum Chordata; class Mammalia; order Artiodactyla; family Bovidae; genus Oryx; species Oryx dammah. The sequence goes on from NW_024070211.1 coordinate 13,392,938, forward strand.
GAGTTGGATTTTTTTTTTTCCTCATGCTAAATAATCAGATTTTTGCCTTTCAATGTTAACAGAAAAAAATCCAGTAGGCAGTAAACAATCATAGCCGCCCGGCCTTGAAAGACATTCTGGGTGCTCACATCTCCTCCTCACAAAACGGACTACACTATTTTCTTCAGCATAATAATCTCCAAAAAAGGCAATTTTTAGAAGTTTCATAAACTTAATGTCATAAACTGAGGCTTTTGCAACTCTGAAATGATTTTCATTATATATATATATTTATATATATATATTTTATAAACATTGTTAAATGCCAGTTTGGGGTCATTTAACTAAAATTCAGACTTCTCAGGGTTTTTTTTGTTTGTTTTTCTTTTTTACTAAAATGAGGACGTGGGGAAGAGCTATTTGCAAAACTTGCCAGTGAGGCAAATGAGTTAAAAACCTTTTTTCTTTTTTTTTTTTTTTAACTTTTTTGTTAAACCAACCACCCTGAAAGTTTCCATACGTGGAATATAGATACAACATTGAACAAAATATGTGGCCTCCCATGTACACTGGTTACCTATGTACAAGTATCCTATACACCAGTAAAACAACAGGGCAATTAGTCAATTAAAAAAAATAATTAGTACATGTTATGTGTAATAAAATTAAACAAATTTACAAAGGCTTTTCCACTTGTGGATTTGATTCCTTTTTGGGGGAGGAGAGGGTAATCCTGGAGCAACCATTTACCCATTTTTGGATTCTACACTGGAGCATTTCTGGTTGCTGGTTGGATTCACCAGTGGGCCGTGAGTTCAATGGGAATGAGGGCACGGGGTGACACTGCCTCAGATGATACCATTAGGGGGGCCACAGATGGGCCCCAAGTCAACGCCATTCTTCATGTAGTATTTCTCCAGCTTGGCCAGGATGTGCTTGCCGTAAGTGTACTTGCGAAGAGTCGCGATGTGGGGCCGGATCTGCGGAGAAAGCACAGTCTGTGTTACTCTGGCCTGGGACAGGCTCAGGGGGCTCCAGGGTAACTTGCTCCTGGACACCAGGAGCTACCAACAGGTACACACGCCCCACAAGCAACATCTTTCAGTAGCTCAGCCTGAGCACCGGAATTCACGAGCTACACTGACCCAGCAGATGAGCAGAGCGGCTCCTGTCCTGAGCACTGATGCAGAAGTGAGGGCTCTGGAGGTCGGACAACCACAGACCACTTCCAGGACAGCGTGTGGAGACTGGCATCCTGTGAAACGACCACACCGTCCACCGCCGGACGGCAGCCCCTGAGGGAGCCTCTCGGCCCCATGGCTCTCCTGAGCAGCAGGGGCTGCTTTCTGGGGACCACGAACCCTTGCCCTCATCACCTGACCCTGCTCTCCAGCTCACAGTGAGTCACAGAAAGCTACTAATGATAATAATAAAAACGATTAATACGAGCCAAGAACTGTCCACTTTGAAGCCTCGTAAGAGAGGTGTGATCATCCTCGTTTCACTGATGAAGACATGGAGGCACAGTGGCTAAGTCACTCACCTAAAGTCCAACAGCCCCCACTGTTTGGCTGCTCCTCTCACAGCTCTGCTCCAGCCTCACCTTTCACCTTAGCCCTACGAGCATCTCTTCCGTTCCCCGCTGCCCACCCCCACCCTGGGGCAGACCCACACCTGCAAGTCCCGTGCATCCCACACAACTCAGGAGGTGCTTCCTCTCTGGAACCACCTTTCCTTGTTGGTGACCTCACACAGCCTTCTACATACCTCAGCTACAACACACTGCGTTCAGAATCATTTGTGGAACCACCAACATGCCACAAAGACAGTGAAGACCCACAATATTGACCTGCTTCCCCATCACAGCTCCCCAGGTACTCACTCAACACAGGACAACATGCCAGGGAAGATGGACACTCTCAAGCCTGAATGTTCCATGCAGACTGCTTTGTCTGTTTAGTTGTGCCCTCAAAGCAAGCAAGTGTCAGGTGGCTCCAGAAACCACTTCTGTAACCCACACAGGACACAGACCCATATTAGCTTTACACTCTCACCTAGGAGCCAGCCTGGGACCTGTGCACAGTCCTTGGCTCGAACTCTGAGCTATGGCACCCAGACCATTTGCCCAACCCTCCTAAATAAACTCACTTGCAAAAAGGACACCACACTTCCATTTGGGTTGCAATCACGACCACACACATAGCTGATGATTTGGTCCTTAGTACTCGAGGCTCCAAACCCCTTGCTTTTGGCAGCTCTGCTGTGGAAACTAAGTGAAATTCAATTCCTTCACCTGTCTGTCCCCAGGCCTGGCTCACTGATGAGGCCAGCCACCTAACCTCTGCATCTGCCCTCTTCTAGACAAACACCAACAATGTGCATCTACACCACCACTGAGCTCCCTCTTCCACTTGATCTAAAGGGAAATGGAAAGCAGCGTGTTCCCCTCAATGCTGCCTCTCCCTAAAATAGGTATGCCTAGCTGTGAAAGAGCAGAAGTCAGGCTTTTCAGATTCTTAGGACTCCCCCTCCTCTCTCAACTCCCTCAATCAAACCAGCTGCGAAGCCCCATTCTGTCCACTCTTCTTGAATCTCAAAATCGCCACGCCCCTCCTGGCTTAACTATTTCAACAATCCCCTGTCCAGCCCTCAACTGCCTCCTTTCCTCCAAGGTACTCATCAGCCAGGACCACTATTTGAAACGTAAATGTGATTCTGGCACCAGTCCCGTCCCACTGAACCTGCTGTGCTTCTCCATTTAAATACGCCACCTTGCCTCCCACTTCCAAGCCTGAACACACTTGGTTCCCTCCACCTGGAAAGGTTCAGGGTTTTTTTCGAATATCGCTCTTGTAGGGAGCCTTCTCTGTACCCCCATATCAGAAGAGGCACCCTTCCACATTCTCACCGCCCCCCAGTATTTCCCCAGCCTCAGTGTAACTGTCTACAACACTGCTTGGCCTACCAACACAGTGTCCTGGTGAAAAGAGAGCACATGTGCTTGTAAGTACCTGGTAATGAATGAACTCCCAATGTTCTCTGTGTCACCTACATTCCCTCCGCCCTCGCCAGCATCTTGACAGGCCCATCTGAGTCTCACAGCTTAAGCACTCTGGACTCCCCAGCCTTCCACTGCCATCGCCAACACCAGCATGGTGTTCTGTTTTGAACGGGAGGTGGTGGGTGCCTCGTCTGGCTCAGAACTTGAGTCCAGAGTAAAGATTCTCATTACCGAACTCTGTTCTCAGAGAGGGCAAGTGGCTCATCACTGCCAGACCACGGTCACCCCCTCCTTCGAGAAGGGCTGGGTGAATTCAGAGCCCAAAGGCTGAGGGTTCCAACGGGCAGAACCCGAGGCTCGAGGTACTGCCTCCCGCAGACACAGTGCGGCCTGCACACCTGCCTGGGGGCTGGCTGGGCTTCCCCAGCCCCGTGGTCTGTGTGGGGCCAGCTGGACCTCCTTCATGACAGCTGAGGCCATGAGCCTCTTCACGCGCTTTCTGTGTCAGCTCCCACTCACAGCACACAACACCTCAGATTTCTGTCCCATTTTTTCCTACCTCCTCTGTAGCCTGGACTTCCCCTCCTACGAAGTCTGTCCTCAAAGGCGTGAGCACAGGCGCTCACGTCACCCTTCCCCACGTGTGCTCTGTGGGCAGTGCTCAGTCTCAGCTATCTGTATGCTGGCGACTGGCACACAGTGGGCACCAGGTCACTGTGCCAGACCAGGTGCTGCCTTAGGTGGGAGCTTGTTCAGTAAACGGTGGTGGAATGAACAATAGAGGGAGGAAAGGAAATAAGGAGGTTGATCTGCTAGACTGAGAAGCTGGTCTCCTGGGAGCCAAGAGGTAGAAAGAAGCATGGCCTGAGGAACTGGGAGGGGACTCCCCCACAGAGACCGAGTTTAACATTCACACCAGTGAGTTACTGATGGAGGGGCAGCAAACACAGGGACAGTGACCACTCCAGATAAAAGGGTAAAGAAGTCACAATCCAGTGACAAACTGTGCAAGCAGCAGCAAGATGCCCACCCTCCTTTAGAAGCGAGGGCCAACTCCTCCTCTCTGATTGAGACCTGCACAAACGCCTACCTTGTGCATGACGATCTTCCTCTGAGCTGGCTCTGCCACATCGATCATCTTCTGGACCACGTAGTTGGCGTACTGGTCCTTCATCATGGTGTATAAGGCACTGTGGGGACCATCGTTCATGGTGCACACTTCATCGATAAGCACAGCGCGCTCTGTACGGGAGGCGTGAGTGACACACTTCTCCACAACATTGCTGTAAGGAGACAAATCCAGGGCCAAACCTTAGAGGGACCTCGTTAGGCTGTGCTTATCTGGCCTGGGCTCTGACCTCAAGGTCAGCAGCAAATCAGGCTTCTTCGAAGATTAATTCCTCATCTGTTTGGCTCTATGAGACCCTATCTTTGCCATCTGTGATCTCCAACGTCAACAATGGCCAAGCACAGGTCGTGGAGGGTACCAGACCCAACCATCTAACAGGGGAGGGTAAACCCACGTAAGTAAAGGTTCATACAACTGGTTATGAACTGAAAATAGGTAATGAACATAATTTCAACAGGCATCAACATCTATCAATTCTCCCTTCACGTCTGTGAGCTTAATGGGGCCAAAAACAAGTTTCTCTCACATCTAGATCCCTAGTGCCATGCACAGAGCTGGGCACTTAAGAGAGGCCCTACAGACTTGCTAAGTGAAGGCAGACACAAGGAGAAACCACACTGTCTCTTAAGAACAAGAAGGACCCCCAGGTGTGTCCACATTTCTAAACACTTCACAGATGTCTCAACCTCGGAAAGGAAAAAAAAAGAAATGCAGTTACTTTAAATCAGGGTTCCTCTAAAATCCAGAGGGACTGACTGCAGAGGCTGATTAAATCACATCCAGCCATGCTAAAGGGCACTCCTCACCCAGGAGTGATTGATTATTCATGACTGTTTGCTTCTGTACGTCAGCAGTACTCTGCTTCTGGGCCTCTGTGGGTATGAGGAAGTTGTGTGATGTCTAAGAACAAGAACAATACTTATCCTCTGTATTTGTATTACTGCAGCCAATACTTGGCAAAGAGAACATCTGCTAAGTGGGCAGCTGAATACTGCAACAATTTCATGACTGGGGGAAGAGCTCCTCTGGATCACAGAACACTCAAGTAGAAAAGGAACTTTCAAATCTAGCTAATGCAGAAAGCTCTTTTCTGACCATTCTGAAAGATGCCCATTTAGCCTCTGCATGAGAATTTCCAATGATTTGGAAGTGATTCTGGGGCAACCGACCACGAGTGAATGCTTCTCTTAAACATTCTTTATATACTAAAATAAATGTGCTTCCCTGAAATTTCACCCATTTGTCTTAATTTTGCCTTCAGCGGCTGTCTATACCTATTCTAGGAACACCAGAAGGCAAGAGATAGTGCCTTCTTTCAAAGACCAGCCCTATATAATTGAACAGTCATCACAAATAACCACCACCAAGTCCCTACTCCAGGTCCCTACCCCAAGTCCCTACTTCAATTTTTAAATCAAAAGAGAGGGTGCTGGTTCCACATCACTCTGAAAGGACCCTCGCCATGTTATCTGGTTCAGCATACTGAGCCTTTATTACGTACGTGCTTTTATTTAGAAAACAAAATTCTCAAGCTAAAATATTTAAGAACTACCACCATCCTTTCTTCAGACGTTGTCTCCCAGACATTTCTTCAATCTTTCTTCTTAAGACAGAGTAAATCAAATCTGATAATCACATGTAAAACCACAAACAGCCTCTCCCTTCTGATACAGCAGCAGTATGCGAAAACTTTTCCCCTCACGTTCCTCCCACAGCACTCTGCAATTCTAGCATGAACTGAAGGTGTGGCATGTGAAAGTGAATCTCGTAATAGACACTGGCTTCTCCCTTAGCAGAAAAGGGAGTTAGGACATTACTAAGCCAGTCACGATATCCAAATGTTCAAGTAAAAAATCATCACTTTTTAGAACTGCCAGGCTGAGCTGCCCTTTCATCCACCCAAGACCAGAGTGGTCAGATTTAGAACAGAATTTTCTACTAAGTTAGGCTGGCAACAGGACACTCATTCTTCTCGGCAGAAGACTGACTCCTTGACAGTAACCTGTCTTTTAAGAAGGTATTATAGGATCACTCACTGATCAGGATCCCACCTGGCCAAAGACTCCCTGCCACCTTAACACACAATCCATACTGTTCCAGTCTTTAAAGTTTATTCTAGTATTTCTGAAGCTGTGGTTCTTAAATTGATTGTGGGTGATAAAATCAATTTAGTGATTTGAGACTAGCTTTTTTTTTTAAATGAAACAGAGTAGTATCAATTAATTATGGGCAATCTTCAGTTATGTGTGTATGCACGTGCCTATGCATTCAAAGTTGATGAAAAATTTACTTCGTATTCTGGGTTACCATCAAAAATGTCATAAGGTCACTAACTTGCTTAATTGGTTTGTTTCTATTCAATTTTCAAATTTACTGGCTCTTTTGTTATCTTTAATTTACTGTTAAAGCCATATAGCCAATTTTATTTCAGATGTTATACTTTTCTACTCTAGAACTTCCCTGTTAATTCATTCTGTAATAAAGCTTCTAATTCTCTGCTGCTGCTGCTGAGTTGCTTGTCATGTCCGACTCTGTGCGACCCCATAGACGGCAGCCCACCAGGCTCTGCCATCCCTGGGATTCTCCAGGCAAGAACACTAGAGTGGGTTGCCATTTCCTTCTCCAATGCATAAAAGTGAAAGTGAAGTCGCTCAGTTGTGTCCAACTCTTCCCAATCCCATGGACTGCAGCCTACCAGGGTCCTCCATCCATGGGATTTTCCAGGCAAGAGTACTGGAGTGGGGTGTCACTGCCTTTTCTAATTCTCTACTAACATTCATCTTTTCATTTCACTACACACACATTTTCCTTTACATTTTTGAGTGTAATTTAAATGCTTTATAATACTTTAAGTACCTTAAAATATAATATTTTAAAATACTAATTACTTATATAAAATTCATAAAATATAATTTATAAGATTATAAAATTCATACTTTTATATAATTATACTTTTTCATAATTTTAATACAAACTTTTATTAATTTTAATTTTTAAAATAATAGTTTTTGTATATAAAATTATATACTTTATAAAGGGCTTTCTAATCCTTCTCTGCTAACTCTAACATCTGGGTGGTATGGAACTATCGTCACTGGGGAGTTTTCCATTTCCATTTTTCCTGAGTACAGGCCACACTTTTCTGTTATCTAGACATGACAAACGATGCACTGTGTGCCCTGAGCTCTGTCAATCCCTAAGAGTATTACTCTAACCCCTTTTTGGGGCACGCATTTTCTTTGCTGAAAGCAAACTGCAACCCTCTCCCATGCAGTAAGTAGCAGATGAAACCTCCACTAAATTCTTTCAGCCTTGGTAGGGTTGCCTTGAGTTCGTCCTGTGCAGTGTGGTTCGGGAGTGAACCAGATGCTTAGAAAGTTTAAATTTAGGCTTCCCCCTCATCCCTGGTTCTCTTCCTTTCCAGAATTTCTCCCCTGTCACTCTGCCACTGCCTTCTCAGAACACCAGCGATTTTCTATCCCAACTTAGCCTACAGATTAAAACTTTCCTAATTATAGTCAACAACACCTCTTATAAATTTCAAAGTTACCAACAGACTAGATCTTTAATGGTTCTCAACACAAAAATGATAATCATGTGACATGGTAACAGCTACAGTTACTGTAGGAATATTACAACATATAAATGTATCAAACCAGCAGGTTGTACACTTAAAACGTGCACAATGTTTACGTGTCAATTATGTATCTCCCAATTCTCTCAAAAAAGGAGGTGTGGGAGGAGGAGAAGGAAATTTTCCCAATGCAGTGAACCTTCTTTCAAGTATCAACAACCTCCTCTACTCACTTCTGGTTATCGCTCTGCTCCTGGTCACCATCTAATGTCTGCAGGTAGTTTCTGGTATTTTGTCCACAATTTATTAGTTGTTATACATGAGAGAATCGGGCCCAAAATAGCTACTCACTCATTATCAGACCACAACCCTAATACTTAACTATACAAGGGTGAGACATTAAATACACTGAACAAGACAGTAAATAGGACTGTGACCCCAAAAAGAGACCTAAGAGGTTCTGTCTTCTATTCTCCTGATCCTAGCAAAAGTCCATAAAAACCAATACAAGGTCTAGGAGATGATCCTAATGTGGTTAGGGTGCTGAGACACTGGATCTGGGGTGCTTTTATTTTTTGTCTCTATTTTTCATGCTGTAGTAAGATTTCATAAATTAAAAGTGAACAATTTAAAAACATCAAGGCTGTATGAGTCACACCTGCCCTGCAATGTACTTTAAAAACAAGAGAAAAAAAATATTCCAAAAAATACAGAGAACTGTGTTATGCATAAGATAAGATACACAGACTCAAATCAGATCATTAACCCACTGGAGGGCCATTAATTTCTTCTTTAATCTCTGCTACTTATAAGTTACTTAAAACATCTTTCACAACCTGGGAATAACTAATACATTTAATTATTGGGCTGGTATGATATGAAGACTTGATAAGAGATTTTGAAGAATATGAAGGCCTTATACAAAGATATGGTTACCTTCCTTTTAACTCCAGTATCAATGAGGAAACTAAGTAAAGAACATTTCACAATTCCAAAAAAGTAAATTCATGGAATACCCAGTTTACCAAAGTACAAAAATGTATGTGCTTTAGAAACAAATTCCCCAGATTTCAACGTGGCTCACTCTAGGGGAGTAAGGAGCCAACTAAGAGATGTCTTATGTTTCATATTTTGCAGAACTCAATACCTATATATTACTTTAAGGAAAATAAACATTAAAAAGAAGAAGAAAAAAAAAAGTACGACAATTTCTCTAGACCTGAAATATTATTTAATCACTTCTTCTGGAAAACATTCTGTGTAATTCAAAGCACATACCTTGCAAATTTGTGCTGACTCAACACAAGTACATTGCCTCGAATTTCTGCTACAATTTTACTTTTATCCTCAGGACGACCATGCTCCAATACATGCTGGATTACGTAATTTCCATACTGATCCTGTTTCAAAAACAACAGAAAATTTTAAATTTATTTAAACAAGCTCTATGCTACCTAAATTTTCTGACATTAATCAACACCTATCTTCCTTTAACACCATGATGGCTTACCTGAATACTAAAGAACACATATGGAATTTTTTAAATGGGTAGTGACAATTTTTCCCTATCATTACAAAACAGGAACGCATCATTACTAGACAATGGAATGTTTCTATATATATTTATGCTGAAAGGTCCTAGTCAGGGATTTCAAATAAAGAGCTATTTTTCTAACAAATGTACACGTGGGTCTCTGCACCCGTCTTTAACAAAGAAAAGCTGGAAACACTGGCAACACTGAGTTAAATACCGCCACAAGCAGACAATGGAGACACTCATCCCAAGGGAAAGAGGCATTTAAAGAATAAGTGTGCAAGCAAGGATCTCCAAAGGCACAAATATTTATTTGTAAGATGTAAAAAATTAAGTGCATACAAAGAAGACTTTTTTAAAAAAGTGCCTATGCCAAATGTGTCTGCTTCTGGACAGTAGGATTATGGAACATTTCTTGTGTTCTGCTGCTCCTTTCTGCACTTTCAATTTTTTCTACAATGAATATTAATACATTTATAATCTCACATCTCTCAGCAAAACAAGCAACAGGCACCACTCCAAAAATTGCTTTAAGATAACATACTACATGAAGGAAGTGTTCAAACAGTATGATATGGGAGAAAATTTTAGTACAAGCAAGACAAATTAAAAAACTACAGAAATCAACTAATCCATTTAGTTCATTTGAAAAGATGAAACTGGCAGACTACATGGCCTGCCTAAGTGGCCGCAGCGAGCTTAATCCACGACAGGGCTCTGGCCTTTGACAGTTCCTGGCAGATCTCCTGATGACTCAGAGGTAGATCTCAACTCCAAGGGCAGGGTTCTACTCATCACCCATATTCATAAAAGATGAACCAGGCTGGTATAAATGAAAACTTGCCCAGAACGTCAATGGGCATTTTAAACACATTAACCCCTTCTGGAAAAGAAACCTGTGCTGAGGAAACACATAAGCCCACAGGGACTTGCAATCAGCCCACCGGCAACTCCACTACCTGTACAAGCTGCTCTGTGTGCTGGTGGAGCTCCTCTAAAATAGGGAGTGTCTGGTCGGGGAGACAGTGCTCCAGGATCCTCTGAATCACTCGGCAGCCATAAGGGTGCGTGGACAGAGCAAACACCTAGGGCAAACCAACACAAACAAGACAGCCAAAAGTAACAGGTGCCACTTTCAATACTTCAGTATTATTTACATACATTTTCCCATTAATTTTCCCAATGACCTCGAGAGACAGTCATGATTATTCTTGGTATACAGAAGAGAAAACCAAAGTGCCTAAGTTTACATAATGTGCCTAAAGTCTTACAGATAGTAAGTGACACAACCAGGATTTTATTTCCTACTCTGACTTCAAGTCCAAATTATTAAGTATGGCATTTAAGTTCTCTCTGCAAATAATAAAGTGTGTATGGACAAATGAGGATAAATTCTAATTTCTTAAATCCATTCCAAGAATTCATAGATTTATACAAATTCAAAACTAAGAAGGACCTTCCCAAAAAGTTCATTTAGAAAGGAACAGAGAATTAATTAAGGTCATAGAAAACACAGTTAAAGAGTCCACAGCGTCAAATGATGGCTTTAAAAACAAAGAAAGGGTTTGGACCAAAGCCTGAATGCTATCATATAACCACAGGATAATGTTCTGAATTGAGTTGGGGTGTTTTCCAGCAAGAAACGATTTGTTGAGTCTGCAACAAGGGGAACACAGGCTTCAGATCCAGAGGACCCAGTCTCAACTCGGCCCTTCCTCGCTGAATGACCTGGAGCATCTGCACCTCAAATTTACTGTCAAGAATAATGACAGTAATGATGAGAACACTTAATACGCTCACTAGTAGCTCAGACGGTAAAGAATCTGTCCGCCATGCAGGATACCCAGGTTCGATCCCTGGGTTGGGAAAATCCCCTAGAGAAGGAAATGGCTACCTACTCCAGTATTCTTGCCTGGAGAATCCCATGGACAGAGGAGCCTAGGGGGCTATAGTCCATGGGGGCCTCAGATGGTAAAGTGTCAGTCACAGTACTAGGTGTTTTATACGCAGCTTCATGTGTACAACTATGCACTTGAGACACTGTACTGTTCTGCTCAATTTCAGCTTTATAAAAATGGTAAACACTCAGTCTAGAACAACTTATGTCACTCAACATAGTGATTCAAGTATTTACTTATAATACTATGAGCTTCAATCACTTATTCTGTTTATTTGTATAGCATAAAGTTGAGAAAGATTTTTTTTTGGGGGGGGTCTGATCCTCTCCTGATAGACATCTAGCTTATTTAATCTTTTCCTATTAGGAGACTAATGCTGCTTTAAACACATCTAAACATATCTCGTGGTGTACATGACCAAATATTTCATCAGGTATAGGTATATACCTGAACTTCAAAAGAGTTTGATCCCTGGTTGAGGAACTAAGATTCCACATGTCACGTGGCATGGCCAAAAAAACAAAGAAAATGATCTACTATTTGTGGTCTTATTTTGCATTTTCATGATTACTAATGGGATTACTTTTTCATATTTTCTTCTGTCTATTCAGGCTTTCAGCCCATTTCTGAATTAACTTGTATTATTCTCTTTGATTTTAAGAGTTCTTTATATATGCTGGTTATCAATTCATTGGCATTTTCCATCTTAAAAATATTCCCCCTCATTTGGTGGCTTAATCCGTTTACTTTTTTGTATATTTCAAGCACACACAATAAAAGGTCTTAAACAGAGGTACTCTTTTATAAATTAACTCAGAAAATCCCAAATAATCCTCAGTTACTGTTTGGGCTTCCCTTGTGGCTCAGCTGATAAAGAATCCGCCTGCAATGTGGGAGACCTGGGTCTGATCACTGGGTTGGGAAGGGAAAGGCACTCCAGTATTCTCGCCTGGAGAATTCCATGGACTGTAGAGTCCACGGGGTCGCAAAGAGTCTGACACAACTGAACGACTTTCACTTTCAGTGTCTGTACTCTACTTAACCATTGTTGTAACTGAGCAAACCGCAAAGCCTAAACAACTCTAAAACCCCATTTTGAGACAGGCTTTAGCAGTTCACATGACTATACCTGAAAATTTACCTGATATTTCCAATCTCTCCTTCTTTTCAAAAACAACAACAACAAAAGCTGTGGTATGCAAATTATCAACTCTGCTTGGAAGCTGGTGCTAAAAGCACACTGATTCTCATGATACACAATAAACAGGAGAAATCAGAAGCTAGGTCTGGTTGGGTGCCACTTAACAGAGTTCAAACCAACCTGATCATTGCCCCATCCAACGCCCCAAAATTAAGAAGCACCTTCGTGTTTTCTTAACATTGGGGGCAGGGGAATGGAGGGAGGTGGACACGTAGGACATAAGTCAACCCCTGCATTAGAAATGCAGAGTCTTCACTGCCGGATCACCAGGGAAGTCCCATACCTTGTTAAAGATATATACAGTCACACATAACCTGTGAGACTGGTTTTGTTAATCACCTAAATTTTAAAACATGATAAAAACTTTTAACTATCAAGATAAATAGTACTTAACCAAATGAAAAAATTTACTCTTCAAATATAAGACTTAACCAAATGAAAAAACTTACTCTTCAAATATAAGACTTAACAACTCTGATGATATTATCTCATCCTGACTGATCGGACATCTGCTTTAATGATGGAGAGAAGATCCATGGACAATTAAGGGAAGAGCTAGAGGTGCACAGAGCTAGTACCTAGTAACACTGAAGAGGACTGCTATTTACTGCAGTCTAAAATACACTAAAAGGCCCTGAGAACACTCCCATAGTGTTCTCTGCTCACAATGGAAATACCCATCAACTTGTTTCCCTTGTTTCTTTACTAAGTCACTCACCTGCCCCTTAAATGCATCGATGATAAACTGCAGAGACTGGGGCTGCACACATTCGATGCACTTCTGCACCACGTGATTGCCATTCTGGTCTTTCACACACTTGAGGACGTGGCCATCCAGTTCCCGAACCATTTCATTCTAGTTGAGACAAGGAAAGAAAGCACCACCAGAATCACAGAGAGCAAAAACTTGGACAGTCAACATTCTCCTTGCCAAACACAAAAGCACAGAGCAGGGAGTCCATGACAATCAAAGAGGGACAACTCAGCTGGGGCACTCAGACAACCTTGCTAACAAAGGAGGACTGGAGTTTTTCCACGTGATAGCAAATTTTCTGTAACAATTACCAGGCTTAAGAAAAGTTCTCTAACTGGCGAAAGACCTCTTGGGAATTCCAAAAAAAATGCAGTCAACTTCAAATAGAAAGGAGCCAGTATCAAATCAACTATACTGTATTAGAGACTATCACATACAATTCACCATTTGTCACCATGACAACCCTGTAAAGTACCCATCACTAAAAATGACAGTAGTTAATCTAGCGCTGACTCTAGCTAGGCAGACCTCTAAGTGTTTAACATGATCTGACTCATGAATCTGCCTCACAATCCTCTGAGTGGCCACTATTACAGATGAGGAAATCAAGGCACAGAAAAATTAGATGATTTGTTAAAAATCATAGACCTGGACTTGCCCCAATTCAAACCCAAGTAATCTGACTCCTGTGTGTGACGATACACAGATAACACAGATCATGTCAGCAAATGACTAGTCAATTAAATATTACCCTGCACACTCTCCTCCACCCATATATATGAATATATGAACATACTGAGTCTGAGAAGGGTTAAAACTACAGACAGTGACTGAATCAGAACTCTAGCCTGAGTCTGTGACTCCAACATGATCTTTCCACTAGGCCAGACTGACTGCATAATCAGCTGGAATAGTACCCTCAGTTAATGAAAAGTGTCCAAAGTCAGGGAAAATACAGGACAAGACCAGACATTATGTGGTGTGTATGTGTGTGTGGGTGACATGGGTATCGAAAAAGAGCCATTGGGATTTTTACTGGATGCCCTCCCGAAACTCGCTGACTCAGGTCTCCTTAAGATAAATACATGCACAACAGCTGGGCCCTGGAACTTTCTGCCCAATTTCTTTGCTGTATACAATCTCTATATATTAGCTACACAGTGCTGACTCTGTATTTATGGTGTGGGAGAAGACAGCAAACCAGTTTAAGATGGTGACATTTATGAATACAATTGTCTTAAATCCTTGAGATATTAAGCATGTAAAAGCACTAAAAGATTTTCTAATTAAAGAAATTCAACACTACACTGCCAGGGACTAAACAAGCAATAGATTCAGGACAGTTTGCTGAAGCAATTAATCAAATGTCAGAAAAGAATAACTTATGGAAACATAATTATGAGAATAATAAATACAGGATGATGCCTATATAAAGATAAAACACCAGGAACAGTTCTAATAATCAAAATGAAGGGGAAGTGGCTTCCCTAAATATTTGCTTGAGCCCAAAGAGGTAAAAACTCCACCGGAGATCAATTTATTTCACCTAAAATATACTTACATCTGGAAAACACTGTTATTTGTACTGGGAAAGGTAGTTTAGACCCAGAACAGGAATCCCAGAGAAACCAGATCAGGAAAAGATACTCAGGAATATACAGGGTAGAAAGAACAATGGGGGTCGAAAGAACAATGGGAGTTGGAGTACAGGGAAGAGAAGGGAGACATAAACTACTACAATGTAGCCATTGGATCAGAAAACAAACACAAAAATATAGTAAAATTTTAAAAAAGTCAACAATGTATCATATTCGTGGGATAGGGCACAGAAGTGGAAAATACCTGGGAAATAAAAATTTCCTGCTTGATTTCAGTAAGCAGGCATTATGGTCAAGAGAGGGGAAAAGTTCCATGAAAATTAACAAGGAAAGATTCAGTCATCACATTTTCATCCTGGAACATCCCAGGGAAAATTAAAGCTGGTAACGATCTGAACATTAGGAGAAAACAAACTAGTAGCCTCACCCCTGCTTCTAATCACTTACACACATCCTCTTCTTACCGCTGTACCTCCTGTGCCGGACACTGAATGGAATGAACTCCCAACGTGCTGTGTGTCACCTACATTCCCTCCGCCCTCGCCAGCATCTTGACAGGCCCATCTGAGTCTCACAGCTTAAGCACTCTGGACTCCCCAGCCTTCCACTGCCATCGCCAACACCAGCATGGTGTTCTGTTTTGAACGGGAGGTGGTGGGTGCCTCGTCTGGCTCAGAACTTGAGTCCAGAGTAAAGATTCTCATTACCGAACTCTGTTCTCAGAGAGGGCAAGTGGCTCATCACTGCCAGACCACGGTCACCCCCTCCTTCGAGAAGGGCTGGGTGAATTCAGAGCCCAAAGGCTGAGGGTTCCAACGGGCAGAACCCGAGGCTCGAGGTACTGCCTCCCGCAGACACAGTGCGGCCTGCACACCTGCCTGGGGGCTGGCTGGGCTTCCCCAGCCCCGTGGTCTGTGTGGGGCCAGCTGGACCTCCTCCATGACAGCTGAGGCCATGAGCCTCTTCACGCGCTTTCTGTGTCAGCTCCCACTCACAGCACACAACACCTCAGATTTCTGTCCCATTTTTTCCTACCTCCTCTGTAGCCTGGACTTCTCCTCCTACGAGGTCTGCTCTCAAAGACGTGAGCACAGGCGCTCACATCACCCTTCCCCACGTGTGCTCTGTGGGCAGTGCTCAGTCTCAGCTATCTGTGTGCTGGCAACTAGCACACAGTGGGCACCAGGTCAGTGTGCCAGACCAGGTGCTGCCTTAGGCAAGAGCTCATTCAATAAACAGTGGAATGAATGAGTAAGAGGGTGCAAGTGAAGAAAAGGTAAAGAAGGTAAACTGGAAAAAGTTTTGTTTGTTGGGGTCAGTTCGGGTACAAGAAATTGACAACTTTACTTTCTTCATCTCTTGCCAAATGAAAAACCCACCTCTAAAATCACACCTACTAAAGACTTAATTCTGGTCAAAGGGACACGTGTTTGAAACCACTGGTTTTAACACAAGACACTTGATCCACTATAAATTTACAAAATTAACTGCACAATTCATGCTTGCCATGCACAGAAGGCAGCCACAAGCACCAAAGAAAAACTGAGAGAAAACTAAAGACTGACAAATTTACAAGGTTCACCACATGCACCATGAAGAAACACCAAACACCAAGAGAAAAGTTAAAGGGGAAACTTACAATTACCTGCTGGTCTGAGGGAATAAACTCAAGAGCTTTCTGGATAACACGGCAGCCATACATCTGCAATGCCAATGACAGGACGTGGCCTCGAATCCGTTCAGCCAAAGCCAGCTTCTGTTCAAGGCTGCCAAACTAGACATAATGTGTGGGTGAATACCATTACTTAGGTAGAAAGAAAGAAACCAGAGAAAGCAAAGCATTCATTATTCTGTATCAACCACTGGCATACCTCTTTTAGCCCTGTCATCTGTGATTAACTAAACTTTTTGTTTATAAACCCTTTGTTTCTTCAAGTTCTCTACTTATCAGAATCTGATTAAGAGGAACTCTTTTTAATGTTAAAAACACTTCTCAGATATCCAACTGTAGTAGTTTCTGCTAAACAAATACCAATTCCTCAAAGATGCCCTTAACTCATCAATACTATTAAATATACCTATATGCCATTAATTACAAGAGCATTTACATTTATTCTAAAAACAACAGTACAGGTGGAAGACACAGTTTATTATTAAAGCTTTAGACAACATCTGAGGGATATCTGAGGATTTCTTGCAGCAAACCTACATCACTTTAGGTGTCTGAGTCTGTAAGTTGAAATGAGAGAACTGTAGTTCTCTCATCTTTGTGAAGTTTAAGCCAAAGCACACATGCACACTCTCTTCTGAATATGCTGTTCTATACTACTCTATTTATACAAGTCAACAGGATCAGGGGGAAAGTTGATAAAATCAAGAGGTATGACTGCACAATGTTAGGTCTTCCTAGAAGAATGTTTCTCCATCCTTGGTTTTTTATTTTCATTTGAATAGCATATGAGACTGATAGAGACTTTATGATTAAGGATGCCCAACCCACTCATTTTCCATACAAGGGAACTCAAGTCCAGGAACATTCTCTAAGTCAGAGTTCTCCAGCTTGTCCCAAATTGTACTGCTATAATCAACTGCTCATTTGGCCAGCCTAGTTGTCTTAACCTCTGGAGCTGGAGAGCTCTATATTTTTACATATATGTGACAAAAATGGCAGTGAAAAGGTATCTGAAAGTCAAAATTGTAAGAGTCATATTTAGGTTGATTCGTCAATCCACAGCTAGAGAATTCAGAGTCAAAGAACTTAGATCATGATGAGAAAAGTTGGGAAGATAGCGACTGTGAGTGAGCCACTTTTTAAAAATCTTCACAAAAACCAAAAAAATAAGACGTAAGAAGATTACAGATTTCTCTTATTGAGGGACAGGTAATGTGCAGAGTTGCCGCGTTTTACCCCTGTACCAAATGTTTCATCTCAATGTTTCACTCCTTTCTGGATTTATAATAGGGTTATTGATACCACGGCTGTGTAGTATATCACAGCTACAATGGTCAGTTTAAAAAAAAAAAATCTGTGCCTTTCTGACATTTTAGTTTAGAAGAGAAAATAGACATTAATCCAACAATCTCACTGATCCTTTCCAAAGACAATGATAACAAGAGTAGACATTGTCCGCATTAACAGGAATAATAAGGAATCAAGGCTGAAGGATCACCCATGTATCAATCCTCATGACTATGGTTTATGATGAAAAACACTAGAGTTGGTGTTCAAAGATAATTCTCTAGGAAACCATTTCTTAAATTTCTTTTTCAGAACTTTATTGTGGTCCTCCTAAAATTATCTGACACAAATTTTTTTCCTCCAAACATGACACTTTCAGTGAAACTATTTTGGCAATCAGAAATATTGTGCTGGATGCTAAATGAAGAGAGTGGTTCTACAAACACGTTTCTCAAGTACACTAGCATTATCTGCTTGGCTATTTAAACGATGCACTTCTGCTAATGAACTGGAAAAACATTTAATCATTCTTCAAAAAGACCATTCACACTTCATTTTAAGGACTGGAATGAAATTGCAATTCTAAAAGCAGCTAATGAAAATCAAAATGCTGTGGAGAGTCTCTAAAGGCAAAAGACAGAAAGAACAAAGGCTTACTTCAAAGAACTTCTGAATGACGTAATTTCCAAATACATCCACCATCAGCTGGTAAGCGGCCTGCAGGATTTCATTGAAGACAAGTTGGCGTTCGGCTGGTGTGGCACGCTCAAGTTTCAGCTGAATGAATCTGAAGTACAAAGTAAAAAGAGCAATCACAGCATTTTAGGAAGACTTGGAAAATATCTAAAGACTAGCTCAATTTATGTAATTTTTCAGTTCTGAAGCAATACGTATTTGTGTGCATATGCATATACACACACACACAACTGTTACTTAAATAAATCACTTGAGCTCACTTACTTGAAGAATTACTGAAAAGGAAAAAAGTTATACTGTGAAGTATCCCCTATTTTACCCAAGCTTTTAAAGTATATTTAAGTTTCAGTACATGTCATTACAACAGGACATGTATTTCCGTGTGGGATGGAGGGAGAGATGAAAAGTGGGGCAGAAAAAGAGAGAAGAAGGTGAAGGCAAGAGGCACAACACCAGGAGAACTTGGCCAGACGTTTTCTCTTAGAAACCAGTCCCACATCAATAAACTTAAAAGCCCATGGTCCCTATTTTAGTCTTCAACACACATTCATATGAAGTACATGTGTAGTACATATTCATTAATGGTATGGAACCGTAGTCATCTATGTGCAGTATCTTTCTAAAGTAGCAGCTACTCAGTTTGCCTTTTTTAGCTCAGGAGACTGTATTTAAAAATCCATGTTTTTCTTTTAATCTGGACTTTAGGATTTAAATATGAAAAATCCTTGCCCACTAGCAAGCTGGTAGAATTTAAAGAGGAGGCAAATTCTTTGGGAGTTGTTTTAGTGGAATCATCCATCAGAGAGAAAGAAACAGGGAGAGAGAAGGCTGGATGATGTCATCAGAACTGCCCTTTCCTGAGGACCCAGGTCCCTTTCTGTGAAGTCCACTGGAACAGGGAGCAGTAACCAAAGCTAAATAATAGCATTTCTAACCTCTGTGCAGACCCTTACTTCTACAGAAAGGAACAACAAAGGAAAGTGGTGGCAACATCTTATTCCTGAGCCTAAGGATCCAAATTTGCATTTGAACAGTGTCTCTTGGAGAGAAAGATTCTTAACAGTGATTAAAGTAGCAAGTATTGTACACAAGTCTTTGTGTTAGTATTTCTGTTTTTCTTGAACTGTAGACATTCTGTGAGGTTCTCATGAACAAAGGAACAGCAGGCTAATCTTTCAGAAAGGTAAAAAGGTTTGTTTCAGCATGTGATCCAGATTATTGTGGTTCAGTCACTCAGTCGTGTCCAACTCTTTGAGACCCTATGGACTGCAGCAGACCAGCCTTCCCTGTCCTTCATCATCTCCAGAGCTTGCTCAAACTCATGTCCATCAAGTCAGTGATGCCATCCAACCACCTTCTCTGTTGTCCCCATTCTCTCCTACCTTTAATCTTTCCCAGCATCAGTGTCTTTTCTAAAAACTGTTTTCATATCAGGTGGCCAATGTATTGGAACTTCAGTTTCAGCATCAGTCTTTTAAATGAATATTCAGGATTGATTTCCTTTAGGATTGACAGGTTTAATCTCCTTGTAGTCCAAGGGAAGGACTCTCAAGGGTCTTCTCAAACACCATAGTTCAAAACCATCAATTCTTTGGCACTCAACTTTCTTTATGGTCCAACTCTCACAGACATGACTAATGGACAAGACTACTGGAAAAATCATAGCTGTGACTACAGGGTCCTTTGTTAGGAAAGGAATGTCTCTGCTTTTTAATATGCTATCTAGGTTTGTCATAGTTTTTCTTCCAAAGAGCAAGTGTCTTTTAATTTCATGGCTGCAGCTGCTATCTGCAATGACTTTGGAGCCCAAAAAAATAAAGCCTGTCACTGTTTCCAATGTTGCCTCATCTATTTGCCATGAAGTGATGGGACTGGATGCCATGATCTTCATTTTTTGAATGCTGAGTTCTAAACCAGCTTTTTCATTCTCTTCTTTCACTTTCATCAAGAGGCTCTTCAGTTCCTCTTTGCTTTCTGCCATAACGGTGGTGTCATCCACATATCTGAGGTTGCTGACATTTCTCCCAGAAATCCTGATTCCAGCTTGTGCTTCATCCAGCCTGGCATCTCGTGTGATGTACTCTGCATCTAAGTTAAATAAGCAGGGTGACAATATACAGCCTTGATGTGCTCCTTTCCCAATTTTGAACCAGTCTGTTGTTCCATGTCCGGTTCTAACTGTTGCTTCTTGACCTGCATACAGGCTTCAAAGAAGACAGGTAAGGTGATCTGGAATTCCCATCTGTTTAAGAACTTTCCACAGATTACTAAATGGCTATCGTCAATCACTTTGTATTTGATGGCTCTTACAGCCTCTAAAATAAATAACAGGAAGTATACCAAAAGGAAAATTTTCTTTCATTAATTTTATAGCAATTTCCTTAGTGTACACCTTATCTGAGGCATGGAATTTAAGGCATTAGGATTTCAGTTACCTTAAGTGCCAAAGCCAAGTCCTCACCTGGAACCATGCTGGTCTTGGGAAAACTCCATTATGTGCCCAGCAATCTCCCGCAATTGTAAATTGGGATATCGGTTATTTCGAAAATCTTCCAAAAGCCTGCTCCTGCCAGAGGGCATGACATCAGACATTCCATATCGCAAACGGGAGGAGGAAAAAAGGGTGCTGCTGGGGCTGAAGAGGCTGGAGGCACTGCTTGCGCTGCGGTACTTGGCTTCAGCGCCTGGAGCAGCAGAGATGTATCTTCCACTGCCATTTGTGAGTCCTCCTGTTGGTTACAGAACAGGAGAACTCAAGACTCATTCTTAAGGAACTTTGTTCAAGAGAAGAAAAAGCATTCCATACATGAAATCTTGTATCACCTCTGATTTCTTTTCAGATCTGTTGCTTTTGTGTTAAGACTCAATTCTATTAGTGCCATGATTTTTATAAGGCCAACTCACCAAGTTGGAAGAAAGCTTTTGCACAAAAATTGAGGAGAGTGCTATTAAACACTGATAGGAGACTGCTAGCAACAATGGAGCAAGGGTTAGTGAGTCCCTTCGTAATAAGTGAAATGAGGAGGAACATTCCTGCTGTGTGAACCAGGATCAGAAAAGACAAACTGCACAGAGACGAGAGTGGTTTTCCACTCTCGTCTCTGTGGAGATTCCTGCCATCAATGAATAATCCTCACTCCCATCTGAAACCCTTTCTTAAAAAAAGAAAAATGGGGTACCCAGGTTAGTCTGTTTTATATAGTGGGTCCCCCCAAAAAAGTTTTGAAGGCATGATTTTGCCAGTAAATAAAAGTATGAAAATCACTAAGGCAATGCAGGCCAACAATTAGACATAAGGGATAGAAAAAAAAAAAAAGGATATATACTTTGAAATGGAAGGCTTTCAAGTTCTTCATCAGGAATGGACAGCATCTAACTCCTACTGGAACAGAGCCTGAAGTAATTGCAGTAGCAACACCTTTCAGGCCACTAATACTGCCATCTTGACTGCTGACAAAGAAATAATCACTGTGAATCCCCCGACAGAAAAAATAGAGGAAAAACTGAAAACCTATCAAAAGGTAAAACAGAATTTTAAAAATTATGAGTATCTATTTTCTTTGTTTTTTTACGATACTGGTGTTTTTTTTTTAACTTTAGATTGTACTATAAAAAGGATGTGAAGCCTTTTTTTTTTGGTTCTTCCCCTATTCCTACATTGCAAAGTAGGTAAGAAACACCATTTAAACCACAAAGGGAGCAGATGAATAACAATCCAGAAACCATGAGAGAAGTCACCCAACATGAACTGCCTGTTAACTACAGAGTTTTTATGACAGTCTGATCTGGAGTTCAGTGGTAGCTACAAAAGAACACTCAGCTTGGACTTCTCCACAGAATTCTATGGTCCAGTTTCAAAGGTGTGGGTCTCAATGAAAACTGTGGAACCAAAAGGAAATGGCTCACATTTTTAAGTAATTAAATAAAAACTACTTACTGAGCATTTGTCCTATGTCAGCCTCTATGCTAGCAATATTTCATATCCACTTTCTATCAAATTCTTACTGGCATTACAGAAAAGGGAGTTTTAAAAATCCCGTATAAGTAACATAAAATTAAGGCCGAAAATTACGAAATGCCTCTCCAAAGATACAAAACTCAAATTCACCATGACCAGAATTTATCACAGAATTCTTAACTCCAGAGTTACAGCTTTGCAGCCAACCACACTACTCCTTTTCAGATAGTTATACAGTTTTCGTTTTCTAAAGGACATTGTTATTCTGGTCAAAATTTCACAATATTTCTTAATCCAAAAGGAAAACATTTCTTTCAGCAAAAGAAGACAGGAGGCTTCTAAGAAAAAAGAACAGTAGCCATATGGCTGCTTTTTATTCCATTTCAAAAAATAATACTTCTTTCCTCCAGTCTGAGAAAGGAGACAAACAGGCAAAGAGGAAGTAATCAGACAGGTCAGCAGTACTGAAGACTGTGATAATACCAAGTAAGGTGGTGAAGAAGGAGGCGTGGCATGAATACACAAGGTTTTGAAACAACTCAAAGGTATTTTACAAATCTGGTCACTAACAAAGGTACTTAGTGAAAAGTAACAAATCAACAAAAAAACAACCAAACTCCTAAAAGGCCTGAGAAACATCCAAATTAACATGGAAGGAAGCCAGATCCTTGGTTTCAAGGCTGAATTGCGGGAACCAACCCTGAGCACTGCCCTATTTCTCTACTTCAGTTACACAAGCCAACAAATGCACTTATTGTTTAATCCATTATCAGCTGGATTTTCTGTTACTGTGGCTAAGAGCATACTGACTAATCCATAACATAAAGGGTTGGGAGTGAATAATGGGCAGATTTACACATCTGCCCTGAAGTTTTGATTTTTGGCTCTGGTATCCTTGGATGCCAGAAAGGATATACAAGCACACACACATATATACACACAGCTGTTACTATTGAGAAGGGAAGTATACAAATCTGAAAAAAAGTTTCTCTAGGTACTATATTATAAATGGCAAACCAACAGTTAATAGGAATATTCTGCTCAGGCCAAATAATTTTCTTTAAACATTAAGCCAATGGTTAAAATTTCTGCTTAAAAAATGTGGTTTCCTGTTGTTTTTGAAAAGGTATCCGGCAAAGAGCAGACCATCATTACTTGTTGACTGCAGTTTCTTTATAGATACCTAAAGGCGTTTTCTAGTTCACTATGGTTTACACACCTACATGCACTTATGCCCAAACTTTCATCCCTTGGAGGTGGCCTCTGAGAGTGTTTAACACCTGTTTTAAAAAAGAACATTTCATACAGGCCCTCTAAGGGAGCCTCCTAACGATTCCACAAAGTTTTCAGTAATATTTTGATGGTGGTGGATTTCATAGAGCTGTGTCCTATGACACTTCCGCAGAGATCAACAGCTTAAATGTTTTGTGTATATGTTGTGTATATGTAGGTTTCCTGCTTCACATGTAAGGAATGTGGAAGTCACCACTTCACCCTAACAACAAGCAAAAAACTAAACAGTCTGAAAAATCAAAAATTCTTCTTGGATCCATAAAAGAGATGAAAATAGAGAAAACCACTGCTGCCAAGATCAGAGAGACAGACATACAGGTCATCACGGCTAACCTGACCACAGACTCAAACAGACACACTGCCCAAACCAGTAACAGACTAGGAAATCCTGAACTGTAACCAACAAACTATCAAGTGCTGAAATACGCAACTCTAGCCTACCCAAACTATCCTGTCTGAACAAAAGGAGAAGGAAAAATACTAAGAAACATTTGTGAAGTTGATGGTCCAGAAATACAGGCTCACTAACACAGTGAGACCTAATCATAAGTCTACAGAACACTCTCCCTTCCCTCACACTTCACCATCACATTACTAAAAACCTACTTATGGCATTTCCTTTCACTTGATATATCAGGCATGGCTATCAAGGCATAGCAAAAGGCAAAAAAAAAAAAAATCTGAAGAGTAAGGGCACACATCAGAAACATAAATGACAGGGATACCGAAATTTTCAGAATGGGAATTTAAAACAAATACAATTAATATGCTAAGGGCCCTAAAATATACAGCATGCAGGAAGAGATGGGCAATGTAAGCAGAGAGATGGAAATCCTGAGAAAGAACCAAAAAGAAATGCTAGAGATAAAAAGTATTGTAACCGAAATGAAGAACATCTTTGATGGGTTTATTACCAAACTGACTACAGATGAAGAAAGAATCTCTAAGCTAGAGGATCTATCAATAGAATCCTCAAAAATCAAAATGAACAGAATATCCAAGGATTGTGGGTAAACTACAAAAACTGGAACATACACATAGTGAGGATATCAGAAGGAGAAGAAAGAGAGAAAGGAACAGAGGGAATATCTGAATCAATAATGACTAAGGATTATCTAAATCAATGTAAGACACCAAACTGCAGATCCAGGAAGCACAGGGAACAACAAGCAGGAAAAGCAAGCAAAAAATTATACCTCCCAACTATCATTTTCAAGTGACATAAAATCAAAGAAAAAATACTGAAAGAAGCCACAAGAAAAACGTCTCACTTACAGAGAAGCAAAGGTAAGAATTACATCTGACTTCTCCTCAAAAAGCATGCAAGCAAGAAGACAGAAGAGCTTAAGTTTTGAAGGAAAGAAACCCACCAACCTAGAATTCCGTATCCTGCAAAATTATCCTTCACAAGTGAAGGAGAAATAAAGACTTTCTCAGCAAACAAAAATTGATGGAATTTGTTGCCAACAGATGTGCCTTGCAAAAAATGTCAAAAGCATTCTTCAGAAAGAAGTATAAATAACACAGGCCACAAACTGATCCATATAAAGAAAGGAAGAACCTCAAAAAAAGAATAAGTAAAAGAGAAAAATTTCTCTTATTCTTAACTGATCTGACAGACAATAGTTTGCTCCAATAATAGCAACAATGTATTCAATTATGCATGCTTATGGCTACATCATATACATACATATACACACACATCTGCTTTTTATACAGCTGAAATGAATGACAGTAATTACACAAGGGATAGCAGATAAAGGTTAAGATTATTCTGTGATTATAAAGTCCTTTTATGGCCTTATTTGAAAGTGGACCTTAGTTAACTGTAAATGTATAATGATCCTAGTCAAACCACTGAAAAAGTTGTAAAAAAAAAAAAAGGAAGTAGTCTAATTGACAGGCTAAGAAAGGAAATAAAATGGAATCATAAAAAATGCTCAATTAAAACCACAAGAGGCAGGGACTTCCTGGTGGTCCAGTGGCTAAGATTCCACACTCCCAATGCAGGGTGCTTGGGTTCGACCCCTAGTCAGGGAACTAGATCCCACATGCCCCAACTAAAGATTCCATGCAGCCAAATAAATAATTTCTTTTTAAAATCCACAAATGGCAGAAAAAGAATGAAAGACAAACATAGAAACAAAAAATAGAAAACAACAAATATAGTAAACATTAATCCAACTGTATCAATAATCACTTTGTCAATGGTCTAAATGTACCAAATAGAGAGACTGTCAGAGTGGGTCAAAAGATGTAATTCAACATATGCTGTCTACAAGAAACTAACTTTAAAAATACACACATACAGATTAAAAGTACCATGCTAAATTAAGAAGTGCTTCAGTTACTTTATCCAAAGGGTTTTCTAGTATTCCAGCCATCTAGGATCCCATCCTCTTGCTACATGGAATGTTTTCATTCATCTGGTTTTGTTTTCTGTACTCAGAGATTTAGTAGATGACTAAGGGGCAAAACCCTGCTTTCTTTGCCTTTTACAGAAAACTTCCCAAGGCGCTCAACATCTGGTTCTGAATTTAACACAGGCAGAGGCAGTGCTGCTCACAAAAATGTTTATAAAGTAGTTCTCCTCAAACCACTCCTTAATACCATAACCAAGCAACCCTTCATGAAAGTTAGCCTAAGAATAATTGTCTTTAGTGCATAATGCTGA
Source organism: Oryx dammah (assembly GCF_014754425.2). Taxonomy (NCBI): domain Eukaryota; kingdom Metazoa; phylum Chordata; class Mammalia; order Artiodactyla; family Bovidae; genus Oryx; species Oryx dammah. Next base: position 13,419,186 of record NW_024070211.1, read on the forward strand.
ATCCAAACTATGTTAACTTTCACTCGGTTAGTTTTACAGATGACAAGTCACTTCAGAGAACTAGGTAATCAATCACAAAATGCTACATTTCCATTTAGAACAGGAGGCATACACACGACTAGTAAACAATCTGAGATTACTACAGGTTCAGTTCAGTTAAGTTCAGTCGCTCGGCCGTGTCCAACTCTTTGCGATCCCAGGAATCACAACACACCAGGCCTCCCTGTCCATCACCAACTCCCAGAGTTCACCCAAACTCATGTCCATCAAGTCAGTGATGCCATCCAGCCATCTCATCCTCTGTCGTCCCCTTCTCCTCCTGCCCCCATTCTCTCCCAGCATCAGGGTCTTTTCCAATGAGTCAACTCTTCTCATGAGGTGGCCAAAGTATTGGAGTTTCAGCTTCAGCATTATTCCCTCCAAAGAACAACCAGGACTGATCTCCTTTAGGATAGACTGGTTGGATCTCCTTGCAGTCCAAGGGACTCTCAAGAGTCTTCTCCAACACCATTACTACAGGTTACTGAACAATAAATTGGAAACATCAACTGCAATTCAGGCAGGGACAGGGAAAATTATTTTGTTTGATCTTTGTTTTTCTTAAAGGATTAGTAATTCTACCATGATAATAAAACTAAATGCTTACAAGCAATGGACAATCCAAAATAAAACTAGAATTCTATTCACAATAGCATTAAAAAAATATACTAGATCTAGTTTTCATGTAAAGACCTGCACACTAAAAATTTCAAAACTTTGCTGGGGAAAAACAGTGCACGCAAAAAGATGAACAATCACCTACCTCATGCAATACACAAAATTAACTCAAAACAGACCAAAGACTTTAACAGCTAAAAAAACAAAAATTTTAGAACAAAACATACGAGAACCTCTTTAAGACCCTGAGTTAGGCAAAGATTTCTATACCATAAAGCATGATAAACTGGACCTCATCAAAATTAAAACTATTTTAAAAAAATTTAAAGTTACTGCACTTCAAAAACAACCATTTAAAAAGAAAAAGACAAGCAAAAGATCAGAAACTATGTATATGTAAAACACATATACATAAAGTCTGATAAAGGACTTGATTCCAGAATACAGGGCTTCTCAGATGGTGCCGTGGTAAAGAGTCTGCCTGCCAATGCAGGAGACCTAAGAGATGCGTGTTCAATCCCTGGGTTGGAGAGATCCCCTGAAGCAGGGCAAGGCAACCCACTCCAGTATTCTTGCCTGGAAAATCCCATGGACAGAAGACCTGGTGGGTCCACAGTGTCACAAAGAGTTGGACACGACTGAAGCAACTTAATAGCACACATCCAGAATATACAAAGAACCCTTACAATTCCACGGAATAAGACAAACAATGCACATCCAAAACTGGGCCCAAAAAATGAGTGGACACGTCACCAAAGATCCACGAATGGTAACAAGCACATAAAAAGATGCTATGCATCACTGTCATGAGGGAAATGCAAATTAAAACCACAATGACATAACTATTTCATGCCCACTAGAATGGCGATGTTATATAAGAAAAATAAGAACAAATGTTGGCAAGGATGTAGAGAAATTGGAATCCTCATACACTGCTGGTGGGAACGTAAATGATGAAACTGGAAAAGTCTGAATTTCTCCCAAGTTTAACATAAAACTTTTACATTCAGCAATTCTACTTCTAGAGAAGTGAAAACATGTTTCTACAGGAAAACATCTAACAGCCAAAAACTGTAAACAACAAACATCCTTCAACTGTGAAAAGTTAGACAAAAATGTAGCATTATCCAGAAAACAGGATAATTCAGCCAAAAAAAAAAGGGGGGGGATAAACTACTGACACATACTATATCATGAATAAAATCTCAAAAACCTCTGAAGAAGAAAAAAAAAAGAAGCCAAGCAAAAGAGGTCACATACTGTATGGTTCCATTTATATCAAATGTTCAGAAAAGACAAATTTAAAAACAGGAAGTAGGAAATTTCCTGGCAGTCCACTTTCACTGCAGAGGGCACTGGGTTCCATTCCGGGTAGGGTAACTAAGAATCCCTAAGGCTTGAAGCACACATATATCCACCCCCACATGCAAAAAAAGAACACAGACAGAAAGTACATCAGTGTTTGACTGGAGCTAAGGGTGTGAATGGGCTTCCCTGCTGGCTCAGCAGTATACAATCCACCTGCAATGCAGGAGTCACAGGAGACAAAAGTTGGATCCTTAGGTCGGGAAAATCACCTGGAAGAGGCACGGCAACCCACTCCAGAATTCTTGCCTAGAGACTCTCATGAAAAGAGAGGCTGGTGGGCTAAAATAGGGTCACGATGAGTCAGGCATGACTGAAGTGACTTAGCGCACGCACATAGTCAAGGGTGTGAATGGAGATTAACATAAATGACTAAGAAAAATCTTACAGAAGGGATGAAAATATTACCAACTTGATTTATGCTAAAGATTGCACAATATAGAAAGTTACTAAAAATAATTGAATTGTACGCTTGAAAGGAGTGGATTTCAAAATATGCAATATACAACTCAATAAAGCTGTTTTTTGGGGACTACCCTGGTGGTACAGTGCCTAAGACTCCACGATTCCAATTGCAGGGGATGTCAGGGAACTAGATCCTACATGCAGCAATTAAAGAATCCCCATGCCACATCAAAGATAGGAGATCCTGTGTGCCACAACTAAAATCCAGAACAGCCAAATAAGTTAACAGATATTTTTTAAAATAAATTGTTTTTAAAAATAGAAATCTGATCTTTAAAACAGGTATGAAAAAAAACAATGAAGAATCTATAGTAGGTACTCAACACATGAATGTTGAATAAATAAGGAGGAATATAATTACTGCAGGCAGGGATTTTTTTTGAGTATCCTAACACATTTCTGTCTACTGGGAGGAAATGTGAAAATATATGATAACATTGAGAAAAGATCCACACTGGGATAACAGAGATACAAGCTGGAGTGTGCATTCAAACACTTATAGCTATGGGGTATCACAAAACTCATTAAACCATGCTGAGTTTAAGTTTCCCTGTATAGAGTCATCTGAGTACTTAACACAATGAATGAATGCTTACTTACTATGGTTGTTAGTGACCTGAGAACTGATAGTTGGTGGCAGCAGTACAGTATTAATAGTAAAAACTACATTAGGAATGGCCCAATTTATATTTGGTAAAAAAATTTATATTTCCTTGGTGACAGATGGTAAACAGACTTATTGTGGTGATCATTTTGTAATGGTTAAAACTAAAGCATACAAGAACCTTTTTCTCAAGGAAATAGACTTAGGTGAGGCAAAGCACCACCAATCACCACAAAATTCCTCAAGAGTGGCATGTCTCATTAAACATCGCACATGCAACAAAGGCAGTCCAATGGGAATACATACCTCTAAAATGCTTATTCAAAGTAAAAGATTTTTAAAGGGAAGGTATGTCAAAAATAAAACTAGGCAGACAGCAAGAGTCATTAAAATAAGAAATAACTCACAGCAACAGTTTGTTCCTTCTTCACAGGGAAATCATAAATTAAGGAGAAGGATGTATTTTATTAAATTGCTGATATATTGGAAAGAGGAAAGGCACCACGCATGCAAGTAATGTTTCCAGCTCCATTTTCAAACACCTAGAGCCATAGCATTTAGTTCAGAGGCTGATACAGTCCACAGGACAAATCTGGCCTGCCACCTATTTTTGTAAATGAAGTTTTATTGAAAGATAGCTGCAAATTTATTTACATTCTGTCTGTGGCTATTTCTGTGCTTCTTTAGCAAAGTTGAATATTGACTAGAGACTAACTGACAAGCCTAAGATATCTACTATCTGGCTATTTACAAAAAAAACTTTTTGTAGATTTCATCTGTTTACTGTTAAGTATATGCTGATACAGTTTAAATGTTTAAACCAAGGAATTAAAGGATAAGAGTTCTGACCCTGATAATGCACTGGTTTAAAAGATATTCTGGGCACATTACATGATATACCCTGATGCTGCTTTGGAGTCTGTTCAGACCTAAGCAAGATTTAAGTCAGTTTCCTCACATCTGTATCATAGGCATACCATATCTTCCAGAATGGTATGTACAGCACCCAAAACTGTTAACAGTAGCTGGTAATAACTATTCAATAAATGTTAATGCCTTCCATCTACATACTAAGCTGGGGCTTTCATCTCCTCCTTGTAAGTTTGCATTTACCCTCATTCTTTAAAGCCAGGCCTCCTGTTACAAAGAGACACTGTTGTGCAATATACCCTATTCCTTATTTATCCAATATGGACCTAGCAATTTGTAACATCCCTAAAACTTTTCTAAAGTGATGTCCATATATAACATGACACAGTTTCATAACTATAGTTCTTATCATGTAAAACCTCAGGATACACACACACACTCTCATATGTCTATGTACATACATACATAGTTTTGCCTTAGAACTCATTTCTCAAACTCAGAGAGCACTCTTAGTTCTAGAATAATAACTATATTATCCTATCCCCTTCAAGACTTTTGATTTTTATAATCATTTTTCAGTCTTTGTCTTTCCAAATAAAAAAGGACTGATCATTTTTAATCAGTCCTCATTTCTAAGTCCATAATCTTTCTGGTCAAAAACAAAGAAAGAAAAAAAGAAACAAACAAACAAAAAGATCCATGTAAACTATGGACTTTGGATGATAACGATATGCCAATGTAGGTCCATCAACTCTAACAAAGGTACCACTCTGGTGGGGGACAGTGATAAATAGGAGAAGCTATAAATGTGCAAGTCAGAGAGTACAAGGGAAATCTCTATATTCTCCCCTCAATTTTATTATGAGCCTAAAACTGCTCTAAAAAATAAAAGCTTTAACTTAAAACAATAATAAATAGATTTAAAAATCAGAATCCTCTAGCAAAATGGTATTTCCCAGGACAGTCCTGATTCAGGCTTGTCATCACAGATGATTATTAACAACACCCTCATTAGCTCCCTTAAGTGTCCTGGATTGCAGCATGAATTATATGGTCACCACACTTCTATGCCTCAACTTTCTCCATCTAAAAAATAACTCAGCACTTCAAAATACAAACTTGATAAATAACTAGAGGAAGGGAGTGTGTGTACCATCTTCCATCTTGAAAGATTTAAAACCTTGCAACCCAAATTGTTAAAATAAGTTTCTTTTCATTCTTAAAGCTGGCTGCTTGGCAGCCTCTATTCCCTCGTCATTTTCCAGGATCCAGATGGTAACATTTTTTTAAACCCCATATACAAAATAAGCTAAACATATAATTGGGAAGGATCTATACTCATTAGCATCCTGTGTAGTTTAAGAATGTATATAGAAATTTTTTTAAAGAATCTGATGAAATTTTTAAAACAAAATGCTTTATGTGAGAAAGTAAGATATTAAACATACACGGGGAAGGGAAGGGAATCTGAAAAACAAGGCTAAATATTAACTGTGGTGCTATTTCAGTAGTGTTACTAGGTTAATACACTCTTTGTCTCTATTTTCCAGCTTAAAGGAATCTGTACTGTTTATACTGAAAGATTCTCACATGCAGCCAAAGAACAGCCAAAGATGTTCATACTAAAGCTGAAGTGAATATACATGGGATGCACCCAAACTTGGATAAATTCCACACTGCTGTGCTGCCTAGGTACAGCCTAAGTAACATGAGGCACTTTAGGAAGGCACAGAACACCCAGGACACCTCTAGGATGAAGGGATCGTCCTTTGCTTACGCAAAGTACTTCTAATGTCATCAGTGGCAAGAGATTTCTAGAGTTCAAGGTGGTGTAGAGTAATGGTTCTTACCCAGGTTTAAGCTTGAAGAGGATCCATGTGAAGAGAGGGAAGGAGGTGGTGTCTGTGAATGTCCTGGTCCCTGACTAGGGAGAGGCATGCCCACGGGTCCAGGAGAGGAGGAAAAGCTAAGGCCGTTATAAAAACTGTGTCCAATGGGGGTCAAGCTGCTCGATGTCCTCTTATAAAGGTCACTGCTGCCAGTCAGGGAGTCACGGCGGGAGCCACTGCCAGTGTTGGAGTTTGCAACTAAAATGGAATTAAAACAATGCAGATAAGAACAGGCCTGTTCTTCGAAGAACAAGCCCAGTGACCTGTTCCTAACACTTTGATCCAGACTCCTTACCACCGCAAATTTGTCAGCAGAGACAGCCTAACTGTTCATGTGGCAGTTCTAGGGGCAGGTAGAGTAATAAAGAGGACATGGCTCTGTTAACATGAAACGTTTTTTTCAAACCATCACACGTATGTTAAAGTCTCCTTCCTTTTGTGTCTCATATTATGGGGTAGGGGTGGGTTAAAATCCTCTGATGGCCACACAAGTTATGGGAAAGGTGAAAGAAAATGGGCTAGAAAGAATGCCTTTCATCAACCCAAAGGTTCTGGTAGAAAAATGGAGTAGAAAAAAGATTTGTGAAGGGGGTATTGCCCCACTACACAAGACTTACATGAAAAAGCCTGCTTTCTCAAAGGGTTCAATCAACAGATATTACTAGCCCCCAATTCCAATTTAAGATACTGTCTCTCAAATAAACCCCTGTTTTGATCACATTGTCTTACAAACACTGCAATTATTCCATCACTTTCCTTACTACTTTCCCGCTTTTTTTCTCCCATTAAAACATTTAAAATATCTTTAGTCTAATTTCCTTCCTCCCACTTTTCCATAATATCCACCTTAATTCTTCTGAAGACTAGAGAAAACTCATGACTCTTTAAGGCCTGCAGGTTGTGGAGTATACCACCCTAAGATTTTTGGTAAGTCCTCCTCCCTCAGTTTTTCATATCCACATTTGTATACTTCCCTCCACATTCTCCCCAATGCCTGCAGAAATCTCCCCAGATTTTCTAACCCTTAAAAACAAATGGACTCTGAGAATATAAATAAGTAGCAATGTGTGTGTAAACCTGAAATAGGCCCCACATGTATAACTTGACTTGAACAGTCCATTATCTCAAAGACGTGTGGAACAGCTGGGTTCCCACGGGACTCGGTCCAGATCTGCCTGTGGTATCTGTCCAGGGTTCCATGCACTGTCAGTAATTCCATAAAGATTGTAAAAAATAATTAAAATTTAGTTTCAGCACATCAGCGTGATTTCTACCTGCTGTTCCAAACCCTCCAAGGGCTGATCCCAGTGTGGCGCCGAGAGAACTGCTACTTCCAAATCCCAAGGATGTGTTGGCAGGCTGGGCGGAGCCCTGGGAGAAGAGGGAGCTGCTCTGTGAATTGCTGCTCAGAGAGTTGTTGCCGTAAAAAGAGCTGGATGCCAGGTTGTTACTGGGCTGCTGCTGGGGCTGGGGCTGGGGCTGCTGAGTTCCTAAAGGGCGAAATGGTCCATTTGTTGTTCCAGCAAGACCACCGGCTGCTCCATTTGCTGAAGCTGCGGCCGCTGCAACAGCTATGTAGAAGAAAGCAAACCATATGGCTATGAAAGAGAATGGCCACATTTCCAAACTGCATTGTTATCCTTTTGAAAATCTTTTAATGCTGCCATATCTTTTCAAAGCAGACACAAATCTTTTAAAGAACTATACAAATCTGTCTTTGATCCCTTCACCTGAAGCTTCTATTAGTATTTTTCTACTTCTACTCTCAATTCAAACTCAAAATACCACTGGAGCCAAGTTCACTATGTGGGCAGATTATAAAGAGTCTACAATTTAAGATAGATCACTATGTGGGCAGATTATAAAGAGCCTATAATTAAGATAGATATGGGTATCAAAAGTACTCATTTCAAATACAACTACTTCCTAAAGTTTCAAGTTCTACAATTACCTACATTAAGGACATTTTCTCCAGAATCACATACTGAAGCCCTGCAATTCTTAGGACACTTAAGCATATTTCTCTCCCCTAGATACCCCCACTGTTGTTCCCAAATTTATAATGTATATAATAATACAATATATACATATGACATATATAAAGACTTAAAATAAAAATCTATTGCTGCCCTCCCCCGCCATAGCAAAACAAAAACAAAACAAACACCAAATTGTCTTAAATAACTATATGAATTTCTGTGAAATTAGCCTTGGACTTCTGCCAACAGTGCCATTTTGTGTGAGTAATCCAACTTGGCTATGCTCACAGTAGAGCAGGTCCTTGCTGCTAACCAGCTGGTACACACTGTCAACAGAATCAGAATCTATCAAGGTCATTTGCCACTTCTGACTCTTTCTCTTTGAAAAATTACAGGATAGAATTCTTACTCTGAAAATTGTCAAATAATGTACCTTTCAACATAGTTTAAGAATATCATCCATTCTCCCTTTTAAATCTGAGTGAGTCCACTAAGACATAAGCTCACCTGCTTGTGCAGCTGAGGAACTAATGATGACTGGGGCAGGAGCTACAAGTCGAACAGGAGCTCCAAGACCATTTCTCGCTCCTGCATTCACCACAAGGGCACCGGTTTGGTCATAGTAAGCAGCGGGAGCCAAGACTGGATAACCTGAGAATATTAAGATGACAGATAAGTATATATGAAGCTAACAAATGTTTCCTGGACACCAGCATACTGTAAATAGTTACAAACTCAGCACTAGGGACAGAAACACCTAGGTTTATATCCTAGCTTGACCACTTAAGATAGCAGCATAACCCTGAGAGTCTGGGTAGTATCCTCATAAGGTTAATAATAATACCTAACTCATAAAGTTCTTGTAAAGATTAAAAAATGAGTGTGAAAGATGTAGCATGCTACGTGGCACAGCAGAGGGTAGTGTAATTTATTATACACCAAGTGTTAGAAAGGGAATTTAGTGGAACAGGGAACAACTGTACTCTTCAAAGTGCTAACCACAGTTATCACCAGCAACCATACACTGACAATTATTTTATGTTTTCTTAACTATACAATTCATATCACATAATCTAAATACAAATATACTGCAAGTTATCAGGGAAACTCTAGACAAGCTTCCATTAACAGGTTCTTTCAATACTCTGAGACAGTATCTTCAAATGCTATTGAGCCATAAGATTAATTACAGTTGACTTCATAATAAAACATAAATGCTTAGTAACTAACAACATGCATGATCTAAGTTCAAGTTACTCAATGAATTCATAAATAGATAAGCTGACCTAACTATACGCCAAGGTCAGTAAGAATCCATAAACTTATACTGAGGTCTCAGAAGGACTTGTTTAAAAGGCAAAACCTCAAACTACAGGCAATCCATGCAAAGAATAAGACCAGGAGACAGTAAGCTAAGAATAACATGTATTCAGCATACATATCAATCACAGGTAGACAGCCACAAAGCACCTCTACTGTTTGGGAGAAATTCTAGAAATGGAAGGGGAACATGATCAGAGAATACTAGGAATGTCTTCCTAATAATACTGTTCACAAGTATCAGCCCTGGAGTGATGCTGATGCAACCTGGCCACTCCTTTCATTCTTAACACTGAGGGAGAAAACAGACTACCACCAAAGGAAAACAGGATAATCTAAGCTATGTGTGGAGGTTCACATGTTTCCAATATGTAAGATTATGACTGGCTCAGAATACTAGGTGCTCTCATCAACGAACTATGGTCTAAGTGAGGGCAAGTGTATGTCATCCTCGCCAGTCCCCAAATGATGACAAGCTTAAGCAAGTCCAAAGTACTGCCATTCTCCTCTGAACCTCTCCGCAAAAAGCAGACTTTTCCCCCTCGAGTGATGAGGAACAACAATGCAGCCTCACCTGGCATGCCTGCAGCCAGTCCTTGTCCAAATGCAAGGGCAGAATTCACTGCTGCAGCTGCCACCAGTGGATCGGCTTGCTGTCCCTGCTGGTTCTGATTTGGGGTCAAAGGACGCTGGCTGGCTCCTCCACGGAGAACCTGGAAGACAGAAATAAATCAACATTTTCTTCACTGGAAACATCTAAGACCCAACACGTGCTTAAGTTAAATCAACTTTAAAAACTGATGATTGTAAACCATTTTTCCAATAATGTTTTTATGTGACATGGATGTTAGGATTTAAAAAAAAATCAATTAACAGCATTTCATATAGTGAAATTTCATTCTACCACTTTTAGTTTAAGAAACATATTACCTTTATAAGAGTTAAAACCATTTAAAAGTTATAATTCAGTCAGTAATCAAATACTTAATGCCTAACATCTGGCAGGTATTGGGGATAAAGCAATGAGCAAGACACACAAAGCTCCTGTCTTCTTGGAGTTTTTATTCCAACGAATGGGAGCTAGACAGTAACCCTATAATAATCAAAAGAGGGTGAAAAAAATTATCCTAGAGTGGATGAGAGGTTAGATATGATAAACAGGAGTAATTTACCCACATCACCAAGTTATAATATCTGTATTAAAAAAATAAAAAAGGTTGTATTTTCTTTATGGAATATGAGAACATTTTCTCTACCCTATGACACTATTCTCATTCATCAGAGGCCAAACAGCCCCAAATGAAATCAACGTATTTGATTGTAGAAGGCATCATTTTTCCTCATAAATTTCACAGACAGCAATCTAAATCAATGTAAGTATCAGTCAAGAACATTGACATTTCAGTGGAGAATACCTGTTCTGCCACTGTGATAAAGGATCTTTTTCTTTAATTAATGAAAGATAAGATGCTGATAATCATTGTTAAGAATCTATTTCAAAAGATCTATATATGACAGTAAGTAAAAATGTAAAACTGAGTAACAAAGCTAAAATTACCAGTTTATGCATTCTGCAAAGTTTTCAAAGGTGAAGTTCTTATCAGATCATTTTCATTATCATTTTACTATTTATAAAAGTTACACATGTAATCAAGAGCCCATGTACAGAGAAACACTACTATCAAACATTTATTAAATGAGTATTTAAAATGAAAGACACTGTCCATATTGGCAAAAAGAGAGGTACAGACACTAAATCCACCAAAAGTTTCTCATTTCCTTATCCCCAGTAGTAGTGAGAGTAACAGCTGATCATCCAAATTTGTAGAAGTATTAGAATTAATGTCTGCAAGGCACTAAACCTAGTAACCAGGAAACAATCAATAACCAACAGTTAATTCCTATCAAAATATTAGGCAATTTATCTGTGACCGAAAGAACTCTAATGGACTTCATAAGAGAAGGAAATGCTTCATTCTATATAGACAGAAGACTCAAGAGAAGTTGCACAGATAAGAGTTTGGGCCAAGACTGAGATGCCTCACCAACAATCCAGAAAGGAAAAGTAAACAGCATTTACAGAGATTTGGCAAGTACTAATAGTTCAAAATTTTTTTTAATTTTAATAGAAGAAGGAAAATAAATGAAAACATCCTTTTCATAGGGCATAATGAATTAGGCTATTTTGTTAGAAGCTGTGTATAGTCACAGGACAGGGAAATGGACAAGGTGTCAGAAGAAAAAGGTAGTCCAGACCACTGAGCTCTGTTTTACAATGAAGAGAGCAATGTGTATCCTCTCAGTCAACTCTCTAGAAATCGATGCGGTACCCTTGATGATAAACCAAAGTTTTTCAGTCAGCTCCCAATATTCATATCTTAATTTCATAAAGAAATGTCAAGCCTGGGAAACAAATATGTAAAATTTCACAAGTAACATTTTACACATGAAATAAAATCAACAAAAATGACTATTTGTAAAATGCTATCCTACGACTCAGTTTACTATTTTCAGGATGTAAAAAGTATTAAATTCTAATTTATTTTCAAAGGTAGTGATTTTAAATGCAGCATTAAAATTTAATAAGCAGGCAGATGCTCAACAGAGATATTCTAACAAACATTCATCCTTCTGTAGTTCATCATACTTGGTAGAATCATCATCTATATAGTCTCCCCTCATCTAGAGGCTTCAGAAGCCATTCTAAACTTTTCTCTCATGATACAACACCCAGCATCAAGCCACCACCAAGATTACCACCATGCCTGAGTTCACCTAATATCCAGAATTTTTTCTTCACCAAATATTTTGAAATTTTAAAAAAATGAACATTTTTATCAGGTGTCAAAGGAATCTTTGAAAAGAATGAAAAAGGAATCAGAAAAAGGATGGAGTGGCCAAGAGGTCAACTCCAGCAATTAGATTCAGAAAAGAGTTAGCATATCTAGAAGGTAACAAACACTTTCTGATAAAAGGCAAAGGCCAAAAAGGTTGAAAGTTTTAAAATGACCTCTCATTTAAATGACTATAACCAAAGAAGTTCACCAGGAAAATCATATTTTTCTAAAACATCTGAAGTCAGAAATTGGCAAAAATGACACTGGAATGAAAAAATGGATACTTGTCCAAAGATAATTTGAATAACAACTTTTTCACAGTAGAGTCTGTTATTGTTGGTGACAGAAAACTCAGAAATAATGCACCTGTCATGCTCAATTTATAGCTAAGGATATATTCAGAGACGTCATGCAACTTGCCTTAGTTGCAACCAGTTAGTGGTAGAACAAAGACCAGATCTCAGGTTTCTATCACTCTAGATATCACAATATGGTCAGAAGATAGCACAAACTGTGAACTTACACACTTGTGTTCAAATCTTAACAATTTAATACGTGTGTGACCCTGGGCAGAGAAATTCCATTCCCTCAATCTTATGCTAAGAAGTCATGTAATCTACTTATTAGAATTAGGATGAAAGAAACTATATAGAGAGCACTTAGCTTTAAACAAAAAGCTTTCAGTAAGATGTACTTATTACTATTTTTCTTATTCAGTCTATTAGAGCTGATTTGAAAACATAGCTATTACTTCAGTCTTCCAAATCCAGGATCTGGCAGCCATTTAAAACACAAAGATCATCACCTGATAAGTACCAACTTTCCACAAAGAGTAGCTATTAAGAAATTTATTAATAGAGGTCGCTCTTCTGTCAACAAATTACCTGCTGAATCCCCTCTGCACGTGGTACTAGAAGTGTACCTAACTTCCAAAAAGTCATCTAAATGAAAAAATACTGAGCCAGACAAAACTAGCTAGAATTTCAAGACCTGGTTTTTCTATCAACCTGTGAAATCTAAGAAATTAAACATCTACTTTATTAGTGACAATGATAAAAACCAAAACGATTCATTTGGATCATTAACATATGTACATATATGAGCATGGTGTTTTTCCTCAAAACGGGGGGAAAAAAAAAAAAAGCTTTAATTTGATGATGCTTATCAAAAGCCTAAATGCTCGTTTTATTTGCTCAAAAAAAAATTCCATTTCCAGGACATTATACCATGGAAATAATCAAGGATTTATGCAAAGGATATTAAGCTTATTTATAACACCAAAATATTACTAAGTTATAGCAGCAGTTACATAAATATAACAAATAATAATGGACTGGTCAAAATAAAGAATGAGGCACTCTTCAACGGATTTAAAAACAATAAATAACACAGAAGAGTATAATAACAAGATGCAAAGCTGTGTGGACAGCATAATCCCAATTTTATAAGAAATTAATTAAATAGTAAGACTAGAATGACAGATACCAAACATTTATACTGTTTTTTTTCTGGCACAAGGATTTAAGGGATTTATTTTTCCCTTCAAGTAATTCAATTCACAACTTTCAGAAATAAATAAGTAGGTATTATTCTAGCAAGCAAGAGAAAATAGCCTAATATAAAAAGACACTTAGTTTTGCAATTAACTATTCCTTTTCTCATCTTGGTTAAAAAGCTTGCTGCTAAGTCACTTCAGTCGTGTCCAACTCTGTGTGACCCCATAGACGGCAGCCCACTAGAGATTCTCCAGGCAAGAACATTGGAGTGGGTTGCCATTTCCTTCTCCAATGCATAAAAGTGAAAAGTGAAAGTGAAGTCACTCAGCCGTGTCCGACTCTTCATAACCCCATGGACTGCAGCCTACCAGGCTCCTCTGTCCATGGGATTTTCCAAGCAAGAGTACTGGAGTGGGTTGCCATTGCCTTCTATGGGTTAAAAAGCTTACTCTAAGTTAAAAAAGATATAAATAGGTTTAAGATTTATGTCCAATTCAATAGATGTTACTACACATAAAACAGACAATCAAGGACCTACTGATAACACAGGTAACTATATTCAATATCATGTAATAACCTATAATGAAAAAGAATTTGAGAAATATATAAATATATATGTGTATATATGTATGTATAACTGAATCACTTTGATGTACACCTGAAACTAATACAATACTGTAGAAAAACTATAATTTTTTTTTTATATAAAACTGATGCCATAAATAAGCAATCTGAAGAACTAGTACCTTCCCTTTGGTAGCAAACTACTTAAAGAGAGAGCCAGAAGTGATCTGAGAATGGTGCTTAGAAAGTAACCAAAGCATCAAAGCAAGAAAACTTCACCGTCACTAAACTGGAAAATCCTCTTAAGCAGTATCACATGGGACGTCATGCCATGATCTCACTTCGTCACGCTGACCAAAGAACAGGTACATAAAAGGCATTCAGTAAAGCACAGGCGAGTCTGTCTGAACTCATATACCACACAACTCACTCATTCATCATGCACAGTTTATCAGGAACAACATTACCCTTTAATTATACACAATAACTAATATTCACACTTAGGTGGGGTTAAGTTTTGTTGACATTTACCTGCTGCTGCCCTTGCTGAGCCTGTGGGGTGGTCTGCTGATTAGCAGAATTTGTTGCTGCAGCAGCGGCGGCGGCTTGCTGCTGGAAAAGACTGGCAGGGTAGACTCCCCAGGGAGTAACTCCGTAATACTGGGGAGGGACCACAGCCGGGCCTAAAAATAGCAAGAGAAAGGTAAGAAAAATTTAGTTATTAACAATCAGAGTTTCCAAAGACTATACTTGATTCAGCAGACACTACTGTAAAATATTGATATATTGATTCATTCTAGCTAATCATGAATTCTATTTTTAAAAAACAGAAAATATTATATGTGATTCCCACACCGAAGTCTCCTAAAGTCAGCAATATACTCCAGGCCTAGAGAAAGAAGCTGGGTAAGGACCAAGCATTGGAGATATTGAAAGGGAGTATAACTGATAGAAGCTGGAAGAAACTAAGAACAGATGGAGGAACTGGCCTTGGTCAAGAAGGCAAAGGTATGTTTTTCTGCTGAGAAAGAAAAAATCTATATAGGATAGATATAGACAAAGTTTGCTGCTAAAAGGGAAATGGAAAGTCTGTATGCTTAAAGTGATGGAACACAGCAAAAGATGAAGCTGCACCCTGCTTTCAGTCTAAGGATGGCACCTGAAGTGACTGATGGGGACAGGGATCTTAGTGCTTCATTAACTCCAGAAGCATGAAAATCCATCAGTTTATCTGACAACAAAGCCCAGAAACGCCACTGAACTTCCACGGCTCAAATTTGAAGAGGCTTGTTTTTCCTATCTCTATTTTTAATGTCACAAAAAGCATGCAACACAACTACATTTAGGTATTGGAATGTGAAATTTTTGTTTTCAAAGCTGAAAACAAACGGAAATGAAAAAAAAAAAAAAAAAAGCCACCTCGACTTCTCACAGACCTGAGTATTCTATACAAAACTGAGCATTCTGTTTTAACCTCTTTGGCAACAAGCTACCACTGCAGTCTCTGCCAAACAGAACAAGCAAGAGAGAAGTTAACAGAGCTATGCGGACAGCAACCTGGGTGGGGCAGAAATCTAAACCACAGAATTCTCTGAAGCTGGTGGCAAGATACATCAAGGCTCATTTGTCAACCAAGACAAGGGCACAAAGCCAGCATCTCAAATGTGCGGGAACACATAGCTAATAAGAACTTTCCTAGTTAAAGCATAGTTTAAAATATTTGCAATTTGATTAAATAATAACTGCACTTTTCAGTGAAATTCCATAGACCTGTTTCAAATACATCCATTCTGACATACTAGCCAATCCTGTAGAAATATGTACTTCATTAAGTCAAAATAAATTGGTTCATGTTTTTGCTTCTCCATTAAATTCTAAAACACAAGTCAAATTGTATTACTGTCCAATATTACTATGACATTTCTTTTGAACTCTGACATTTCTAATTTGACATTTTCTGTATCTGTAGTCTCAGACAAGATCAAGAATCTGTTTATAAAGATGCCCAAGGTCAACCACGGTCCAAAATGGTGCAAAATGAAGGTGCTACTTAGGAATTCTATGCTACAGTATGAGTTACTTTTTAATAATAAGCAAATAAGTTAAAAATTTTAAACATGTGGGCATGTTTGGCTCAGGGTGCATCATTAATTGAGCTTGATTCCCTCAGGATGCCTGTTTCAATTTCTGTGGATTAACATTGCACAAGAATATGCAGTTTTAGTTTATAACAGTTTAGTTAACATTTCTGCTTGTGTGAAAGCACTTAATTCATTTTCAGTTTGGCTCAGATGATAAGTACAAAAGCAAGATTCTCATCATGAAACTATGATCTCACTGAGGACAACTTTTGTCATCTATAAGACTGGTTCTTTGTTTCAAATAACATATGGTAAGTTAGTCGAGGAAAGTTAGCAAAGGAAAGAAAGTACAAAAAAGGTAATTCAAGATAACATGGACACTATATGACAGTGAAGGACATGCACAGGCTTTGAGCTAGAAGTGACTTAAATCTCAACTCTATAACATTTAAATTATGTGATCTCTACTACATAAGCAATCTACAGAATTAATGTCATTCATATCAAATTACCCATGACATTTTTCACAGACCTGGAACAAATAACCCTAAAATTTATATGGAACCAGAAAAGACCCAAAATTGCCAAAACAATTCTGAGAAAAAGAACCAAGCAGGAGGCATAATCCTGCCAGATTTCAGACAATACTACAAGGCTACAGTAATCAAAACTGCATGGTACTGGCACAAAAACAGACATACAGACACCAGTGGGACAGAAGGGAGAACCTAGAAATAAACCCACACACTTACAGTCAATTAGTCTTTGACAAAGGAGGCAAAAATATACAATGGAAAAAGGACAGTCTCTTCGCCAAACAGTGCTGGGAAAAGTTGAACAGCCACATGAAAATAAATGAATTTAGAACACATTCTCAGACCGTACAAAATGTCTTAAAGACTTAAGATATGACACCATAAAACTCCTAGAAGAGAACATAAGCAAAACATTCTGACATAAATCATACCAATGTTTTCTTAGGTCAGTCTTCCAAAGCAATAGAAATGAAAATAAAAATAAACAAAAGGGACAGTCATGTTTACATACACAAATAAATACAAAGTGATAAGAGAAAGAGTAAGGACCGGTTAACAAAGGAAGCTTTCTAGAGGTGACAGTACCAGCTAAGAAGCTTCCCAGGCAAAGTATGGGGAAAGAGTTTACTCTAGAGGACTAAGGAAACCATAATGTCCAAAGACGCAGGGGCCTAAACCAGTGCGGTGTGTGTAGCAAACCAAAATCAATTGAATACTGCTAGAATGTACGGTATGAGACCCGGGGAGGGCGGGGGCCCGCCGGGTAGAAGGGGTACACATGTGGGGATGCTTGCGTGATCATGGAAAGACTGCTGTACACAGTGGGTCCCAGTCCTCAGAAATGTCATGGTAGCTCCTTCCAAGTACTAATTTCAAGGAACAATCCACCATCACCACCCAAGGAATTTGGAATGACCAGCCATGCTGATGTGACCTGCAGTATACTGTATTAGGTAGGTAAGACAAAAATCAATAAACAATTTAAGTAGAAGGGTGACATAGTAAGGTTTGTGTTTGAGACTGTTTTCTCAAACAATCTAGGTGGGTGAACGAGGGAGAAAAAGGAAGAAAGCTGGTAAAATATAAGAGAGAATAGCTGTAAAAGTCTAGGTAAAGACCAAAGGATCTGCCACAGTAGGAAGATATAAGCAAGGGGAGAAATTCCCGAAATATATATGAGAAACTGGTGACTCAGTGAAGCAAAAATATCTATACAATAACACAACACTGTAAATGAATTAATTAATTTTAAAAGGAAGTGGTCTAAAGCAGAGGTCCCCAACTCCCAGCCTGCAGTCTGTTAGGCACTAGGCCACACAGCAGGAGGTGAGCAGCAGGCAAATGAGCCAAGCTTCATCTGCCAGTCACCATCGCTTGCATTACAGCCTGAACCACTCAACCCACCGCCCAGCCCCTACTCCCCATCATCTATGGAAAAACTGTCTTCCACGAAACTGGTCCCTGATGCCAAAAATGTTGGGAGACAAGTAGACCAAAGGCATTTGCACCAAGCCAAAGAAAAAAGACAGGAGGTAGCGGATTAACGTCATTTTTAAATATGTTCAAGTCTGAGGTTATAGGTGGGCAGAGATATTTAGCTGGCAGATAGATGGTCCTGGAAATCAGGAGAGAAATATCCACTGGAAACGTGGATTTGTAAGAGTATAAAAAAAAGAATGCCCATCAAAGGGACTTTTTTTAGCAGGTGAGAAAATCCCTTATGTGGCAAAACATCTCACCTAGCGTCGCTGCTGCAGCCAATCCAGCTGTGTAGGGGTCCGTCCCTGGGGGCGCAGCACTGATGATATATGGGTTGGGGACGAACGCAGCGGGAGCTAAACCTGCTGAAAACATACCTGTCAGTAAAAACAAACTTGACTAAAACAAACCTACCAAACTCCTACACACTATGGTTAACCATTCCGTGGGCAAGAGAAAAAAGAAAAGCTACAACAGCTTGAGTAAAATGGACTTTCAAAAAGATAATACTTGTACTAAAGATTATGGTGACATCCATCTATCGTCTTTTTTCAATAACCTCTGCTAAAGATTACAATTAAAACTACTAAGCAGTTTTAAATTCAGCACAATTTCTAAAAGACTAATGAAATTATAATAGGTTAAAATAAAGTGATTTAAAACAATTTGTAATGGGATGGAGGGAAGTATTTATTTCCATTTAAACAATTTTCCAGTTCTCCTCAAAGAAAATGTATGCCTATTTATAAACATGACTATCTGTAAGTATAAATTAAATCAGACCCAGGCAAAGGTTTTTATGTCTAGACTTAATATAGGTGACCCTTTGACAACACAGGAGGGAGGGGTGCAGACACCTACACAGCCAAAAATTCACGTATAACTTTAAAATCAGCCTCCACAGTCACGCTTCAGCACCAACGATTCAAACAAGGATCAAGTAGTACTATAGACCATATTTATTGAAAAAAATTCATATATAAGTGGACCTGCACAGCTTAATCCCATGTTGTTCAAGGGCCACCTGTATAACTAGGCTAGAAGCAAGTCTTTTCTTCCACAGCATTTCACAATCTGTGATGAGTGATTTTCTATCTATTCAGTCATGTCATTTTAACCAACCCCCTTTATAAAATTTCTACTTGTATAGCACTATTTTGAAGAGACCCCAAAAAGGCGGGGGGGCCCCCCGCCAGTCTCAGCAATAAGACAAAAATATGTTCCATCAGATAAAAAATATGTTAATATCAAGGCATTAACAAGTAAAACAGGTACAGAGCAACTTTAAAAACCAGTGATTATGATAAAACTTTTTAAATTTTTCAACACATGCTACTTGGAAAATAGGTTTACAGGTACTACTTGCCACTTAATAAGATGTGATGTTGAGACATCCATAGTCTATACATGCCCAACAAGCACAAAATTGTTATTTAAGTTCATCCAAACCTACCAACAGAGCTGATGCTAGTCACTACTACAGGAAATACTTTAAATCCTGAAACAGCTGGCAGAGCAATAACTGGATACTAAGAAATCTTATGAGTTAGATCTAGAAAAATAAGAGAGTGGCTAAAGACAACTGGACGAGAGTTAGAGGCTGTTTACTCTGAGGTCTGTCAGGACCTTCACAATCAGTCCCCACTAGCTGGGTTCCACAGCAGCCACTTTCCTGAGATGGGGCCACCCCTACAAGGGAGCTTCTGGTTCAAGGACTTACCAATGTGGGGTTGATGTGCGGCTGCCAGCGCATACTGCTGCTGCTGAGCTGCTGTCAACTGCTGGACAGCAAGCGCATTGGGTCTTTGGAACAGCTGAGGGAAGAAAAGGGCATGATGAGGTTAGAGAACCAGTCTCATGAAGGAATTTTAAAGCCTCTCTGAATAAAAGTTTCCATAAACTCTCGTTTAGACATGATGCTTTTAACAAGCATGTTCTCATGCTCTACTCCATTCCCTTGGTATCTATGATGCTTCATACTTCTGTTCCTCCTCTACTGCTCTGGCTCAATGTGGCGAGCCCAGTCCCCGGGTGCTGCCGACTTACTTCACAGGTTATCTGTCCCCTGAGCCATAAACGAACATACAAATGCCCTAGCAGTTGTTTCAGGTCTGAGGGCGCCGCCTGATCCAGAGCAAGGCAGAAACTAAACAAACACACTGCAAGTGACTTACCTCACGGCACCGAGTGCTGTCATCTGCCTTCAGTTCTTTTGAGAACTCCACAAACACTCTGAAATAATTATCACCTACTCACATTTTAGACAGGAAAATGGAAAGTTTTCATTTCATCCCCTGGCTGTCTCTTCTGGGGAAAATACTGAATACCTCCCTCAACTAGTGGTTTATAAAAACGGGTAAACTGGACAATGTGCAACTTTCAGGGGCTCCCGAATTTCCTAGGATACCAATCCTTTTACATGTGAGAAAACAGTAGAAGTATAGCTGCTACTAACAAAACTTGGATTATGAGCTTAGTTTCCAAGAAAAGGAAAGGAATTCAAAGGTCTTGACAATAAGAATATCCTAAGATTCTCTCTTATTACAAAGTCAATCATTCATTTTACAAATATTTTTGAATCAAAACCTGATAGGCACTGTGCAAGGAACTAAGTTTACAACACTAAATAAAATGTTCATACAGTTTAATAGGAATAATACTGGTACAAAGAAAGGGGATACCTGATTCTGGATTGCCCTGATATGCCTCCTTCAGTTATATCCTGAAGACTTATTTACTGAAATCAGACTGGGAGAATTTAGTGATGGGACTTCCCTACAAAAGACCTTCAACCTACCTACTCTTTCTACAGGACTTTTCAGTGGTTAGGCTAACATCACTGGATGATATATAACACATACCGTGGATCTTGAACCACGGATGTCTTCATAAAGAAACCTGTTTTGGACAGTAGGTGATAATGTCATTCTGACAACTCAGTTTAATTACTGTCACAACTGAACTTTGATTCAGTTGTGGTGAACCTGATTGTTATGATTTGGTTACTTCTGTGCCTCAAGTATAAAAACAGACTGATTTAAAAAAATTTTTTAAAGGTGAATATTCTGAACATACTGACCAACTTCACCTGTTACCTCTCTCTGTATATATAAACCAGAGTAAAATAAGTCTCTGCTTTCACAGTATGAATGTCAAAAGTAACCATGTAGTACAGGTTTCAAAAATGCTTTGTATAGTTTTTTTTTTTAATTTTCAAAGGTTAAAGAAAAGAAAAACTTCATTATAATGCTGGTAAAAAAACAGCTCTACTTCATAAGCACTGATTAAATGTCAAGCATTCAAAAGAAATACAGGACTGTACTGGGAAATATGTCAAAACAACTGTTCACTCCAGGAAGGGAGCCAACCAGTACTATTTGGTAACTACAACCTTGTGATCATCGCCAAGTTGGTTTGGTTTCACCTGAAGGATAGTGCCTCGTACTCCTCCTACCAACAGCTCTCCCCAAACCCCTCCCTGCAAGAGGAGCATCCAGGAGGCAGAAAACAAGTAAAATAGTAGAAAGTTGTTTAAAATTTTTTCCAAGACTGTAAAAACACCTCCTAGTTCCACTAGGTATCTACTATCTATTTAATGGGTCTCTGGAATTTTCCTAGCCTAAAACTTTTTGAAATATTTAACATCTCAGACAATGCTCATGCTAGCCTCTTCCCTCTACCTTTCTTGGCCCTGCTGCAAATAAAATAACTCATTTCACTCAACAAATATTTTTTGAGCACTATTAGCTAGGCTCTGTGACATGAAGCTAGGAGAATAAGGATACTGTGTTCAAAATTTAACTCTTTAGGTTATCTTGACTTACTAACCAAAAGCAGTACTTTAACACCATTCCAATATGATTTAACTTTACTTCGTATGTTTTTAGCATTTTTTAACATTTCATGTAAGATTACATGTATGTACTGTATCTGTAAATATATATATATATATATATATACACACACACACACACACAGTGTAAGAATAAAAGTAACCACTCCACGTAACATTAGTTTGGGGTTCTCACTACTGTGTTACCACACTGAACACCGGGACTAATTAATAATTTTAACTAGAAACATATAGGCCCTATAACTGCTCCCATATATCCTATGTTTGAGAGTTGATTCATGTGTCCATGATTGTGACAAAGAAGGAATTATTTTGAGTGCATTCTGCAGTAAACAATTAAACATAAGTAAACTATACATCAACAGCAGACAGATTTGGTCATAGCATAAATTACAGCAATTCTGGCACATTCTAGCATGTAAACAGTCCAATAGTAACTGGAAATATAGGTTATTAAAAAACAAAACTGGGTAACTGGCAAGTGATAGGTTCCAGAGGATCCTAAACAATGCATACAAATGCACTGTTTACCATTGGGCAAAGTGCTAAACTCTGTCCCTTTCTCACCTCAAAATAAAATGTACTGCCAGGCCTGACTTCTTACGAGTTTAAGGCAACATGCCTAGTGGAAAGCGGATAAGCACAGACTCCGGGGCCAGAAAACCTGGACTGGTATCTCAGGTCCACCACTGGCCCTGTGTGCGGGACACTGGGAAGGAAAGTCACTTTGTGCCTCACTCTCTTCCTCTCTCTAAAGAGGGGCAATAAAGATCTAACTCATCAGGTTGTTTGCTAACTATTAAAATCAATACACATAGAAGTCCTCTCTATGTGATACTGTTTCTGATGAATGAGGAGAGCACCCCCAAACACAGACACAGCCCTTCTGTGGGCCACCTCTAATAGCGTGTCACATAGCAAGGCAGTCCGGGAAGGGACAAAGCAAGCAGAAGGCCAGACTCTTCCAAGGCAGGTGGCACGGACATATACACTGTCATGTGTGAAACAGGCAACTAGCGGAAAGCTGTTGCAGAGCACAGGCAGCCCAGCCCGGAGCTCTGTGACGACCTAGAGGGGTGGAATGGGGGGACAGGGGTACGCAACAGGGATGGGAGATATACATCGATATCTATATATATAACTATGACCTATTTGTGATGATATAAGGCAGACACCACAACATCGTATAGTAAAAAAATTAAAATGCTAATAGCAAACACAACAAACAAAAGTGCTAAAAAGGATGAAAGCAGGAGTGGGAGGAAGAATAACTGTGTAGCTTTTTACATTGTTTTTATTTTTTGAACCATGTGAATACTTCTACCTACTCAAAACTTAAATGTTAAAAAGTATATAAAATAGACCAAAAAAAAGAAGAAAACTTCTGAGCAGTGTTAAAGTCAAAGTCCTGCCAAGTTCATGAGCACCACCTGCTCTGGGTCACAGAGAGGAAAGAATACCTTTTTTGTTTTTGTTGTTGATAAGTAATTTTAAAACATATACCATGCTTAAAAAAAAAAAACTATGAGTGCAGTTAAATCTGAAGGTGAGACAGCTCCACACAGAGTTTTATGTTTCTAGAACTAGGCCCAAAGCAAAGAGCGAGGAGCTAGGAACTGAAACAAAGGTGTCTGCATAGCAGGGTTTTAAGATCTTCAGGAAGTCTCTGAGCTTCTCGCTGTCTTAATTTTCTTATCTATAAAAATGGCTGCCCTACCTGACAAGGCTATTGCCAGAATTCATGGAGAAAAGCCTTTTAAACACTAAGAGTATTACATCAATAGTGGGGCTATAAATTTTAAAGAAAAAATTATATTCTGGAGCTAGTCCTCAGTATATGAAATTTTTGAAAATTTGCTACTGTGTATAGCCTCTAGATCAAAGTTCATTTTTGAGCACGTTATCTCAACAGCTGCAATAGTTAATATATAATTATAATGATTTTTACTGTAACAGGTACATACAAACTATGCTGCCAAACTTTAAAAATTCACATTTCTTTAGCAGATGAAGAATCTGATTTCAAAATAAATGACTTTTAAATAAGTGAGGAAAACAAAATACAGCCTTCCATCAAGCAAATTATTATCTTTAGAGAAAAATCACATTCTAAAATTTCAAAGTCAAAGAACAATAAAGGTATGTTTCAAATGACCTAACTGCTAGCTAAAGTCAGCATTTCAACAGTGACTATACACATGATGTATAAACTCATTCATAAACTGAAGAAAGCCAAGAATTTTAAATACCTATATTAAAACTAGGCAAACTCAGTCTCCTACGAATGACATTTAAATCACTACCACACATTAAAAAGAATGCATGCCAACTTCCTCTGCCATCTGACTAAGGCTTTCAGAGTATTGCTTCTTTGTTAAAAATTCATGCCTAACAGATCAGAGTCTCAGTACATCAGTATGCAATTTTGTAACGCATGCCACATTAGTAGCCTATTTTTACACTAACTGAACCCTAAAATAAAGAACATCAACAATTAACCAGATTAACCCACCTGATCATCAACTTAATCTTGTCTGTGGTTTCTGTTACTAGGTTGTAATACAATGAACCCTAGCAATAATTTTCCAGAATATATTTAGATGAACAGAGATAATTTCATGGCTATTTACTATGCAAGCATCATAACTCAAAACAGTATAAACACATTACATATGAACTCTTCACTGTATTTTCCAGGACTGAAGAGAAGACAATAAGGAGAAAGTCCGGTATCAATGAGCATTTCAAACCACCCTAAATTAAAGGTTCCTAACCCCAGACCTTTGTACCTGAGGCAGGTAAAATTACTGTCATGAAATTTAGCATGTCCTTCAATTATTATTATAGGCAACAAACCACATTAAATTTAGCCACACTTCTGTGATTCGATCACAAATAGAAATCATGTGTTTTCATGTTACTTTACAACTGCTAGACATCTCACAATCTTGTTTATGCTCGCCATCATGGCAGTACAACTACCTCTATCTCATGCATCATATGAAAAAGAAGCAAACACCCATCATTCAATTTGCTGTTAAATACTATTACAGCTATTTTTATATAATTGGCTTCTTTTGTAATCATACTTACACTACACATTTTAAGACAGTATTCTGAGAATTCAGTCTGAGATCTTACCTAACTGCCAAGGGGTTCACAGCACCATAAAAGGAATCCCTACTATAAATACATCTTAGGTTAAGATGATGGTTTACAGTGATTAGATAAGTAGCTTAGTTATCCAAAACCAAAGTATCCCTAAAGATAGTCTGTAATGAACTAAATGAAAAATATTTTCCCTGTATTTTCAGGATGCTCTATATTATGTATCTAAATACAGGCTGATATTAACAGTCTTATGAAACCAACTTATTACCCCAAATGAAATGAAATAGGACACAAGAAGGATTTATTTTGTCAATTATCAAACCAGATCCACTCATAAAATTATCAACATACCCTACCAATTATAGCAAATTAACTCCAAAACTCCCAACTTAAAAAAAAAATTGATGCCCATTTAAGAAAGCCATATAAAAGAGCAAAATGTATAGAAAAATACGTGCTACACTAGATGTTTAGTTCAGTCCTCACAATCATTAATATTGTCTGTACTCAGTCCTAGCTCTCAATGCCTGTGACCTGGACTCAGTAACCAAATGCATCTTTTTCTGTTTTCCTTTTATGTGTACTTTCTACTCTTACTAACCTATGATCACACCATCGTCATTTCCATCTCCATAACTCTGTTCTCTTAACTGCAGGAATACACATTCCATCTCTCATTCAAGTTAGGTCTATACAAACTTGGTCCTCAATGAGCCTTCCCCTGGTCTGATAGGATTCTTGACCAATCAATTTAACATTTAGTCGCTCAACTATTTCATAACTGTTTTATATACTGTAAGACAGTCTTTTTTTTTTTTTCAGAAATTTATTTATTATTATTTTTTTACTTTACAATTCTGTATTGGTTTTGCCATACATTGACATGAATCCACCACGGGTGTACATGCATCTTATTATGAACATTAGCTCTGTTCATTACGGACAAAACCTAAAGTCCCTGCAAGGATACAACAGTCAATAGTTAACTGACTAATATGGACAAAAGAATGTATAAAACTGCTTCTAAGCTAACACTGCACACAAAAAATGAATCATGTTAATTCAGTCCTCACTTCTTAAAATGCCTTGTTAATGCCTATATGACGGCACAGCGAAGTCAGTAAGACTCACAACACTATCTATGTAACCGCACAAGTCACTTTTTTCAACCTCAACTAACCATCCAGGGTGACTATTTCTATATTATCTACTGAACACGTATGTTAATGTCTAATTTTAAGCTCTTAGTTTACTATTTTCTCCACTGGAGTTTTCATTCTTTTCCTGGTATAAATAAGTCTTGCAAAGCACAACTCAAGATCCATTTATTCTGTAAGTCCTTCCTTGCCCAGCAAACAGCATGCTCTCCCTAGGATGTGGGCATAAATAGTCTCATCACTTGTCATCAAGAATTTCCTTACACTATCTAAATGACCAAATGAGCCACAATAACTAAACTGAGAACCATGGGGTTGGGGGGAGTCTGTTCTGTTCATGAGAGACATGCCTGACTACAGGTAACAACAAAAAATAAGAACAGAAGGTTATAATTTGCAATCCACAGACCTGTGATCTCCCTCATGTTATGCACAAAACTGAGTCTCAAAAGAATCATGTATGTTTTTTGATGTGAGGACTATGGCTTTTAATCAGATGGCAAAAGAGGGCTGTGACAATAAAAAGGTTAACTACTGATTCAGGAAATAAATTTCCTGGCTATTAAAAAGGTCCCATTATTCATCTATGATAAACAATCTAGTGGGCTAGACCTAAAGGACTCACACATTAGAATACATGCAAGACCTCAAAGAGTGGCCTCCAGACCTCTCCCAAGGGTAGCTTTCAATCTTAGCTTGGTGAAGTATATGAAACACAGGGGATGTTCTGAGATAATGTAACAGGGGTGTGGAAAAGGTTCCCTGAAAACTTGGTCCATCAAAGCGAAAGCAGAGGACACAGAGAGATCAAGACCCCATCTTACCCTCTAGGTGATTACAATCTAGCAGAGGATTATTAGACAAGAAGACACCATGACTCTTTCTCTTAGAGGAGGCACAAGGCACTATAGAGACAGAAATGACTACTTTTTGATCTAGAGATCAAGAAAGGTAACCAAAAAAAAAGGGGGGGGGGGTAATATAGCATTGGACCTTGAAGAATGAGAAACATTTTAACTATTAGAAATGGAAAAAGGAATAAAATCTAATGAAAAGCAAAAGGGTAAAAGGGGATTAGAAGGATAAAGTATAGGAACAAACACCAATTTCCAGTAGAGAAAGGGTTCTTCCATCTTAATAACTATTGGCTTTTATGCAGCAGCCTTTGGGAAGTTAAGGTCCTGAAGAGTCTTGGGTCAATGATTTCTAGGCATGCTATCAGTACACCCAGTATAAGAATGTGTACAGCCATCTACTCAAAATAGCAAGAATTATGAGCCCATGGGACAAAATAACAATAATCACATCCTATGATGACGATGTAACTGTGTAACAATGACCCTATATTACAGCAACCAAGACATGCATGGGAAAGCAGAATTTAACAACTTAACTTGCAAAATAATGGCATTCGCTTCCAAAAACTGCTGAAATGTGATCCATGGTGAAGGCACTCCAGGTTTTATAAGTCTGAGCAGGTGGTGTCTTTGATGTAATTGTGTGAACTATTTGTGGGCATGCAAAAGTACATTTCTGTTCAAGTTCTAATAATTATCCAGTCTCCTCAAAAATTGGTAGAATTACTCTGAATCCCAAGTTCAGTAAATCAAAAGTGAATCCCAACTTTAATTATGAGATAACAATTAAATGACAAGAGAATCAGATTGTCATTCATAAGAGGTTGGAGACAAACACTTCTTAAATAACAAGCCAAGAGTCAGACTGGGTTAGATTAGGAATGGAAGCTAAGAACCAAAAATGGCTGCAGATCTAAGGGTTGCCAGGGGAAGTTTGATGAGACAATAAAAGAAAGAATTCAGATAAAAGTTTTTGAGATAACTAGGTTACAGGAACTTGATTAGAAACAGCCTACACGTAACATACCTCAATTTTGATAGAGAAATTACATTAATATTCTAAACTGGATAAGTTGAAGTCTACACAGTAATAGTGTGTCCCTATGTTTGCTGATATGCCACAAAATATCTTTAAGTCGAGTATTTCCTCAGCATCTGAAGTAATTTCTGACTTCATTCAGCACTACTATTTCGAGGATTCATTGTGGTGGGGGGGGGGGGGGGTTGCAAAATTAAAAAATAAATAAATAAGACAAAAAGCACAGAAAGTCAAATTTCCATGGAAAGGTGAGCATATCTATTGGGAACTACAGGGAAAACAGTGCACACTCAGTTCACACTCTCTAGAAAAAGACTTTGTTAATTACACCTAGTATATCCAACTGATAGGAACACAGAGTGAGCGCACATCACATCACCCCTGCAAGGGGCTTGTTTCTATAAACTTCACGGGGCTGACGGTATTATCCAGCTACCTATCAAGCAAAATTCACTTAAGATCAGCCATTTATGACAACTAAAGGGACAGTGTGGTACAATTTGATCTACAAAGACTGTAAGCCAAGTTTCCCCATAGATATATAATTTCTAAACTACAAAATAAGATTTTAACTTTTCAAACCTAGAAATTTATATGTATGCTCCAGACTAAAATTAAGGAGTATCAGAAACGGATGGCCCATCAAATTGCTTGAGGCCACAAAGGAGAACTTGTGGAACTTAATATGAACAGGAAAGTTACCTACCCGCTTTTCATTAATTTGGCTAATTTTCCTTAAAAAAAGAAAAAAAATTAAAAAGAAGAATCTGTAAACTCTAGAGAGAGTCATACACTGCCTTCAAAACCAGAGGCACACATAAAATACACTCCAAGGACTTACAAATAAAAGAAGAGCCAAATAATTTCACTGCAGATTTTATTTTGAATGATTTGTGTTTTTCCCCTAATCACATTCTAACTCTTTTGAAAGGTGTGACATATGTCTGTTATCTGTAGTAACTCACTTAATTAAAAGATAAGACTAATAAGACGTCTGGCAGTGGACTCCTGTCAGTGGCAGACAAGAGAGTCTACTATTTTAAAAACAAAAACCAATAGCATTATAATCACATTAATCTTCAGTGAGATTAACATTCAAGAGGATTGTGTTACAGGAGGTAACACCACCACACCCCTCCCCAGGCCCTGATAAAAGAGAGGAGCCAAAGGATTACACAGAGCAGGGTGGTCTCTTGCCAACAAACCTCAGCATGGGAATCATGCTGGAGGGGAAGATGCAAAGGCTTTATAATCCACATCACTGTTGGGTAAATAAGGACTGGCCATCAAAAGCCTAAAATATTGCCACCCTCCTCCCATCCCCCTGTTTTCAGTTACTTGAATAATGTTGCTGCCTGGAGGGAGAGCATAGAGAGTGACAGAGACACACACAGTACCTGTTGTTGAGAATTGTAGTCAAAAAGTCCCACAGTTGCTGCTGCTGAGTCCACAGGTACCTGCGTGCCTGAATAATCAAACTGAAGAGGCTCCATGCCCACATGTTCCATGGGGTCCAAGGGGACACTCTGGGACTCCATGTTGGAGAAATCCTCCACAGGCTTGGCACCATTGGTGCTGGTCAGCTGGGCTAAACCCTCAGAACCATTCTGGTTTGGACCCAGAAGATCCACTTCATTAGCAGAGTTCTGGCAATTACCAGGGGTACGGCTAAACAGAGAAAGTAAAGGGCATTAAACCTTATTTTAAGTGGGGAGGGACACTACACCAACCTAAGTTTAAGGACAATGTCCTTAACACAGCTTATTACCAACAGTATTTAAAACTATTTTAAAAAATGACCAGAGACCCTTTATGGTGCTTACACGTTACATCCTATAAAACGACTCTTCTATTGCTTGCCTTCCCACAACCCACCCCTTAAATTTACATTAACTGCTATTAATTTACCATCTTTTACCAAGGGGCCCAGATGTGAGGAACACTGGATGAACTGGGGGTGGAAATCACTCCCAGGTAGTAAAATACAGGTAGTAAAACATGCCCCCCAAAAGCAACATCCTATTCTTTTAAACAGTCAATAGACAAAGTTGTTTCTAGGGAAAGTTCCACATCTGAGAATAATTCTATTCAAAAAAAAATTTTTAATAGGTGAAAAATTCGTTTGTATTTCCTAAGTACCACTGGCCAACGATAAAACTGACTCCCCTTTTTCTTTCAAAGAAACCAGAATCAAACCACTACAAAACAGTACAAAATAAATTCACTCTTTAGGATAAGCTCCTGCTAAGGAGTCAACTCTAAGAATTAAAAGTACTATGAGGATGTAATTCATCATCCGAACCAGGACACTCCTAAGAGCAAAAAAGGGCAGTATTAATAAATATCTTGGGACAGAGGTATAAACAAATACTGTCCTGGGCAATCCAGGACACATGATCACCCTATGCAAAAAGACAGCAGAACTATCTAATTCTAATTCAGATCAATACTGAATAATAATATATTCTAGTCAGGGAAATATAGCCTGTGACTACATTCTTAGCCTACAAGAAATCCTACAGCTGGTACAAATTAAAGCTCTTGTAGTTCCTTAACACACACACACACAGCCACACACACACGCACCCACACACACCCACACACACACACCTTACTACTACCATCTGCCCTGGAGTCAAATACCACAAAACAATACCACAAGCTGCTTGAGATTCAGGATGGAGGGATACCCAAACTCATTTTAAAGACCTGAGGTAAGTGTTTATGCTGTGACTCACACTTCTTACAAAGACTAATTCTTTACATCCATGAGATGGAAAAATTAGTGTAGGAAGACTAAACAAATTAAACATTGTTCTAAAAGGAATGACCCCCCCCAACACACACACACACACAATATTTTAATTTTGGCTTTGCAGATTATTAGGATAAAGG
This sequence comes from Oryx dammah, assembly GCF_014754425.2. Classification (NCBI taxonomy): domain Eukaryota; kingdom Metazoa; phylum Chordata; class Mammalia; order Artiodactyla; family Bovidae; genus Oryx; species Oryx dammah. The sequence goes on from NW_024070211.1 coordinate 13,450,240, forward strand.
ATGTTGTGTGTGTGTGTTTAGACACACATTAGCTTTAGACTAAAATTATTAAAAATTAAATTCTCTACTGGACATCAGTGACTGAGGACAAAAATCCTTAGTCAAAATTTAAAAAAAAATTAAAACTCACATACCATCATGTAACAAAGAATACTTGCCAAATGTGGAAGACAAGCATGGTATCATTAATACCGTGCATATTAAAATTATAGGGTTAAAACCTGCAAATCAATTATGACCAGAGATGGAATGAGAGGCCTCCATGGAAGGAATATGATTAAGAACAAGTCACTTGAGCTGTATCTCTGGTTCTTCAAAATGAAGAAAACAATACCTGCCTACCTCAAAGGGAGCTTATGAGTCTCAAGTGAAATAATATTTAACTGATCTCAACTGTTTTTCACTCTTCCTTAATATGCCACAGTAATATGACACACTTCCATTTAGTAACCATGATTTCTCCCAAGATAATGATTTGGGAGAAATCCCAAGGTGCTCATCCAGGTGATTTTGGAATTTGAGAATCAATGAACTGATCCTTATGAAATCATTCTGCAAATTATAGAGCTCCAAAAAAATGGAGAGTCTATTGTTTTGGCAAAACATCAGGTATGGACAGATCTTTAAAAGTTTCACCTTAACAGTTCATACAATTTTTGTGGTATGGCCTACACTAGTCCCAGTTCTTTAAAAAGACATGTAGAGAGGGGAAAAGAAAACTAAAATCAAAATAAAACTAAATCAAAACAAAAACCCATAGTCCCCACTCAAAAATCAGAAGTGTAAAACATACAAACCTAAAATCTTTGACGTCTGCGTCAATCCCATTCTGCACTGGTAAACCATTGGTCTTGTCCATCACATCACCCTCCTCCTTCAAATCTCCTAGCTTATCTCCATCAAACGTACCCTTGTTCTTCTTTTCACCTTTGTCGTTTTCATCACTGTCTGCATCCCTTGGGCCCTGTTTAAAAAATAGCTTCAGCTTCACTAATCATCATCAACTAATAATAGCGGGCAACCACCATGGACACCAGACTACACTAGATGCTAATTAGAACAGGATAGTATCCATGACCTTTCAAGACATTACAATCTAATTAACAGACAACACAGAGGCAGGAACACTGCAGAAAGTCTTGCCAAATGGGGGAGACAGACATACATTTATGTTACAGAGTTTAGGACAGTCTTATTGTGCCCAATGTCCCACCACCCCATTTTTTTCTCCTTTCTACCCAAAGCCCAACCACAACTTTGTATTTCTTAGTTCCATTTCTCTACTCTAAAATCTAACTCTCTAGAATAGCATGGTTCCTAATAATCCCCGGGAATTATAGCTAATATTATACTTAGGAAGTATTAAGCCTACAAAATGAATTTCCTACTTCTATTGCCTATGTAAACTCCTCCCTTACTTCTGAATATTGAATTAAGTGTGATCTAACATCATTCCTATTCAATTACTCTATACACTTCATGTTGGGATATACGCCCTGCCAATTTGAACCACCACCACCCCAATTCCACCCAATGTCTCACCGCTTACTGAAACAATAAATCACTAATCATCCTTAACTTGAATTTTTAAAATCCTTCAAAACATGTTAAATTTAACTAAAATTCTTTCACAAAGAATACTCTAAATGTTTAGTTGTCATCCACTGCCTGTCCGTACATACCAAGGATTACATGGGAGCATATTAAGGCAAATCATTGATACAACAGAGTTTATCTCTGAAGTACTTCAAACTAAAAAGACTGAAAGACTGGACCTAAATGGACTGATGCGGTGCAAAGCACACCGATGTCCTGTTTTTTAAAGAAATTAAGTCTGTCTCCTCTTACCAACAATCTAAGTTAAGACATGGACTTTTAAAGCAAATGTGTCTTGATTTTCAGAATGAAAAGAAGGTTTGGTATAGTGACTTGACATGGCATAGCAAGCTTTGCAAAACCTTACCCAAGGGTTAAATAATTTTTGCTTTTCTAAAACTAGAGAGAGGTAAGTAATCTTGCCTGTCTCCATCACTGACTTCTGATTTAAGAAAGAAACAAACAGACCTAGACCAAAAGAAAGCTCCTGGTAAAAGGTAAGATCCAATCAAAAGATGATGAGAACTACTGCTCAGCATCTCCAGTCACCACAACCAAATTTCAGTGGGGAGGGTGGGGACCACAAATGGAAGATAAAGCAGCAGACACAGCTATGAATGGGTAGGCCTGCAAATGCAAAATAAAAAGATGCTCTTAAAGTAGTTCTTAGCCACCCTGACACAGAAAGACTAGACACAGGGACACCTGACAATCTTAGACCTTTCAACAACCAATTCAAAGCCCATTTTGCTTTTAAAACCAACCTCTACTCAAAAGTAACACAGAAAAAGAAAGACTTCATGGCTAATACGAATAAAAGAATACAGACCAGAAGGAATTTAGAAAGGATATACCACTTAGTTTCATGTAGCAGCAAGATCATAAACTATAGTTTTGGCAGCAAATGAGATGTAACTTTCACATGTTCAAAGTGTAACACTGATACTGGTTCAAAGAGTAAATGAGAGCTAATTAAGCATGACACTGAGATCCCAAGCCAGACAAAGTATGACAGGATTCTAAAGACAGAAAGAGCTTTCAAAATGTCCAGAAATAAAGGTATGCTCCCTCTTCCTGCAAAGGTAAAACTGACAGAAGCTATGTAGTAATTTTCATATCCCCAGCACTGAATACACTGCAGGACAGAAGTTCAAAAAATAAGATAAAGAAAACAAAGAAAAAAAGTCCTGCAAAACTGAACTGCTAAAAATAAGGATCTTCTCATTCTATTTATCATCAGCTTAAGTGTTCAAGAGGTGGTAATGAACAAGTCCACCTGAATTAGATACCACTAACATCAATAATTTTTAAAGGTATTTTAGGACCATCCCACCAACACACTTAAATGATCTTCCACAAATCTACAAATCAAGTCACTGGCTCAGGAGCTGCAGGCAGTTCAGTTCCAATTTCTCACGAGGAGTTCAAACAGTCTACAGGAAAAAAATGGTAAGGAAATGCAATAAAGCAGCAGTAGAAATTTTCACCAAGCAAATAATCTAGGTACAGAAGAGGCTCACTCACCAAATCAACATTTTTCATGATCCTTCCTCAGTGACCCTTCACAAGGGCTTGCTGAGAAACTGCTCCCCTTGTAAGCCAACTGCCCTGACCTGAACACTTAGTCACCGATACCTACTTCCTCAATTATACTGCCAAGGGCTAAATTTTCTAAGATGTCCCTGGGATGGGCTGGTTTTTGTCCATGTGACCCTTCACAAGGGCTTGCTGAGAAACTGCTCCCCTTGTAAGCCAACTGCCCTGACCTGAACACTTAGTCACCGATACCTACTTCCTCAATTATACTGCCAAGGGCTAGATTTTCTAAGATGTCCCTGGGATGGGCTGGTTTTTGACCATGTTATACAGTCTATTTACATAAAACAGTTACCTACCTCCGACTAGGCTATTAATGCCTCAGCAAAACACAGAACAGGCAGGATGACTTCCATACCTGACTTGGATGGGTTATAGGGGATATTTCTATTAGGCAGAAAGTCATGAAGATGAACATTTATGACGTGTAAACTTTTCTATACATGGGTCATAAAAAGTCTTAACAAATTCAGTAAATCAACAAAAGCACTAAATTAAAACAGTTGACATGAAGTCTGATTTATGAATGATAACAAGAGTACAAGTGGGAAGCTATCCTGTCAAAAGTCTGCTATTAAAAGAGAATATAGAATACAGAGTTGGGGATCATAAAAATGGTCTCTTGGAAATCTGAGGACCCTAGTGAGAGAGAATAAGACTATATTTGGGCTGCTCTGTTTTATGGAGTTTTTTTTAATGTTTAAGATAACGTATTCTTTTAGGAAAATACTAACCCAGATTGCACAGAACCTATAGTCTATCTCAACTGTTAACACTTATTGGACTTTGGACAGGTCATTAAACCTGAGTCTGAGTTGTCTTATCTATAAAACAGGGATCATTTTGTTTAAAACAGAGTAGTTGTAAACATCAATGAAATGATATATATGTAAAAGTTTATTATAAAGTAAAAAACACTGTATACAAGCATGACACTAGTGAAAACTCTGCACTGGGAGACTATTTCTTATGTAACATTGTGATATTAACATTAAAAATGAAGGCTCCCATTAAGTGGTTTAACTCAAATAAAAGTGTACAGCCAATCGGCCCTCCCAGATACACTGTCCTTTGCACAGTGCAAGTGGCTCTATGGTTGGTATCAAACACCACAATCTTTAAAAATTTGCAAGTGACTGGGCTTTCTCGAGAGATTCTAATTTAACTTGTCTGCAGAAGCTCCCACAAACCTAAGTTTTTCTTCCAATAAGCACTCACAGTTGAGAACCACTATGTGTGTGTTAAGTCGCTTCAGCCATGTCAGACTCTTTGCGACCCTATGGACTGTAGCCCGCCAGGCTCCTCTGTCCATGGGGTTCTCCAGGCAAGAAGACTGGAGTGGGTTGCCATGCCCTCCTCCAGGGGATCGTACCCACCCAGGGATCAAACCCAAGTCTCTTATGTCTCCTGCACTGGCAAGTGGGTTCTTTACCACCAGCATCACCTGGGTAGCCCAAGAACCACTAAAATTAAGTCCAAATAAGCATCCTAAAGACAGGAGTTACATTTTTCTTTTTTGTCACATATTGCCCAGTGCAAATTAATACTAAAAAGCCTATTAACTAAATGAAATAAAAAACAAAGATGGATTAATAGCATATTCCTGTTTTAGGCTCTCTCTAGATGAATTTCAATTCAAAACTGTAATCCAAACACAGCCCTCAGACAGTGCTCAAAACGCAAGAAGCCAAGCCCACTCAAAATCCCTAGAGTAGGGCCAAGGAGTGTTCTTGAGAGATCAGATGACAGACAGTAACATTAGAATATGTTCTGTTGCCTCATACTGAAGAACTGAGAGAAGAGCTGAAAACTATGTACTATGGAGATCAGAGTCATTCAGTCTAGATCACCTTTCTCAAAAGTTTCATCTTTCTAAAAAAGGGAATGAATATATCAGGGAATATTAATTTGGAATGAAGTCAGAGAAATGAGAACTTAATTTTTCCTGTTACTGCAGAGATTTTACTTCAAAGCTCCATGTGGCAGAAGTCACAGTCAATAAGATTAGTAATTTTTCTTTTTCCTCAAAGGACTATTTGTGTATTTGCTTGATAAACCAGTCAAAAAACCATAACATTAACTAAAATATTGGTTTCCCTATGTACACTTCTCAATTTTTCACAAAATGCCACCCAAAACCAAAATGTCAACTTCCTTAAAGTTCAGCAGTTTTAGCTTCACTAGTAATAAAGAAATTTCAAATATCTAAAAAAATGAGTAAAAGTTTGAAATTACTAGTCATGAATTACTTTTAAATTAATATATTAAATATGATACTACTGTGAGAAACTAATAAACAGGACAGTGGAGCATATACTATGGCTAAAAGATGTGAAATTAGAACACTGAATTCAGCTCCTACCGCTTCCCTTCTAAACCTCATTCTCCTGATTGACAAATTTTCATAGGGACAACATCTACTTCAAAGGATTGTTTCAGGTATTTAAACAAGGCAATTCATGACTGTGCAATTCCTTTTAAAAGATTCTTAAAAATATTTTATCCAATTTTGCCCACTACCTTTCTCAGACACAACCAGTCTCACTCACCTCTACTACCCCCAAAGCTTCAAACTTGCTTGATTTCTTATGTTTCCCCCCTGGAAAGACTATGGCTTTCATCATTAACCCCTCTGTCCCAGTAACTTTTCTGAAATATCTATACACAATCAAGCCACCAACTACTGTGTGTGTGTGTGTGAGAGAGAGTCAGTCATCTTTGACTCTTCACAACCCTAGGGACTGCAGCCCATTAGTCTCCTCTGTCAATGGGATTTCCCAGGCAAGAATACTGGAGTGGGTTACCATTTCCTCCTCCAAGAGATCTTCCGAACCCAGGGATCAAACCCATGTCTCCTGTGTTGGCAGGCAGATTCTTTAACGTTGAGCCACCAGAGAAGCTCCACCACCTATTATTATTACATTTCATCAAATCTGAGGCACCATCAATTTATAAGACATATCATCTTATGTGCTGCTAAGAAGGAAACACTGGCAATTAAAACATATCCAATTTCAAAATGAACAGAAGTTGGGAGGTATGCAATTTAGAAACAGTGGAGCATGGAATATACCATGCACTGTGTATATGACACCCAATTCCCGGTGTGCAAAAAAATCAGAAAAGTGTTCCCCTCTGTTGTACTACCACCAAACCCAGCAGGAAAAAGAGATGAAAACCATAAAAGGTTTTCTGAAAGTTGCATGGCTTTTTTTTTTTAACTTTTTATTTAGTCAGTGTCTAAAATCTTGTCAGAAAGCTTGACATTGCAAAGCAGAGCACAAAGATTTCTTGTTCAAGGGAAGCTCAAGTCTGAAGGGGCTCCATCCTGAGATAAAAGTTTCTGAATTGAAATCTTCCAATAAAACTATATTATCAATATTTATGATACTTCAATTGTATATAAATCATCTGTGGGTTGTATAAATCAACTGCAGACTTTGATTCAATAGTCTGGAGATGAATCTGAGAGTTGTCATTTCTAATAAGCTCCCAGATGCCAATAATACTACTGGCCCAAGGACTACGTAGCCCAAGATTTTATAAGACTTACAAAGTATTTTCATATATTATATACTACATAGCCATATGAATTAGACTTTCTGCAAATGAAGAAATCAAGGTCCAGTTAAGACTCAAGTCCCTGCATTACATTACACAAAGTTTTTAAACAAAATCTACTGAAACAACACTGACTACCTGAAACAAATGCACTGGAAACTAGAAAAGCAAGTTATCAAGTTCTGTGATCTAAATGAATTGCTATGAGTGTGCATGTAACCTCCAGGTCAGAAAGCAGCCAGTCTCTACAAACAAGCAGAAAGGTCTTCCCAATATATTTTGTTTTTTTCTAAAAAATCTTTTCACCCAATGCCTAAAAACATAGTAAATACATACGACTTTATAACCATCCAAAACCATGCTTTGTTTTATTTCGGGGTGTTTGAGCAGGCAGGTAAGGGGATGTCTTTAACCCAGGAATAAAGGAAATAAATCAAATTTAAAAACCTGACTCTGACTTAACTGGTATTCTGAATTTTCCCATTTTTCTGAAAACTGCTACCCTGAAGTTTCTGATTCATACTTGGAATACTACCAAAAACTTCCAGTGGGTGCTGAGAACAAAACACTGCTATCGGATTCTTATCATCAGCATGCAAGCACTCTTATCACAAAAGCCAAAATGACCGAGTCCATTTTTACATTCGAAATGAACTTAAGAAAGGCTCAGGAAAGCTAGACAGGGTTAAATACATTCATTCAAGCTTTAACCATAAAACAACTTTACTGAAAACGGAAAACCAATGTGATTACTTTAGTTCTAAACCCCTTTAACTGAGCAGTTCATTAGAGTCTGGTACTTGATTTGAGGTGTACATTCATTATGCCATTAGGGATGATGTTTTTAGCTCTTGGGGGTTTCAAATGGAGCTTCTCTGAGGCTAACCAGAAGAAATGCTGGTATGATCCCCTAAAAAGAAAAACATCTGAATGCTCTAATCCGTAAACAACCAATGACTACTCTTTAGAAAAACTATATACTAGAAGCAGATATTCTGTCTTCCTTGGTCTCTGAACTCAGCGCTCTAAAAGACAAAATAGATTTTTTCTTAAAAATAAAAAAAGGCTCACCTCTTTCCAGATGTATGCATACCATGACAACCAGAAAGTGATTCAGGTTTCCATGACCAGAGCTGTGATCAAATGTCACCTTAACCAACAGACAGACAGCAAAACCAAGAGAAGCACAAGATCAGCAGGAAACAACCAAAAAGCTGATAAAGCAGGTCACTGATCCCATTTCTCTATCCACCATAAGGTTAGATGTGCCAAAGTGATGGACTGACGTCACTGGTCAGTCTTCCTGTATCACCATTTAGGTGCAACTCAAGTCAAAATACAGGATAACGTTTCATTACACGCAACCTTCCTCCTGAGAAACTGGAATACAGATTTGGAGAATTTTCATTTATCTTTATGCAAACTTCAGAAACTCAGTAAAGCAGATGCTTTTTAGAGAATTCAATTTTCTGACCTCTATCCTGAGGTCTTAGCTTCCCCTGGTAACAATACTACAAAAGAGCTAGAAATCACCAATCTCTCAAGACAAGTAAGGATAGAAGCCACCTTTACAAAACCAAATAAAGATATGGAATACAAAAGACACAGCTTCATCATAGATTAACTAATGAAATAATTGTTTAAAAAGGAAAACATAGTAAATCGGCCACAGTGTTTTATCTTTCTCCTACTTCTAATTATTTTTCTGCTTCCTACAAATTTCACGGCTTCCCTCATAACTCAGTTGGTAAAGAATCCACCTGCAATGCAGGAGACCCCGGTTTGATTCCCGGGTCACGAAGATCCACTGGAGAAGGGACAGGCTTCCACTGGATAGTGGATGCCCACTCCGGTATTCTTGGGCTTCCCTTGTGGCTCAGCTGGTAAAGAATCCACCTGCAATGTAGGAGACCTGGGTTCAATCCCTGGGTTGAGAAGGGAAAAGCTACCCACTCCAGTATTCTGGCCTGGAGAATTCCATCGACTTTATAGTCCATGGGGTTGCAAAGAGTTGAAGACAACTGAGTGACTTTCACTTTCACAAACTTCACAGTAACCCAGACACATGTCTGGTGGCTAATGCTCAAGACTTAGAAGCTGTCCACACATGATAAGAGAATTCATGGCAAGAATCTCAGGGGTTCCAGTTCACCACAGTAATGACTTAGCTATGACTTTTCTCCTATAGTAAATACCTAAAAGTTATAGGCAGAAGTTGTGCTTCCCTGATGGCTCAGTGGTGAAGAATCCACCTGCCAATGCAAGAGACTTGCAGGAGATGTGGGTTCAATCCCTGAGTCGGAAAGACTCCCTGGAGAAGGAAATGGCAACCCACGCCAGTATTCTTGCCTGGAAAATCCCATGGACAGAGAAGCCTGGCAGGCTACAGTCCCTGGGGTTGAAGAGTCAGATACAACTTACCAACTAAACCACAACATAGGCAGAAGTTAGAAGGCAGCACTTCCTCTGAGCAAAGTGTACTCAAGATGAGCAAAGTGTGAGAGGTAAGAAAAAGAGGTGAGCTGGGGATAAGTTGAAAGAAGAGAAGAAGTAACACCCTTCTTCCCATGAGACAACATGCAAATGATCATTTTGCCTGATCTCATTCCTCACATCCAAAGGGTAGATCTTGTTCTTCCCCAAAAGCCTCTTGGGAAGGCTCAAATACAAGCACTATTTTCCAACCTGACCTATGAGCCACTGAACCTATGTCTCTGCAGGGTTAAAAGACCCAGAAGTTAATCAGGTCAACTTTGGAACAGCTAGTATGAAAGAATCAAGACAAAAGCCCCAGTTTGGTCCCTTGCTCTTCCTAAATGTTATTATAAAAATGAATGAGCCTGTTCTGGCTTAATTCCTCAAACCAAATTTCTAGGTGTAAAGCTGGGAGAAATTCAAACCAGCCTCTTAAATAAGCTCATTTCACTCCCCCTGCCCCACTCTTTTTTTTCCTTTTTGGTAGAATCAAAAGCTCCAGCCACATGTCAAGTGTCAATGTCCACTGAAGCATTACCTTTGACATGAGTAGAATCAAGTTAACTCCAGGTGGATTCTGGTTACCTTGGAGGCCACCTGATAACATTTTCCTGACGACCAAGTCAGCAATCATTCATTTAGTGTCCACTAACATGTTGTTGACACTAAATTAGTTTCAAGTGGAACTGGGAAAATAGAACCAAGCCTCGGATACCTAGCAACAGATGTCTAATGATAAAAATACTAACAATAAATGCCACTAAGATAACAGAATGTAAGACAGTTATAAAGGTAAAATTATTAACATGATTTGTGGGAAAGAAGCTCTCTTAAAATGACTGCCAACAGAAGTATTGGCCCAAAAAGACTTCAGGGAGACAGTGCTTTGAAAAGGTACAAATCATGTTGAGTCAAAAGAAAAGTAAGGAAGAAAGAGTTAGGGTGCCTTTTGTGATCTTCCTAGCTATGACCTGGAATATGAAACCAGTCAAAGAACACAAAATGAGGAAGATTCAAACAGAAATGCATCTTAAGACTTTTAGATCTATAAAGTCAATGCTATAAGAAAGAACTAGTCTTGAGAAAGGCTATCGAAGATGCTTGAGGAAGATTACTTAAGACTTAGGGAAGAGGTTACAGAGATGCTGCTTTGGCTAGAATTTAGCATCAGAGAAGTCAATGGTGATGAATCTGAAAAAATTTGCAACACAGAATTAACAGAACTTCTGATTTCCTGATAAGACTGGGTATGACAAGCAAAGTTATTCAAAGAGGGCCAATGATCATTTCATAATTAAAGCTTAGCTAGCAAAAACAAGAATGAACCCACGTTATCCGATCCATTTTAAGGACCCTCAGGTCTTGGCAAACCACTGCTCTCAGATCTACTCCCTACTGACATCCGCCTTCAGCTTTGTGTTAATTCCTTCTCTTTTTGTGTGTTTTCTGGAGGACCGATGAACTGAGACCTAGGTTTCAGTTCTTACCTCACATTACTATAAATGAGTCCCAAAAAAACATCCTTTCTCTATTTTTAAAAAGTTTAGTCATATCTCCTGCTGTGTTTGCTGAGATCTAATTGCAATAAAAGTGTTGTTAAAAACTCTGCAATTAGTGCTGTGAATACCTAAGGAAACTCAACAGGCATGTTTTTCTTTAGGGGGAAGGGGAAAGAGAGAGAGAGATAGGAACAAGTTCCTCAAGCCAACTTACAAATCCTCCTTTTCTTAGACAGGAATCGCCCGGGGATGAGCTCAATACATACTCCACCATGCTAACTCCTAGTCCCCCACTCTCCGACCGTGGGGACAGTACAGAATTGACCTCACTGTTCACATGGAAACTCTGACCAGGTCTTCTCTGCACCATGATTGGCTGGGAAACTGAATGATCTACAAAAAAGATACACAAGCATGATACAGTGCAGCCAGAGGCTCAAACAAATTACGAGCGATGTCTCATGGATAAACCAATGACTGGGAATCAGGAAACCTGCCATGGTAAATTGAGCCAAAATGTCCTACTGTGTTTTCCCTAAGTATAATATTCTACATAAGCTAATGAAACAGAACACACCCTTCATATATCCAGGACAGCAATACAGTAGTTCACATAACTGGTTTATCTAGCTAAGTGGACAAATTAATGTTTACCCCTTTCAAGTAGCAGAATTCCTTTTTAATATATTTTATTGGTAACGTCACTAAAAGGAAATGTGAGTTTACTGCCCTTTTTAAAATAACAACATAATCTGATCTTTTCTGATGACCACGGTCATCTGAGGTTCCATTGTTACATTGCGCTGCAACACAGCACATCGGCTTTTGAATGTTCTGACTCCTTCCTCCCCATCATCTGTCATTTCTTTCTGCTGTCAGTGTGGCTGCCTCTTCAAGTTCTCCCCGTCTCTCTCTTCAGGGGTAGTCAGTCAGAAACACATCCATGCCCAGTGACTTATTTGGCCCCAACCACATTTTTAGATAGAACACCCCATACACAGTACACAGGGGCAATGGGAGGAGAAAGAAACATGAACTTCAAATGGCAGGCATGGATTTTCCAATTCCAAGTATGCTGACAGCAGTACAGAACAAGAAGTTGTAGCTGAAATTACAGTCATTTCAACTAAGACCGTTCCCCTGTGGCTAGCACTTCAGCAAAAATATTGAAGATTTGATTTTGCATTAATTATGTTTTAATAAATTACATCATATAAGCTCCTTCATGGCAATTATACTACAGGACAGGACACTGCTTGACATGCTTATGTCACTGATGTAAAATTCATGACTTGCCAATTGCTGAGGAAAGGAGCTCTAAGACAGGCATAAATCACAGTACAGATGCTAGATCTAGATTACCTGATGTTCCCCAGGCACTGTCTCGCCATTGATCACCCAGGAATATTCCTTTTGGTCCATCTTTGCTGGATTCATCTGTTTCCCAAAACTTTTTACCTGGCAAGAGCTGCTGCAAATTAAAAATAATAGATGCTTTTAAAGAATTCATAAAGGATGAAAGTACAGCAGTCAACACTTTCTTTTAGACAAGGGTACTGAAGATGCTCACGTGCCCTGAAGGTCTTTAATTACAGTGTTCTGACTCTGCAGACTGTCCTCAGAGCACTACTTTATCTTTCGTAAAAGTCACAAAGAGGCCTAATGCAAGCAGGGCTACAGATCAACCCATCACAATAGAGGCTCAGCTTAAACATCTGGAATTATTCACTTAATCTATGCCAAGATTTTTAAGTGGGGAGGGAAGGGGACTCATATTAGACCTATCAGCTAACTGCTCACTAAGAAGATTCTTACTGAAAAAGAAAAGTACCTACAACTATTGAAAAGGCTACTTCTGCCTACATTTACACTAACTGACCCTACAAAGCTACTCAAGCTTGGGCATTAACTCAGACGCCAGCTATGGAACACTAGAGGCAACATTTACCTCCTTCATACACATTTTCAAGACCACAAAGAAAAAACTAAAACAAACAAAAATCAACAAAAAAAAACACTTCCTAACCACAACATTAACCTATTCCAAGATTTTGGAAAGACAGATCAGTTATTCCCCCATTACTGGAAGGGAAATTAAAATCTCCTAACCTCAGTTAATCTTAAGAATACTTAGTAATGCCATTAAAGTGACTTCACAAAACATTCCATACTTCCTAGAAATGCAGGCATCATTAGCTTTAAATTAGCTTCAACCAAAGAAATGCAAACCACCCTTCAAGCAAAACACAGTACAGTTCTGCACATGATCGAACTATCAGTGGCCCACGGTGCAAAGTAAATTTCCATTACTATGCCATTATGCTTCATCAGCTTTACTCACTAATGAAACGTCCCTCTTATTTATTCTATGTTTTCACTTCAGCTGCTACTAGTCAGACAAGAAACTCAGAAGTTTGAGATAATACTTAATCACTGCTTTTGAGCATAAAAGAACACACCTGAAGAGTTGAATTTCTCAGAGGAAGAGAACAGAAAAGCAGAGAGTACAAAACATTTGCTCTCCTCCTTGATGATTAAGGTTTTACCTTTCCTATGTATAACCTATAACCCAACGATAAGGAGAAACAGCTCAACTCTGCTCTCACTAAAACGCATCTCAGCTTTCCAATCCAACTTCTGGGTTTCTCAGCATCAATTTATTTGAGTTCTATGAAACTATATGGTAGACATGGGTTACTACCTGAACCAAAGCAATTTCCCACTTATTTTTCAGGCCCTAACATTGTTTCCTGGTCCAACAAGGTCATGAAAAAAAGACCTATTTTGGTCTGACATTTAATTGCACAGATGCACTGGTTTACTTGATGATGAGCAGTTATAAGCAGTCAATTCCTAGTGTGCCTCTAGGGTTCATTCTCTCAAAGAAACAAGGACACAGCTGGTTTGTTAACTTGAAGGACAATGAGGACAGGTGGGAGCAAGAGCCCAGACCACAGCTAAGCAATAGAGTCAGGAAGCCCTAGACTAAACAACTTTGATGTGTCCTAGGACAAAATGCAGGACTGCCCTGGGCCTCATTTTCTTTGTACTAATGAAGGAGATATTTCTCAGGATGCTGTGATGATTAGAGATATTGTAGATATGCACCTAACACAATGTCCACCACAAAGGAGGTTCTCAATAAATGTATTCAGTGGCATTACACCAAGGCAAAACAGCTGTAAACCGCAGAAGGGACAGTGAAAATTAACGTGCACTATTCATCACAACTCAAGAATTGTTGTTTTTAAACTTCTCTTAATTTCAAAAATGCCCTCTCATAAGACTACAAATAGAAACAGAATTTCTTTCCCTGTTGTTTAGGTCTTTCTCCTTTATTTCGTATGGAGTGTGAGCAAACAAGAGTCTGCATCAACTTCTCTGTGCACCAAAAGAACGTCAGCACAAGGGACACTTCATCAGTCAGTTAACTTTAGTCTCACATATTGGAAAGACAGCAAAGGTGATGAAATACATTCATTATACTGCTCATCCCTCTCGACACAAATGTAGAAATCTTTACGCAAAACTCAAGCTTCTCTAAGCACCAGCCTCCATGTGCAAACATAGTCTTTCCATAATTTGTCAAACTGCTTACTGAAAGCAGCAGCCCTGAACTCAAGGCTTCAAAAATGACTTCTACGACCCTGCCTTCTTTCACTGCAGCTTGCCAGGTCGTTATAACAGGCAGTGCCAGTAAAAGCAGGTCCACATAAAGGCAGCCATTTTCAGGTCAACTTCTCTCAAAAGGAAACAATAATACAAGAAACTTGTAGAAAGGCACTAAAAAGCGGAGACTGTATTTCAAAGTGGTAACAGATGCAACGCATCTCAAAGGGATACAGTTGCCCCTTGGTATTCATGCAGGACTGGTTCCAGGAGCCCCCTTGGATGCCAAAATTCTCAGATGCTCAAGTCCTTTATATAAAATGATGTAGTACAATGCACACAATGTATACATATTAAAAACTTCAAGACTACAGTCAGATACTAATGGTGTCTCCCACCATGAACAGTATCTATAAATATAAATCCTGAAGAGGTGCTAGGAGCAGTCCCAAAAGTACTAAAACCCCGTACGATCTGGCAAAGTAGCCAAGAAGATCAATTAACTTATTACTAATAAAAATGGCAGGGAATGAAAAGGAAAGTCTGTAAGAGATAAAGAAAAAGAAAGCAGCAGAGGAAGGCAATAACAAGTCAATTCTCCCAAAGTCTCTGCCTCTAGGTAATCAGTCTCTCATGTGACTCCCCCTCTTCCTTTGACTGTGGGCTGAACCTAGTGACTTGCTCCTAAGCAACAATACAAAGCAAAAATGACTGTAGTGTTGCTTTCAAGACTTAAGAACTGACTTCCATCTTGTTTCTGCTCCTCTCTCACCCTTGCTCCTTCTCAATTTAATAAAACTAGCTGCTATATTGTGAGCTGCCCAATAGAGAGACACATATGGCAAGGAACCGAGAGGTCACTGGACATCAATTCGTTAGGAACCGAGGTCCTCAGTCTAACAATCTGCAAGAAACTTAATCCTGATATCAATCACGTAAGTGAGCTTGGAAGCAGTTCCTTCCCCAGCTGGGACTTTGAGATGACTGTACCCCCAGCTGGGGCTGAAATCTTGACTGCAGCTTGTCAGGGACCCTGAAATAGAGAATCTTGCAAAGTCATGACTGGGATCCTGTTTTGAGCCACTAAATTTTGGGGTAATTTAGTAAGCAGCAATAGATAACTAATATAGCCATGAATATACACAAGGGTTTTCTTACATTTAAAATATCTTTAAGATTTTGTTTTCAAGAAGCAAGTCTTGTTCTACTTCTAATATTTTTTAATTTTGAAAAAATTTCATGTTTCACTTTGTCTTATAGCCCTTCTGTAATAAAAAGAAAAAATTACTGGTTTTCTTAAACTCTGCAAAATTAAATGGATTTAGATACGTTAAACTTACTGAGAATTAGTAGCAATCACAAAACCAGGAGTCATCTAAAGCAAAGACACTGTTTGAACCTGATCATACTAAAAGGAGCTGTAATCTACTGAATATAAAACAAAGTGATGATGGGTATCCAATTATTTCAGATTAAGATTCAAGCCCTCTGAAGATTAACATCATCCATAAGTAAGTGAAGTCGCTCAGTCGTGACCGACTCTTCGCGACCCCATGGACTGCAGCCCACCAGGCTCCTCCATCCAAGGAATTTTCTAGGCAAGAGTACTGGAGTGGGTTGCCATTTCCTTCTCCAGGGGATCTTCCCGAACCGGGGATCAAAGCCGGGTCTTCCACATTGCAGGCAGACACCATCTGAGCCACCAGGGAATCCCCAACATCATCCATAGCACAGGCTAAAGCATCCAGGTTTGCCAACCTGCAGACCTTCCCTTCTTGCTGCCATCATTCAGTCACTAAGTTGTATCCTTTGAGACCACATGGATTGAAGCATGCCAGGCTGTCCTTCACTATCTCCCAGTTTGCTCAGATTTATATCCATTAATTCCTGTCCATTAAAACCTCACATAAGCCACACCTAAATTCAATCACCAAACATTCAAACGCAACTAGTCTATGAAAAAGATGGTTACTGCTTACCCCATCAAGAACTTGAAAATAAAGACTGCTCTCTGACAGGAACAAAGAACAGTTCACAGCAGAAGTTTACAGAATTCAATTTAAAGAAAGATTAAGCAGTAAGAGGATTAAAAGATTTGACAATTCTAAAGGAAGATAAGGGAATTCGGAATTGGTCCAACCAAAGGAAAGGAGAGCCAGGGAGTCAGATGAAGAAGGCAGTATTATCCGGTACCCAAGTTTAGGGAGAGCCAATAGGATGCACAAACAAGTCTGTCCTTATAAAAGCAATTACTGCATCAGACTAGACAGCAGTGTGGGTACAGTAGCCACTAAAAACATCCATGTTCCCTGGCTCAGACTCTGCCTACCAAGCAAACTTCTTAAGAGAACTCTGTTTCCACCTACAGCCAAACATGCTGATCCACTTGAGAACTGCTATCTCTCTTTATAAATTAGTAAACAGCATTTTAGTTTTCATACACTCCTCTCTTGCAGTTCTAGTTAGTACAGGTCAGTTCTACAACCCAATCAGCTCTAAATTAGTATATCCCCTTTAAGACATACAAATTGAGAACCAGGGCTTGGGAGGCCCTACCATCTGACAACAGCAACACAACAGGCCTTGTACTCTTCCTTGTACAGTCCCATTATGTGGGATTCCTAACTGCCTCTCCAATAGTATCTGTTCTTCAGTCTTAAGAAGAAAAACACATACACTATTTAATACCAGCTTGAACTACAGGTTTGTAAAAGAAAAGACTTAAGAAGAGTAAAGAAATTAAGTAAGCTTATCCATGAGGCTTCTCAAGAAGAAAGTAGAAACCAAGCACCACTGGTTTATAAGCAATGTCAACTACTTGGGAAACCTCCATAAATTTTGTTTGGAAACACTTAAAAATAAAAAAAAAAAAAGACAATACACAAAGCTACACTTGCACAATCGACCATCACATTAACCCCTACCAACAGCCCTTTAAACAAAAGTGTTCTAAAAGGCTAAGAACATCAAAAACCTTCAGGCTTCTTATTTTAAGAAGTAATATCATGGGTAAAACACACACAACTACTCTGAAGTCATTTTTAAAACCAGACAAATAAAACTGGCTTCATGTTCCAACTGTGTTGAATTTATTCATCTAGGTCTCAGTTTTCTCACTGATAAAATGAACTGTTACAAACACTGAATGTTATAGCATGTAACAAGGCAAATCTCAAGAGTAACCCTCAGTTTTCTCACTGATAAAATGAATTGTTACAAACACTGAATGTTATAGCATGTAACAACGCAAAACTCAAGAGTAACCAGTCAGAGTTAGCTGTTAATATTATTTAATAACAAAATAGTAACCAACAGACTTCACACTACTAATGGCAAAGCCAGTGAGATGCTCCTGTGTATACAACTCACAAAAGTGAGCACATCACCCAGCCCACTTCAGTGAAAAGCCCGTAAAATTAAGAGCCCTAACAAAAACACTGCAAGAACCATGATTACAGCTTTGCAGAAACTAAGAGGCAAGCTGATTATTAAGGAGTAGATGTGTTTGACCATACCACCACTAATACCTGAACAGATAGAATCTCCATTAAGTATGCTGTACTCAAGAGGAATAAAACAGGTAACTACTTACACACTCAACATAAGGTACATAGAGCTAGCTCTCAAAGGAAAAATTTGGCTTCTTAAAGAGTACAGGGATGCTACAGCCCCAAAGGCATAACCAGGTTTGATCATCTCATCTGGCAATGCAAACTTCCCACACAAGCTTAGTTTCACTGGAATGTGGCCAATACAGGAATCAAATACCTGATATTTTAACTAGCTGGTAAGATAGAGGCCCCTCCAAAATTTTTAATCTCTTGGTAAACACTGCACAATTGCACTCATCTCACATGCTAGTAAAGTAATGCTCAAAATTCTCCAAGCCAGGCTTCAGCAATACGTGAACCGTGAACTCCCTGATGTTCAAGATGGTTTTAGAAAAGGCAGAGGAACCAGAGATCAAATTGCCAACATCCGCTGGATCATCGAAAAAGCAAGAGAGTTCCAGAAAAACATCTATTTCTGCTTTATTGACCATGCCAAAGCCTTTGACTGTGTGGATCACAATAAACTGTGGGAAATTCTGAAAGACATGGGAATACCAGACCACCTGACCTGCCTCTTGAGAAATCTGTATGCAGGTCAGGAAGCAACAGTTAGAACTGGACATGGAACCACAGACTGGTTCCAAATAGGAAAAGGAATACGTCAAGGCTGTATATTGTCACCCTGCTTATTTAACTTATATGCAGAGTACATCATGAGAAACGCTGGACTGGAAGAAACACAAGCTGGAATCAAGATTGCCGGGAGAAATATCAATAACCTCAGATATGCAGATGACACCACCCTTATGGCAGAAAGTGAAGAGGAGCTAAAAAGCCTCTTAATGAAAGTGAAAGAGGAGAGTGAAAAAGTTGGCTTAAAGCTCAACATTCAGAAAACGAAGATCATGGCATCTGGTTCCATCACTTCATGGGAAATAGATGGGGAAACAGTAGAAACAGTGTCAGACTTTATTTTGTGGGGCTCCAAAATCACTGCAGATGGTGACTACAGCCATGAAATTAAAAGACACTTACTCCTTGGAAGAAAAGTTATGAGCAACCTAGATAGTATATTCAAAAGCAGAGACATTACTTTGCCGACTAAGGTCCGCCTAGTCAAGGCTATGGTTTTTCCCGTGGTCATGTATGGATGTGAGAGCTGGACTGTGAAGAAGGCTGAGCGCCAAAGAATTGATGCTTTTGAACTGTGGTGTTGGAGAAGACTCTTGAGGGTCCCTTGGACTGCAAGGAGATCCAACCAGTCCGTTCTGAAGGAGATCAACCCTGGGATTTCTTTGGAAGGAATGATGCTAAAGCTGAAGCTCCAGTACTTTGGCCACCTCAGGCGAAGAGTTGACTCATTGGAAAAGACTTTGATGCTGGGAGGGATTGGGGGCAGGAGGAGAAGGGGATGACCGAGGATGAGATGACTGGATGGCATCACGGACTCGATGGACGTGAGTCTGAGTGAACTCCAGGAGACGGTGATGGACAGGGAGGCTTGGCATGCTGCGATTCCTGGGGTCGCAAAGAGTCGGACATGACTGAGCGACTGAACTGAACTGAAATATCCTCATTACATTAAAAGAATTCAACATCAACTCAGAGAAAGGGCCACTCAGCACTAATGGCAGTAAAGAAATACTACTGGTAAACCAATAGCTCTGACTGTGATAACTGTGTAATTTTCAGAAAACCATTCTCAAAAATATTAAAGCCCTAAGGGGTTTCCTGGCCCTCCATACCACAGAGGGTTGTTGGAAAATGTAGTGAGATAGTTCATAATACTTTATATTATACACATAAAGCTTTATTACTGAAGTTTTAACAAAAAATGGCTTACATATAAAAGAATAAATCAATATCCTTTACAAGGCATAAAGAAAAAGCCTTGTACATATATCCATTCACTGTTAGGACAATTCTTTTGGAAAGGATTGTACATTAGAAGTCATGTTCATCTCCTACATTGTTGGTGGAAATGTAAATTGATGCAGCCACTATGGAAAACAATATGGAGCTTTCTTTAAAAACTAGAGTTGCCATATGACCCAGCAATTCCACTCCTGGGCATATATCCAAACAAAACGGGGCATAATCCAAAAAGACCCTATGTTCATAAGCACCACTATCTACAATAGCCAAGTCATGGAACAACCTAAATGTCCATAAAGAAGCTGTGATATATACATTCAATGAAAAGAGTAAAATCATACTACCTGCAGCAACATAGATGGGACTAGAGATAACCATACTAAATGAAGTCAGAAAAAGAAAGATAAATACCATATATGTTATCATTTATATGTGGAATCTAAATACGGTAAAAATGAACATATCTATCAAACTACAGACTTACTGATACGGAGAACAGCTGTGTGGTTGCCAAGAATTGAGGCGAAGGTGGGAAAGTAAAGGGCTGGGAGTCTGGGATCAGCAGATGCAAACTGTTACACACATAGGATGGATAAACAACAAGGTCCTACTGTATAGCACCGGGAACTATATTCAATATCCTGTGATAAACCATAATGGAAAAGAACACGAAAAAGAGTATGGGTACATGTGAGACTAAATCAGTTTGCTGTTCAGCAGAAATTAACACACAACACTGTAAATCAACTACACTTCAATAAAATTTTTTTTAATAATAAAAAATTTAAAAGCTAGGTTAAAAAAAAGTCATGTTCATTCCTGAGTCTATCAACATTAAATAATGCAAAGGGGCGGGGGGAAGCTTCACATTCAAAGAATAAAAGCAAAACAGCTGGGAGCAAATTAAATGTTCAATAAGGTACAGCTGTATGCAACAATGTACGCTCACCCAAAATAGCTATCATGACTATATGTAGTATTTATAAAATAACAGTAAATTTTAAAGCAAAATACAAAATCATACATGTAAAGATTGCTTCTCTTCATGGACCCTTCCCTTTTGGATCAAGTTTGGAAAGAAAAATAAAAACTGAAATAGATGTTTGTTGATGTAGTGGGATTATGGATGACTTGTTATAATATACATTTTTATTATGATTTAGAACTGATTTTTAATAAAAACTGAGATAGTGGTATAGAATTCACTACAAATAAATAAGGTGTTTTCTCTTAGCAGATACATTTCGCTACAACATAATTTCAAAGTGACCAAAGTTAGTGGGAATTTTAAGAGAGCTCAGACCACATGCTTCAAATATTTTTAAGCAAGCAGACAGTAACTTCCAGTCCACTTTGAAAACTGTAGCTTAAATATAGAAAGTTGAAAATGTTCAATGGTTAATCACAGGCTTAATCTTTGGTTTAAAAAAAAAACAAAGAATATGGTGGTTTTGCTTTCAAGTTTAAGGAATATGATCCTCTAAATTCTCACTTCTCACTTATATATCTACTAATTAAGGAAGTGTTCTGCATCAGTTACTCAATACTTCTATGCAAAGATTATTTTTAAATGTTTATAAACATTTTTACAGTTTCATTTTATTCAAGTCATAAAAAATTATTGAAAAATCAATGTTTGCTATAACTTTTTCCCACATTTCACTATGACCGCAGCATCATAATCTGCTGCTGCTAAGTCACTTCAGTCGTGTCCAACTCTGTGCAACCCCATAGATGGCAGCCCACCAGGCTCCGCCATCCCTGGGATTCTCCAGCCAAGAATACTAGAGCGGGTTGCCATTTCTTTCTCCAATGCATGAAAGTGAAGTCGCTCAGTTGTGTCCGACTCTTCATGACCCCATGGGCTGCAGCCTACCAGGCTCCTCCGTCCATGGGATTTTCCAGGCAAGAGCACTGGAGTGGGTGCCATTGCCTTCTCCGATCATAATCTGACACCTAGCAATTACTACTTAAAATTTTTAGCCTATATGGCAAGATGACTACTAGTGAAAACAAATTTCCATGTTAATGGTCTCATAACTAAACATCTTTGGTTAAAATCTAATATATTCCTTTTAAGAAAAGAAAAAAAAAGTTTAATTTTTTTGCATAATTATAACTGCAGTATATAAAATTAACAGATTTTTAAAAAATATTTTTCCAGGGTTATTAAACTCTTATCATAATACGCACTGCTAATAGTTGTATCTAATGTCCTTTAATAACACTTCCACAACTAATGATGAAGTTACACAAATCACTTAGGCCTGGCCAATGTGGTAATTTGATCTTCTCTCCTATCTAGAAAACCAGTACTGCTTTTCTGACTACTGAAAAAAATAAAAGGTTTAGCATCTGAACTACTTACCGATTTCAAAAAGTAAACTATTACTTGAACTTACACTGAAATGCACAAACCACAGAAGCCACTACTGGAAGTAACAAAAATAGTAAAATAAATAACATAAAGTCTTTGCCTTGAAGGAAAGATTACAAATCTACCAGAAATCAAAGTGAAACAGTTACAGAGCATTTCAAAGTAAGCACACTAACTAGTGTGATGCAGACTGTTAAACTTCACAACCTATAGAGATGAAGAAAGAACAGTACCTGGCACAGGATGGTCAAGGAACGCCTTAAAGGAGGGAGGAGTAGAAAGCGGAAGAGCAAAGGTAGAAATGAAAGCAAGTGGGGCAGGTTGCTGTCGTTAGTAGCTAAGCTGTGTCTGACTCTGTGCAACCCCATGAATCACAGACGTCAGGCTTCTCTGTCCTGGTGCCCACCAATAAAAAAGAAACCTGGCCACCAACTAGAGGGGCAGTAAGGAGAGGGGGACAAAAGAACAATGAGCTAGCTGCCAGTGAGGCTTAGTGGAGCACTGAGGACCTGGGCTCTAATCCAACAGGCAGCAACAGAAAATAAAATCATAAAAATTCACTTTAAAAGATTAACTTAACATCACTTTATTAAATGGAGTGAGGGAAAGCAAACAGATGCTGGGAAGCCAAGCAAAAAGGTGACTTCAGTAATCTAGCCATAAAATGATAAAGGAAGGGATCTGTGGAAATGGGAGCAGGGAAGGTAATACAAACTGCTGCTTAAATGCCTCGCTCAGCTTTCAAGGCATTTTAAATTATTTAATTTCAAAATGGAAGATTCATAGCCCATTATGATGACCAAGAATGAAGTCACTAAGTATACATAAATAAGCCAGTCTACCACTGAAGTTGTCTTAATAAGGAACCTATTCGACAGAGTCAGTTGAGTGCAAAGACCAGAAGACAACAGGATCCAACTATGTAAGAATATGGTGTCACAAGTTTAAATCTACTACTCCAAAGTGTAAAGTTTTAAGGCTGTCCTCAGGATTCACTGTGAGTGAACTAAACTAAAGATAATAAGAATTTGGTAGCTTTGAAATTTTAGGACCACCACAAAATAGAATGAATTGCAAACAGTTCTTCAACTGAGGACAACTGTTAACTTAAAAATGTACTTGGGGACTTCCCTGGCTGTCCAGGGGTTAAGACTCAGGGAACACCGCACAGCTGGGTCAAAGAAAAAAAATACAGTCTTCAAGGAAGCGCAAAGCTTTCCCAGTGTTCTTTACCACACAAAAAATACAACCACTGTTAACAACTTTATCCTTGAAACTAAACACACAAAAGACACTGGCTGCTCTCATAAAGCATACCCTTTAAAAAAAAAAATCAGAGATACTGTTAGTACCTCTAGCTCCATAATATTTTGTGGCAAATTAACCTGAGGCAAGTTCCACACTAATTCTTTCTCCACTGCACATCCCTTCCTGAAGCCACTGAAAATAAAGTTTTCTTTATACTGTCCCACTTCCGGTTACTGGAATAGAGCCAAAAGAAACTTTTCTCTGATTAACTTCATAAACAGTAAATTATGTTCAGAAAATGAAGAAATGCCCAAGGTGAACAAAGAACTTCCAGATGTTCAAGCTGGATTTAGAAAAGGCAGAGGAACCACAGATCAAATTGCCAACATCTCCTGGATCACAGAAAAAGCAAGAGAGTTCCAGAAAAACATCTATTTCTGCTTTATTGACTATGACAGAGCCTTTGACTGGGTGGATCACAACTGGAAAATTCTGAAAGAGATGGGAATACCAGACCACCTGACCTGCCTCCTGAGAAATCTGTATGCAAGTCAAGAAGCTACAGTTAGAACCAGACATGGAACAAAAGACTGGTTCCACATTAGGAAAGAAGTATGTCAAGGCTGTATATTGTCACCCTGCTTATTTAACTTATATGCAGAGTACATCATGCAAAATGCCGGGCTGGATGAAGCACAAGCTGGAATCAAGATTGCCAGGAGAAATATCAATAACCTTAGATATGCAGACGATACCACCCTTATGGCAGAAGGCAAATAGGAACTAAAGAGCATCTTGGTGAAATTTAAAGGAGAGTGAAAAGGCTGACTTAAGACTCAACATTCACAAAATGAAGAACATGGAATCCGGTCCCATCACTTCATGGCAAATACATGGGGAAACAATGGAAACAGTGAGAGACTTTATCTTCCTGGGCTCCAAAATCACTGCAGATGGTGACTGCAGCCATGAAATTAAAAGATGCTTGCTCCTTGGAAGAAAAGTTATGACAAACCTAGACAGCATATTAAAAAACAGAAACATTACTTTGCTAACAAAAGGTCTGTCTAATCAGAGCTATGGTTTTTCCATAGTCGTGTATGGATGTTAAGAGTTGGACCATAAAGAAAGCTGAGCGCCAAAGAATTGATGGTTTTGAACTGTGGTGTGAGAGAAGACTCTTGGGGGTCCCTTGGACAGCAAGGAGATAAAACCTAAGTCAATCTTAAAGGAAATCCGTCCTGAATATTCATTGGAAGGACTGATGCTGAAGCTGAAGCTCCAATACTTTGGCCACCTGATGCAAAGAACTGACTCACTGGAAAAGACCCTGATGCTGGGAAAGATTGAGGGCAGGAGGAGAACGGGACAACAGAGGATGAGATGGTTGGATGCCATCACTGACTCGATGGACATGAGTTTGAGCAAGTTCTGGGAGTTGGTGCTGGACCGGGAAGCTGGTGTGCTACAGTCCATAGGGTCACAGAGTCAGACACAGCTGAGTGACTGAACTGAATTGAACCAGGTTTTTCTGCACAATATAAGGAAAAGCATGTAAGGAAACAACAACATTATTATCTTGGCCACCTTTAAGTTACCTATTAATAGTCATTTGTTTTTATCTAAGTATAAATTACATGGTTTGATCTATAACATAATCATATTAAAGTTATACTAGGTCTAGACTTTAAATAATTATGATTACTTGCAATAGTACCTGGGAGCCCAGTGCACAAAAGATAAGCTTCCAGGTCACTTAGGAAATCTGTAATGTGCATGAATAAAACCATGAAAACATCTAGTTTGCTTCATGACCTACTCCCCTCGTATTCCACAAGCAGGAAGCAAACAGCTCAATTAAAACAAGATAGAGTCCTCTTCCTCAAGATGGGACCACACACTCAGTTTGGGACCCACAACTAAGATGGGACCCACACAACCAGTCATCCTCGGGCTAATTTTAACTATTAAACTGACAAGAGAAGTGTCTCAGTATGCCAGTTATGGACAAGTTCCTTCTTTTATATGTTCCTAGAGTGGAAAATGTCATAGATGTGCATGTAACACAGAAAATAAACTATTTCTTCTACACATTTTGCTAAAATGAGGATCACAAAATCCATTAATCAACTAAGTGACAATGAATTGATTTTCTTCTTTTGGGTCCTCATCAGCAAAATAAAAGTAAACAAGAAAGAATTACACACAACAAAGTTTAATACAAGTTTGAACAAGAAATATAACAAGAGCAATTCCAATTTTCTGAACACCATTGCGTCTGGTTGTATAATGAGGGTATTCCCACGCCACAGCAGATGGCCCAAAGAATGTGTCCTATGCTTACAGCTACATTAAACAAAAGATCCTTTATAATAAAAGCCTTTTATACATAAGATTCAACTTGGATGATAACAGCATTGCTGATATGCTATTCATCTTGTGTACTCTGGTAAAATAATTATTGAATAGTTTGAAAATATAAAGATTTGCAGAACAGATTGAACAAATACTTTTCAGTTTTATCTGTTCCTCATCCTTCCCCTCTTCAGAACCCCACACCCCAGAGGATGGAAAAGTAATATGAATACAGAATACAATCAATATTTACTGAATTGAACTGAGCTCTCCTGAGGTTCCCTGGGGGAATTTCTGAAGTAAAAGGGAAAATAAAGAGGAACTGATACTTAGAAAAAAATATTTACTGGTAAACAATTCATTCAACACAACATTAGGCAGCCACTGTTAGCTAAGTGCATATTAGCTGAAGCCTCTGCCCTCAACAAACTTAAGTGCAAGGAAACAGAAAATATTTACACAAATCACATATATAAAATAAATTAGGGCCATAGAAACGATATAAACAAATGACTTGCTACTTGAATTTCCTCTGTAGGTTCTGGTTGGTGAAAGCAAGAACCTTTCATAGGAGAGCTGATAAGCAAAGCCGGATTTTTCAGTACTGGGTAGGCTCTGGACACGCAAAGTAACAGTGGGAAAGCTCAGGATCTATAGTAATAGAAGCTAGGTTTAAACAGCTGGCCCGTAATCATGTTAACCTCTGTAATCCATGTTTGTCCAGACGTCATCATACTGCAGGACCACTGTGAAAACTGTTAATGTGTGTGAAGTGATTAATAAAGTACCTGGAAATGGTATATGAAGATTGCAGCTATTATTATTTCTGAGCCTAATGAAACAGAACTTGAAGTCAATCCACATTTTGATATTTCTGATCTTAGCTGGAGTCACTTGACCTTAGAACTCACTTCCCTCATGTAAAAATGGTACTAATAGCTCTCAAAAATTTGTTGGAAGATTCACACAGGAAATGATATCAGTGCCAAAGTGTCTTGAAAAGTCTGTGTTACTGCAGTTAGTTAGCTTGCTTTCAAATAAAACATACTGATATGGATGAAAAAAATAAAAACTGAGAAAAAGGAGGGTAGAAGAAGAGAAATTTAATGAAGACAAACTAAGCAACATGTGGATCAGTTATCTCCTGCTTCAAAGAGGCATGTTTTACTGTATTCAAACATTCCAAGACAGCTCAACACATTCTTCCCAGTGCAGGATAGAAGGAAGATACTGGAATGAGTGGGGTTCCACACATGTCTCAAAGTCACAGGACAGACTGGGCACTAGGTTTCATATGTCACATGCACCCACATTCACAAGGTTAGAAAACACCTTCTTAATCAACCTTCTTTCTCAAAATGCCCAATCCTCATCCCAAAACTATTAAGAGATCCCAGAAACTTCCGAAACAATATTCATATAAAGGTCACTTCTCCTCTACACAATCATTAACAGAATACAAGATAGTTATTAACTTCCCTCCAGGTCACTTGGCCTGCCTGGCTATGTTTTCTCTACAGTAACCATTTCATTTTAATAACAAGATGTCAAAAATGCCCAACAATCAAATGGTATTAATACAAAGTGAACGGAACTAGGAACCTTTTACCATTCCTCTGCATACTCAAAAGCTGCGTTTTGTGGGGGAAAGGTGTGTTACACTGCTGGGTTGATATTTTTATATTAAGGCACCACAGGCTATATTTATTTTTCCCTCCCTGCTGCAAAAAAGGATCTTGCTACCAGACAACATATTCCTTTCCAAAATTCAATCCAGTTTAGAGTCAACTGAGTTACTTCTATGGGACTCTACCTGCAAGGAATTTACAGTGTGAGGTTAGCCCCTCTGGGGCTGTGGATCATAAAAGTGCTTTTAGCTAGCCCAAAGCCTCCCAGTTCTGTGAGCTACCAGGCCATGCTGAAAGATGTGGACCTGGTGTCCAAACTAGGCTCCTACCTGCCCCAGCTCCCCAGTCACCACCCTGCGAGCCCTGACGGACAAACACTTAAGTGTCTTATGCAGCTGCAGATGGTGAACGAGTCAGAGACCCCAGCGAAAAGCTACAAATCACTTCATCACAGTCTAAACACATCTTTAAGATACTCTCTGGCATATCCTAGAAAAAGCAAAACTATTCCAATGTTCTGTCTTTTTAAAGATAGAAATCAGGACAAACTTCAAGGATCTTAAGACTTAAAAGGGTCCTGGAAAACTATCTAGTCCAATATCTGTCTTACCCATGGAAAAAGAGCAAAGTCCAAAGAATATGAGTGTCTGAGGCAAGGCCGGAAGTGGTGATATAAGGGTTCTTCTTGTCCAGTGAGCTGCCATCCCACAAAGCTATACCTTTCCTTGGGTTTAGAACTCTTCAAAATATTGTCAAACTCCTTACTCTACAACCCATTCTGCTTTCTCACATTTATGGGCAGAATTCCTAAGTAATGCCTAATGAGAACCTACATCTATGTTTTAAGTATATCTCACTTTATTCTACTTCCAGGGAACGTGGTAGGATTCATTATTACTCCACATACAAAAGCACTTTCCAGATTTCATTCCTCTTGTTTACAAACTTGTCTATTACCAAGGGTAAGTTTTTCTATGCTTCAGTTTTCTAAAACAAAGATGAAGGGCCACATATCTAAAGACATTCCATTTATTCCAGAAATAATCACTATTATTAATGTCCCTGAACACTGTCAAGTAAACAATATGTAAAACATTAAGGAAACTTAAAAAGAAAAAGGTTCCTTGGTTTTCAAAAGGGAGAAAACCAATTATTCAGGAAAAAGTGTCTTTTCTGTCAAAGACTTGAAGTACTTTCAAATGAGAACCACTAACCTTTGCAAATCCATCCCTTTCAGGACATAAAGAGTAATAATGCTGCCCTCCTATATGCAGAGTAAAAAAGTCATGCAAGATCATAAGCCAAATAACCATGGGAGAAACAGAGCCCAGAAACATCAGGGCAATGAGCCTTCCTCAGTACTACAAAGATACACTCTTGAATACTCAACTACCAGAAATAATCTATGCCTTTAAACTTTTCAGAACTGAACTTAAAGTTGAATGAAAGGGGCTGCTAACAAGGATAGTAGATGAAATATCTGAAAATAATTTGTAGCCCTAAGCCTAACAGATTTTCTTACCTTCCTTTTTATGTGTACTTTTTACAACAGGAGGCAAGTAAAGCATTCATACTGTGTCCTTCAGCTATGAACAGCTGTATTTCAGACAACCAGCAAGGTTTGAAGGTGAAGTTTTAAATAGTCACTTCTGAGCAAGATTTCTAAGAAACACTCTAAATACAGCAAAGTGACTCTAGGAGTCTATTGAACACTGGCTTTGATGAGGGAAAAAGAATAACAAGAGCCAGGCAGCACTAACTTTACCAGAAATCAATTACTTTGAAAGAAGCCAATTCTCTGAATTCCAAAGATTCATACATTCTTGAACATAGGTATTATTTGCCCTAAGGAGGACTCTCACACAAGCACACAGACACATACAAATACAAATAAAATAACTGCAGCAAAAAAATACTGTGCTTGGCTTAGGCAATTTACTTGAAATTTTAGTGTTTATGTGGGTAAAGACTACATTTACACACATCCCCTCCCAGAGATGCTTTACTGTTTAAAGAGAAGGAAATTCAATTATTTTAAACCAATTAGAAACTTTTTTATTACAAAAACTTATTTTCTTCCTTTCTCTTTTGTGTCCATCTCCCTTTTATCTCTACAAAAACATTCTCCCAACCTACCCCTATATGAATCCTAACTAAACTATAGGATATTTCTCAAGTCCTATACCTCCTCCATTCAAGTAATCACAAACTAGTCTTGCCAGTACTGATCACTAACCTCCTCAGAACATGAACCACACACAAAAAAAAACAGTGCACACTTCCCGTCGTCATGTATATTCATTCCATGCTCAACCAGCTAAACAAAGAGTTCCTCGAATTCAAAAACTTCACTCCATACTTAGTTTGTTCCCTTTGTGCCTGGACACTGGGTTATGCTTTCAAAAACTAACTTCAGTTAAGTATCCGTATTTTGGGAGGGAAGTATATTAAACATTTTAAAAAATCCTCCCCCAAATATCTATTGTTATAAAGCTTTCTAAAATGAGATTTTTGCCATCAATTCTAAGTACTGGCTTTATTCACTCTCATGCTTTGGAGAGGTAGCCAGCTCCATCACTTTCTAGATTTATGACCCTGAGCAATTTAATTCATCTCAGCCTTTTTCTTTATCTGAATAAAAGAACCGTCCTGAGTTATTGATGAGATAATGCTTGCAAACCTCTTAACATCTGCCTAATAGGTGGTCAACAAATACTAGTTATTACTACTTTGTTAATAACGAGGAAAGAAGAAAGAAGAGTGACACTGCATTACTGTTGGAATGTATATTTTGTTTAGTTACTTACACAGGCCTACACGGAGGTCTGAGGAATTATATACAAACATCAAAAAAATGACATTTCTAACAGAAGTAAGGAGGGTGCAGTCGGGAGACCTTGGGAGGAAGGGACATTTTGAGAAGAAAAAAAACTGATTTTTTAAAATATTTTTGTTAATTTAAATAAAATTCACTTTTTGTTCATTGTTCTTTGATTAGAGTTAAGTCTTTAGAGATTTTGAAGTGTTGCTTACAAAACAGTAACGGTATTATTTTTATTTTGTATAACTAATTTTAAGACTAGGATTAGATTTTTGGTAGAGTGAACCAGGTTACCATCACAGGAATGGGGAAGCAGATAAATGCAGTTTCCCCACCTATACTTAGTATCAGATACATCTGTTAACTTTCAGTTCAAATTCTGCTCCAGAAATACAGTGAGAAAATCTTTTACTTAATAACCAAACAGGGTTTATTAATATGCACTGTTTCAATAATATTAGGCAAGCACCGGAAAACATAAGAACACCTACCAATCCAATCTGCAAACTCTAGAGGAAAAACAAAAACAGGCCACAAGATGATAGGACTTTGACCACAAGATGACTCAGAAGAACCAAGACAGCAAGAATCTTAGGATCAAAGCACCAAGACTTTAACTAATGCTCAGTCACAACGGCAGTCAATGAATATTTGTTATAAATCAGGAAAGAAAATTATCTTAATTTTGAGTCCTCAGAACCTAGCACAGTGCCTGAATCAAAGAATACTGGCTAAATTATTAATAACAAATGTATTTAATGAATGGTATAAAAGAGAATCCAGCATATACCTATTTTCCCTCCTTTAAAGCATTAAAATAGACATGGGAGCTTTTAAATATTAGATATACAAAAAATAAAACAGGGGAAAAAGAAACTCTCCAGAAACTCCAGAAAAAAACTCTCCAGAAAAAAACTGCCTATCACCAAAACACTTATTGTCAACATACAGAAGCACAAGAAATCAGCTGTCCTTGATCTATATTCCTCTTTTAGAATTATAGCAATCTTCACTATCAATATAACAGATGATAGTAAATATTATTTTCTGCAAATTTTAAACATTACAAACAAACCAAAATCCTTTTTTCTAAATTCTACCTGTGTAATGGGTGACTAGCTCAGGCCTCAATCTTCTGGAATTATTTATCAAAATACTCAATTCCTT
The DNA here is from genome assembly GCF_014754425.2 of Oryx dammah. Lineage (NCBI taxonomy): Eukaryota > Metazoa > Chordata > Mammalia > Artiodactyla > Bovidae > Oryx > Oryx dammah. The sequence goes on from NW_024070211.1 coordinate 13,481,598, forward strand.
CCTTCTTCACAATGGAACTGCAAACAACATCCTCAAAAGCTGCAACATCCTCTAAAAATAGGTTATCAACATACTGACTAGCAGCCAATCTAAAAACTCTTTCACTGCAAAAGAACCTAATGACTGAAAAATGAAGCAAAGGTAAGGACGTTTGATGCATATAAAACTAAGTTATTTTGTAAAATTTTAACACCTCAATTTCCAACTGACTGGTTAAGACAAATACTGATTAATTTGTGCTTATATTTTGGTTTTATTTTTAACATATTAGGCTGAAGTTAACATTCTCCTTATAATGAGATTGTTTTGGCAAAATTCTGCAATATCCCACTCCTATCATGAGGATGGCAACAAGGAAAAGCAAGCACATACTTCTGGAGACTAGATTCAGACACATTTGATGAGAGACAGCTCCAACCTTCCCTTAAAAACAGACCCACATTTCTGACACACCAATTTACTTACCTCTCCCATCGCTCTTCCCTCCAGAGCAAGTGCTTGAAAATCATGATTCAGTTCATCCATAGAACGTACCTAATGTTTAGAATAGAGGGAAAAGTTTCACATTAGCACCTTGAATTTTACATACACATTAAGTACAACTGAAAAGCTTTTCGATGTTTACTTTCACATATTGACAAGGAAAATAACAATAATCAAGTGACTAAGATTAAACATTCACTTACCTTTAACCATCAGGTTCAGCAATGACCCCTGCGCTTTCTCCCCTCCCAATCCCTCTTGCTTTCAAACATGAAAAACACAGAATCCAGAAAAAGAAAAAGGAAACGGCATCACACGAGAATTATGATAGCTATTGTTCATACATTTTAACTTAGTAACAATATGTTGAAGGGCAATAATATATGTAGATGATTATGTGATCTAAACCTTGTTACTGGCTCAAAGACCACAGTGCTTGTCCACAACTGTGAACAGTTAAGTACAAATTAGGGGATTCATTTGATCCAAGCTAGTGTGTCTTTGACAAACATCAGGGAAAGGCACTACAGACTACATAACCGAGTGCCCTCGACATTTCTCCAAATTGGAAGATCTCTGGGAGTGCCTAGAATCTCAAAACCAGGAGGAAAAAACAGCAAGTATCACAAGAATCCCTTCAAAGTTTACCTAATTAAATGTACTACCCACATCATAACATTCTAGACTTCAACTAACTCATCTTCAAAGTGATTCAGTTCAGTTCAGTTCAGTCGCTCAGTCATGTCTGACTCTTTGCAACCCCATGAATCGCAGCACGCCAGGCCTCCCTGTCCATCACCAACTCCTGGAGTTCACTCAGACTCACGTCCATCAAGTCACTACTAGAAGGTAATATTTAAGAGCAAGAATGAAGTGTGGAATAGATTACACAAAACAGTCATAATTCAAAAACCCTTTCTTGTCCAACTGTCTACTGGACCTCTCAATTATAAGCAAGAAGCCACCTTTGCTAAGGCTAGAGTACAGTCCCTCGTTTATTAAAAAGGAAAGCTTTCCAGCTTACCTAAGAAAGATGGCTGACTGCCTGAAGTGGAACTTTCCCAAACCCCCTCATCTAATCATCACTACCTCCAAATGTATGTGTACAATGTCTAGCACTGGGTGAATGCAAAGAGCCAAACTAGAGCCAGGCAGGGAGAGAGTAGAGTATGGAACATGAACTGGAATAAGCTGGAGGGATCAATTTAAGAATTTTGTTAGTATGCTGCCTGTATACCACCCAATAATCCTAATTCTACCAAGGTGACAGTACATAAAAATACACTCACATTGTTCTGAATTATACATTTTCAAGACTCAATGCTACAAATGATATACTGTGTCACTAAGATGTAACAGCTTTGGGATGCTTGTCAAAAATGTAAATTTATAAAATTCAAAATAGGCTCAATTTAAGCCATATAAGAACAAAGAGACATAGAGATAAGACTTGTTACTATAGTAAACAGTTTCAAAGGGCCTTGAAACAGAAGCTAGGGTCACAATGCAAGCCATTTACATTATTCAGGTAAGCACACTGAATAAGCTCCTAAACTTCAGGTGGTAAAATTAAGAGGGGAGATGAGGACAGCATCTTAGCTATAAACTCTACAAACAATAGGTAAAATCAATTTTAACCTTCAGGACAAATTAACATTTACAAAGCATGTAATTTAAACACATATAAAGTTCTATATTATTAGTAGCTCTTCCTATGGAATCTATAAACATGCTTTTAACTAGACGCTAGGAGTTTCCCGAAAATCCAAAAACCTACAAATAGTTTTAACCAAGAATGTTGGAATTCTATTTATGTCTCCCAAGAAAAAAGTAGGACTGGCTACAAAAATGAAAAAAAGGGCTTCCCTGGCGGTCCAATGGTTAAATATCCACCTGCCAATGCAGGGACATGGGTTCAATCCCTAGTCCAAGAAGATCCCAAAAGCTGCGGGGCAACCGAGCCTGTGCATCACAACTACTGAAGCCCACGCACCTAGAGCCCGTGCTCTGCAACAAGAGAAGCCACCGCAATGAAATGCCCTTGCGCTGCAGCTAGAGAGGAGCGCCCAGTCGCTGCAACTAGAAAATGAGAGAAAGCCTGAGTGCAGCAATGAAGACTCAGCACAGTCAAAAAAATTTTTTAATTAAAAAATGAAAAAAGAAAGTGGGAATGGTAAGGAAGGTAGAGAACATGCAATGTGCATATTGATGTTATCATCACAACAATCTCACAGTAATTAATTATTCCTAAAGATTAGAACTGAGCCTCAGAGAAACTGTTCAGTCATTTCAGTCGCTCAGTCATGTCCGACTCTTTGCGACCCCATGGACTGCAGCATGCCAGGCTTCCCTGTCCATCACCAACTCCCAGAGCTTACTCAAACTCATGTCCATCGAGTTGGTGATGCCATCCAGCCATCTCATCCTCTGTCGTCCCCTTCTCCTCCCAAGAACAGTTTCTCTGTCACCCATTGTTAAGCAGGGAAGTGCACTTAGATGGCATTTCCAGGATCTAAATCCAGGTGTTCCAATTTCTGTGCACTGTCCTTTCTATGTCACCAAGCTACACCCAGGGCAGCCACAGGAAGATGCCACCCCCAGACAGAAGTGCCTTCACAGTTTCTGCTAAGGGCTTTGACAAGGGTGTTCTCTTGGTATTCTTGCCTTTCCTTTCCAACTGTCTCTTCCCCCTACCTTCAAAATTTGCCCATCCTGCTCTCACAGCAATTTCCATCCCTTTCTATACTGCCTTCCACCCGCTCTTCATTCTCTTTTCTACCACATTTTATTTGCTGGCTCGCTCACTCTCTTGCCTCTCCTGTCTCCCTCTCTTTAGCTCTCTGTTCACCTCAAGCTCTTCCTCTTTTGGAGCGTCTGTCTCTGCCTCACCTACAAGGTAAACCACCCCTTCTCCTACCTCCTTTAGACAATGAGAATGAAGCTCTCTTTCTCAAGTCTGCTTTGCTTGTACAGAAACCATGTGCCCACGGTCAAGTGGAGAAGATAAACCAAGTCACTCTCACAGGCGCTTTTAACAAGTCAGGTATTTCTTGTTTATAATGGGAGCCGTACTTGGTGTGATCATCAGCATAAGGCAGACTCCACGTAACTCTTCCCAGAAAACAAAACTAATCATCAGAAGCAGCTCAGGAATCAAGAGAAATCGAGTGATGAAAACTCAGATTACTGTAAGAAACTTCATGGGCAGGTTAACGAAGAAACTAAGAAACTTATTCTATTATGAAGGAGAAAAGCTAGCTGTAAATTATAATCAGAGAAAATGCTCCCATCAGGACAGAACTCTCTTTAAGTTCTTGTACAGCTATACTTCCCCCCTTTCTCTAGTATTCAGTCTGAGTGATGAGTTAATGTTAGGGTTTCTTTAATTAAAAGTTTACTAATTTGTGGCTCAGCTGGTAAAGAATCCGCCTGCAATGTGAGAGACCTGGGTTTGATCCCTGGGATGGGAAGATCCCCTGGAAAACAGAAAGGCTATCTACTCCAGTATTCTGGCCTGGAGAATTCCATGGACTTTACAGCCCATGGGGTCATGAAGAGTCGGACACAACTGAGAGACTTTCACTTTCAATTTCATCTTCACTTTTGCTGAATGTCTATGCTGCTGCTGCTAAGTCGCTTCAGTCGTGTCCGACTCTGTGCGACCCCAAAGATGGCAGCCCTCCAGGCTCCCCCGTCCCTGGGATTCTCCAGGCAAGAACACTGGAGTGGGTTGCCATTTCCTTCTCCGCTGAATGTCTATAAGACTTCCTAAATAATTTATTCCCTTTGGTTTCCCAAAACTACTTCCTATTTTTGTCTTTGGGCTACTGGCCAGTTATTCATCTTACACCCATCCAGTTTCTCTACTGCTGCCCCTCCCTATAAAGGCATCTCTTACTCCCTTTTACTAAAGCCACAAAGTAAGACCTTAGGGTCTGACCTACCTCATATCCCTCATCCCACCCAAGAAGGGTCATCTGTATAAACGACCAAGCTTCTGAGTTTCCTTTCCATTTCCCAGATCCCAGAAATTTCTTTTGTAAGCCTTCTATTTCTACCAAGGATCTTGTCCTAACCAAAATCAGAATTTCGAAAATAAGTTGGTGTTTTACCAACATGCTGCTAAGTCACTTCAGTCATGTTCGACTCTGTGCGACCCTGTGTACGGCAGCCCACCAGGTTCCCCCGTCCCTGGGATTCTCCAGGCAAGAACACTGGAATGGGTTGCCATTTCCTTCTCCAATGCATGAAAGTAAAAAGTAAAAGTGAAGTCACTCAGTTGTGTCCGACTCTTCACAACCCCCCATGGACTGCAGCCTACCAGGCTCCTCCATCCATGGGATTTTCCAGGCAAAACTACATAGCAAGTTATAAAATCAAAATAGATAGCCCAAAACTATACATCACATTTGGAAAATGAAAAACTAAGCAAATGCATCACTTTATAAATCTTTAAGAATGATAGTCAAAACTGCATTTCTTGAGAAGCCCTACTCATCATACCCAACATCTCATACCCTTATCAGAATCAATGAACTTCACTATTTCCATCTGTAAAACTGAGGTAGCACTGACTACTTGACACACTTGCTATCAATATTAAATGAAACAACATGTCCAATACTTACTAGGCATGTATTCAACTACATCCACTTCACAGTTTCTTCTCTTTAAGTTACTGGAATGTCTTCACACATCCATCTTTTTTTTTCCCTATCCTCAGTTTTGGTCATTCCGGGAAGGGGAGCCTCTCTCTCTACAGGTCAGCATTGTCAAAATCAATATTAGAAGCACCTAGATCACATTATACACATCTAACTTACTTTCTAAAACCTAGCATTTCAAAGTAAAACTAATTTTTCTCTTCTTGATTCTCAGCCAAATCATCAATTCAGAGAAATTTCCATTCTCCATTCTAATCAGTACAGAAACTTCTAAAATATGAAAATAAAAATCACCACAAGTTAAACCTCAGGTTCTTTGTTTTCATTTAAAAAAAAAAAAAAAAAAAAACCTTCTCAAATTCCTTCATTCCTTGATTTCCATACCACTATGATCTCGTGGTTCTCCTCCTACTTCTCTGCTTCTCTGTTTAGATTTCTGATTTCTGTCTTTCTTTTGCCCAGCCAAAATTACAGTCAAAGAAAACAAAACCTGAAATTTAGACTTGGGTACAAAGTAATCCAAATGTAAGAAATTAATGATCCAAATATGTAACAAATTAGTTTATAAGATTTTTAAGCAGATCTGTATTCAGTTCAGTTCAGTCGCTCAGTCGTGTCCGACTCTTTGTGACCCCAGGAATCGCAGCACGCCAAGCCTCCATGTCCATCACCAACTCCCGGAGTTCACCCAAACTCATGTCCATCGAGTCAGTGATGCCATCCAGCCATCTCATCCTCTGTCGTCCCCTTCTCCTCCTGCCCCCAGTCCCTCCCAGCATCAGGGTCTTTTCCAATGAGTCAACACTTTGCATGAGGTGGCCAAAGTACTGGAGGTTCAGCTTTAGCATCAGTCCTTCCAATGAACACCCAGGACTGATCTCTGTTAGAATGGACTGGTTGGATCTCCTTGCAGTCCAAGGGACTCTCAAGAGTCTTCTCCAACACCACAGTTCAAACCCATCAATGCTTCAGTGCTCAGTTCTCTTCACAGTCCAACTCTCACATCCATACATGACTACTGGAAAAACCACAGCCTTGACTAGACGGACCTTTGTTGGCAAAGTACTGTCTCTGCTTTTGCTGTCTACATTGGTCATAACTTTCCTTCCAAGGAGTAAGCCCCTTTTAATTTCATGGCTGCAATCACCATCTGCAGTGATTCTGGAGCCCAAAAAAATGAAGTCTGACAGTTTCCACTATTTCCCCATCTACTTCCCATGAAGCGATGGGACCAGATGCCATGATCTTAGTTTTCTGAATGTTGAGCTTTAAGCCAACTTTTTCACTGTCCTCTTTCACTTTCATCAGGAGGCTCTTTAGTTCTTCGTCACTTTCGGCCATAAGGGTGGTGTCATCTGCATATCTGAGGTTATTGATATTTCTCCCAGCAATCTTGATTCCAGCTTGTGCTTCCTCCAGCCCAGCGTTTCTCATGCTGTACTTTGCAGGTAAGTTAAATAAGCAGGGTGACAATATACAGCCTTGACGTATTCCTTTTCCTATTTGGAACCAGTCTGTTGTTCCATGTCCAGTTCTAACTGTTGCTTCCTGACCTGCATATAGGTTTCTCAAGAGGCAGGTCAGGTGGTCTGGTATTCCCATCTCTCTCAGAATTTTCCACAGTTTATTGTGATCCACACAGTCAAAGGCTTTGGCATAGTCAATAAAGCAGAAATAGATGTTTTTCTGGAACTCTCTCGCTTTTTCGATGATCCAGCAGATGTTGGCAATTTGATCTCTGGTTCCTCTGCCTTTTCTAAAATCAGCTGGAACATCTAGAAGGTTACAGTTCATGTATTGCTAAAGCCTGGCTTGGAGAATTTTGAGCATTACTTTACTAGTATGTAAGATGAGTACAATTGTGTGGTAGTTTGAACATTCTTTGGCATTGCCTTTCTTATTTACTAGCATTTATTTATTTACTGGCCTTATTTATTTACTAGCATTTCTGTCCTTGGATTACTGTCCCTTAACTGCTTGGGGTGTCTTTACAATGAATGTCCCTTTACTTGAGCCAGTTTGACCAGTTCTCAGCTGCTTTCAAACAAGAACCAAACTCTAACACAATAGGTATCACTGAGTTGGTTATTAATGAAATCACACTGGAAGTTTATATTTTAAAACAGACCTACGTACTGCACTTGGAAAAATTAACTTCCCAACAAATAAACACTTGTCAAAATATTTTCTCTAACAGACATGTTTTAAGACACCTGCCTAGAAAGGGCAACTTCATGATTCCTACTACCTCTGGCCACAAATAACTATATGAAAAGTATTCTTCTAAATGGCCAAACTCCTAGTATCTAGTATCAATCTGAAGAGAAATCATAAGCTAATCAGATTCCTCTTAGCATTTGGGCCAGAAAGCTATGGATAAAGTGAAATTCGCTAAAGATCTGGCAGTTGGAGCTGTCACTTTGGGTCAAGTATAACCTGGTGAATAAGCAGATAGTCAACATAGAGAAAGAATGTGCAGGAAAAAAAAAAAAATCAGAGACAAGAGACTATAGAACCCCTATGGAAACAGCCTCCTGGTGCCCCTGAGGCCCATGTATACATTTCCTACTCTGGGATTCGAAGAGAATCCCTGGTGTTCTTTCATTTAACACCCTGAAATTTTGCTACCTAGAACAGACATCTATAAGTTGAGACTAAAACTGCCCTTAGTAGAATATTTATTTCCTCAACCACTGAATCTCAGTTATCAGGCACTTTTCTCCTCCACACCTACCTTTGTTCCCCTAGAGGATTTTTGCAAAGGCAATCCTAGATCACAATGGCTCAATTTCACTAACACAGATCCAGAACAATACAAGCAGAAGATCTGGTGCCAAAAATCATTACGGGAAGGAGATACCAGTGAGAAAGGGCCAAGCAAATGCAGGAGAAACTTGAGCAATGAGAAGAAATGGAATGTGAGAATTAACCTAATTTGAATTTAATCATTAAGGGAAAAAGGCTTCGCTGGTGGCTCAGACAGTAAAGAATCTGCCTGCAATTCAGGAGACCTGGGTTCAGTCCCTGGGTTGGGAAGACACTCTGTAGAAGGAAATGGCAATTTACTCCAATATTCTCGCCTAAGAGAATCCCTATGGACAGAGGAGCCTGGCAGGCTACAGTCCATGGGTCATGAAGAGTCAGACATGACTGAGCAACTAAGCACAAAGCACATTAAGGGAAAAACACTTAATAAGTCTGTTCCACACCATCTTCTGGTCTATTATATCTGTATTATAAACAATAAAACAATAAATATTTACTGAAACTTATGTTGTGACAGGCCCTGTCCTATAAAAATCCTTTTATGCTGTATGATCTCTTTAACAGTCCTAACAATCTGAAAATGCAAGTACTTTTATCCCCATTTTGTTAAGAAAAACAAAAAGTTATTACATTGCTATAGTAATACATAACTAAATCAACAGTATTCTTGATTACTGGGAAAAACCAGAAACAAAAAACTCTTTTAGCTCGGGAGAATGCAAACCCTACTACGTGATGCTATTTATTCACTGTCAATAACAACACTAAATACCAGTATATTTACTGAGTTTTCAAGGCACTGAACTGCAAAATTATTCCAGTTTATAGATGAGGTATAATCTGTCCAAAGTCACAGAGCAGAAAGATCAAAAGTGGAATTCAAATTCAGATCTCTAACTCTTTTACTATCACTTCTATCTTTTCTCATTAAAGACAAGCACAAAGGACACAGAACACCTGGCTTAAACAACTGTTGTTCCAGAAACTGATCACTGTACTATTTTTATAGTCCCTTCCATGATAACACAGCAGGGTAGGGCAGGAATGAAGTCACCACAGCAGCCAGAATTAGGTCAAAGTTTTGGTTTTCTATTATTATTTATCATTTCAAAACTGCTACTACCTTTGGCAATTAAATACCATTGAAGTTTTAGATCATCTAATGTGTTGATGGCATTCAGACTGGATGGTTAACCAACCAAAAAGATAAACTATCCGTTTATCAAAGCAAATCAGTTATCAAAACTGATTTGCTACTGTACTATATTATAATATATACCTCATGTAAATGTCAGCACTTCCTAAACATAAAATGATTTACAAATTGAAAAGAATAAATATTTCAGAAGCAGTTAATGAACCCTATGATACTAGTGACCTTTAAATATAAAAACCTCACAATTTCTGGTTCTTTTTCTTAATTTTACCAATCATGATCAAGCTGAAATCAGTAATGAGAGCAGGCCACTTTAATTAAAAGAGAGAAACTAATTAATATGATGAAAGAACCCAATCTAAAAAGTATAAAACTAAAGACAATGATATATCTTTATCTCTGCATGTCTGGCAACTACCACCCATAGTGATCTATCTGAATGGTATACAGCTGGCTTCCAAAAGAAATAAATCTGACAACACGCATCAGGTTTTACAAATGTTCACGCCCTTTGATCCCGTAGTTCTACTTCTAGAAATTCATCTGAAGCATACAACCAGAAACATGGGCAAAGATTTGTTAACAAAGAACCTTCAACATGGCTTTGTCTTAGGGAAAGTGGTTTAAAAAAAAAGTTTAAATACAACAGGAATTATTAAATTCCACAGATATGCATTTACAGAATTTTATGCAGCTATTTCCAAGAAGGCAATAGCACCTCACTCCAGTACTCTTGCCTGGAAAATCCCATGGATGGGGGAGCCTGCCAGGCTGCAGTCCGTGGGGTCGCTAAGAGTCGGCCACGACTTCACTTTCACTTTCACTTTTTACTTTCACGCACTGGAGAAGGAAATGGCATCCCACTCCAGTGTTCTTGCCTGGAGAATCCCAGGGACGGGGGAGCCTGGTGGGCTGCCGTCTATGGGGTCGACAAGAGTCAGACACGACTGAAGCGACTTAGCAGCAGCAGCATGCAGCTACTTAAAACAGTTTTGAAATTCTTAGAATATGTTTATGTGTAAAGATTCTGTAATAGGCTACAAATCTGTACATATAAAAAAGAGTATGTATTTCCACAGAGACATGCAGAAAATAAGAAAGTAATATATTCAAATGTTAATTTGTAACTTCTTCAGTAGTTTCTACATTTTCTATAATACCAATGAAACAACTCAGAATCTTCTGAAAATAACTTAACATTCATGAAGTCTTTTATATCAATATCTTTCAAAGTAATAACCCTATTCTAGAAACGTCTTAAATAACTAAAAGAAATGAGAGGAAAAAAATAAGCAGTGAGCAAAGGTGCTCATTGTGCACTTCTCTTTAACAATACTCAGTAAATAAAAAGGTTATGGTGTACTCAGAAGCTGTTTCTACAGAGACAGGATTCTCCTTCTATGCCATACAAAATAACTGTTATCACAGCTAGTATTTATTAACTGTGTACTAGGCAGCAAAGTGCTTTCATTCTCAAACTATGAAATAATTCCTAATTATCCTCCATTACTCACTTTTTTTAATATAGGAGGAAACTGAGGCAGAAAAAGGTTAAATAACTTTTCCAGAGTTACACAGACAAGCTGATTCCAGAGTTTGACTCTGAACCAGTGTCTGGTATATTAGGGATCAAAATGTTTTGAGGGTACTCCAACTGTTTAGGCCATGAAGTTGCACTAGATGAAAGCCTGCTGGAAACCCAAAAATGGAAAAAGAGATGACTAGATTACCCTGTTACTCAGCTCAAAATATGAAAATATAACAACCCATACAGCCCATCTCTGGCTAAAGCTCAAGGATTCCTCTTTGTTAATACAAGGATAATCAAAAGGAGACAAGGAGTATTGGGACTACAGAGAAAAAACTACTTAACCAAGGAAAGGAAATCTCAAGATATTAAAGAGAAGACTAAAAATGATCTACCTGTTGAAGGAGAGAATAAATAACAGGTATATAGACAAAAATTCATAGCAAATTTTAACATTCACAAAGCAGGAAAGAGTAATAAGCTGAATAATTAATGACGCAAACAAAACTGAGAAGTCAATCTGGAGGAAAAGGACACAGATTCAAATAGAAGACAATTGAAAAAAAAATCAAACATCCATCAACTGATAAACGTATAAACAAAAAATAATATACATCGTACAAAGGAATATTATTCAGGCATAAAAAAGAAATGGAGTACAGGGAATTTCCTGGCAGTTCAGTGGTTAGGACTCCACATTTCCATTGCATAAGGCACAAGTTCCATCCCTGGTTGGAGACTAAGATCCCACAAGCCATGCTTGCACAGCAAAAAGAAGGAAGAGAATGAAGTACTGATACATGATACAATATCCATGAATCTTAAAAATATGCTAAATCAAAGAAGCCGGACACAAAAGGCCACATATTATATGATCTCAGAATAGGAAATATCCATAATAAACGAGACAAGAATAGGTTTGTGCTTGCCAAGGACTTAGGAAAGGAGGAAATAAACAATGTCTACTAATGAGTACAGGGGTTCTTTTGGGAGTGCTAAGTGTTCCAGTGTTAGAAGCATGATGGTTGCTTAGTACTGCAAACATACTAAAATCCACCAAAGTGTAAATTTAAGGGTAAATTTTATGATATGTGAATATCTTATAACAATAACACTGTTATTAAAAAATAGGAGATGGCAAACACTTTCTATAACAGATCAAGAAATAAATAATACAGGCTTTCTGGGCTGCATGGCTTCCCTGATGGCTCGGCAGTAAAGAATCCATCTGCAACACAGGACACACAAGGGACACAAGGTTAGATCCCTGGGTCTGGACAATTCCCTTGAGAAGGAAATGGCAACGCATTTAGTATTTCTTGCCTGAAAAATCCCATGGACAGAGGAGCCTGCCAGGCTACAATCGCAAAGGTTGCAAAGAGTTGGACACAAATAGGCACCTGAGCACATAACACTGAGGGCTAGACAGGGTTTTTGTCATATATTCTTTGTTTTTCAGTTTCACGCATGCACGCATGCTAAGTTGCTTCAGTCATGTCTGACTCTGTGCAACCCTATGGAATGCAACCTGCCAGGCTCCTCTGTCCATGGGATTCTCCAGGCAAAAACACTCGAGTGGGTTGCCACGCCCTCCTCCAGGGGATCTTTTTAACCAAGGGACCGAATCCGTGTCTCTTATGTCTCTTGCATTGGCAGCAGGTTCTTTACCATTAGTGTCACCTGGAAAGCCCTTTTACTTTCAACTACAAACTTGAAAATGTAAAAACCATTGTTAGCTCAAGGCCGCAAGCTAGATTTGGCAGAGGCTATAGTTTGCCAAATTTGGTTTAAAAATAAGTCATTCCTTTTATGTTTACAAGTAATGTGTACTAAGTTAAATGATCCACAAACTAAGCAAAGATCTCTTATCAAATTTATAAATGGAACTTCCACAAATGTTATTGGATAAAGGGAACATACAGAAACTAGCAATCAGAACTTAGTACTTTTATTAAAAATTAAGATCATATAAAACTAAGAATTAAACACCACATTAAAAAATAAAGATAGCTGCTCACATGAAAATACATTGAATACCATTAGTCATCAGGTAAACACAGATTAAAATCACAATGAAAGATCATTACATATGTATCAGAATGGCTAAAATAAAAACCAGTAATACCACCAAATGCTAGTAGGGTGCAGAAAAATTGGATTATTCCAACATTACTGGTCTAGAAAACAATTTGGCAGCTTCTTAAAAGACTAAACGTGGAACTACCATATTACCCAGCAACTGGACTCCATTCTCATGTTCACACAAAAATTTGTACATGAATGTTCACAGCTTTATTTATAATAATTAAAAAATGGAATCAACCCTCATGTCTTTCCACAGGTTAAAACCCTGCACCTGCAGTGCATCTACACCACGCACACGGCGCAGCAATGAAAAGAGGGCCCCCCAGGCAGCCGCTTGGGTGGGGCTCCAGAAAAGGATGCGGCGCAGGGAAGGCCCCTCAAAGGCTGCAGACAGCATGACTCCATTGCCATAACGTTCCTGAAATGACAAAACTGTGGAAATGGAAGACTGGATACATTAGTGGTTGCGGGGAGGCCCCTACAGCCCTACAAAGGGAAGGTGGGTGTATTTAAAAAGGGCTACTCAAGGGTTCCTTGTTTAAGAGCTACTTAGTACTTTGTGGTGGCAGGAATATGAATCTAGCAGATCGTAAAATTATACAGAACTTCATACATACACATGCATCCAAATGAGTACAAGTAACCCTGGAGAAATGTGACTAGGACTGGATGGATTTTATCAATGTCAATAAATTAGTGTGATGCTATAGTACACAACGTTACCTGCAAAGGTTATACTGTAAAATGATACCACTAGGGGAAACAGAAAAAAGTATACAAACGATCTCTCTGTATTATTTTTTACAACTACAGGAATCAACAAATAACTAAGTCAAAATTATAAATTAAAAAAAGATGACTGCTATGAAGAAATAATGAAGACACAACTTAAAATAATTCCCAAGGAAAAATCTAAAATAATCAAACGTAACCAAAGAACCATCCTCAAGCTATAAAACTATGCAGATCAAAAGGTCTCACCCACAGAGTACACAAAAATCACCTCCTGACCAAACTATCCTGAAGTTGGAGAATTCTGTAAGTATCAGAGCAAGGGGAAAAAACAGAATTTACTCTTGGTTCTCTAAAACACTACCTGCCAAAGTCAGTAAGATCTACTATCTACAGTCCAAAGATTTTATGTCTTGACACAATTGTCTTTCATGTATAAAGGCTACAGGAACACAATATACAAAAGAGTTAATAAAATATGCCTCCCACATGCCATCCTCAGCAATTACTACACCAAACACTCCAGTCAACCGAGCACATAAAATGGATAAGCTGCCATATAACTGTTTAATGATACTGTTGTTTGTTGTTTCAGTCACTAAAGCATGTCCGACTCTTGCAACCTCATGAGCTGTACCCTGCTCGGCTCCTTTGTCCCTGGGCTTTCCCAGGCAAGAACACTGGAGTGGGTTGAGATTTCCTTCCGCAGGGGATCTTCCCAACCCAGGGGAACGCACGTCTCCTGCATGAGCAAGTGGATTCTTTACCTCTGAGTCACCATGGAAGCCTATTTAATGGTACACTACTAGTTAAAAGGCTCCATTTAGTGTTAAACACAACACAGGTTCTCAAATGTAGTATGCTAAGTGAAAGAATATTTACTTGGGCTTCCCCGGTGGCTCAGCTGGTGAAGAATCCACCTGCAATGCAGGAGACCTGGGTCCAATCCCTGGGGTGGGACAATCCCCTGGACAAGGGAATGGCTACCCTCTCCAGTATTCTGGCCTGAAGAATTCCATGGACTGTGTAGTCCATGGGGTCACAAGAGTCAGACACAACTGAGCAACTTTCTTTCTTTAAGTGAAAGAAACCAGATTCAAGAGCTACATACATTTACAGTACATATATGACATTTTGGAAAAGGCAAAGCCACTGAGACAGAAAACAGTTGCTGGGAATGGAAGTACCAGCTGACTATGAAGAGGCTCCAGGGAGACAACAGAAAAAGAATTACAACTCTGCAGCCTTGGAAATGAAAACCACAATCATAGAAAGTTAACATGAAAAGGCAGAGGATCATGCCCTAGATGAAGGAACAAGATAAAGCCCCAGAAAAACAGCTAAATAGAGATAGGCAACATACCAGAAAAGAATTTCAGAATAATGATAGTGAAGATGATCCAGGATCTTGGAAAAAGAATGGAGAAGATGCAAGAAGTTTACCAAGGACCTAGAAGAACTAAACAACAAACAGAGATGAAGAATACCATAACTAAAATGAAAAATACACTAGGAGGAATCAATAACGAATAACTGAGGCAGAAGAATGGATAAATGACGTGGAAGACAGAATGGTGGAAATCACTGTTGTGGAATGGAACAGAGGAAAAGAAACGAAGACAGCCTAAGAGAACCCTGGGACAACACTAAATGTGCCAACATTCTCATTATAGGGATCCCAGAGAGAGGAGAGAAAGGACCCAAGAAAATATTTGAAGACATGATAGCTGAAACCTTCCCTAACATGGGAAGGGAAACAGTTAACCAAATCTAGGAAGTTCAGAGTCCCAAGCAGAATTAACCCAAGGATGGGACTTCCCTGATGGTCCAGTGGTTAAAATCTGATTGCCAATTCAGGGGACACGGGTTCACTCCCTAGTCCAGGGATATTCCACACGCACCACAAGTACTGAGCCCATGCCCTAGAACCAGAGAGCCACAACTACGAAAGCCTTCAAGCTCTAAAGCCCAAGACCTGCAGCAAGAGAAGCCATTGAGATGAGAAGCCTGAGCACCTCAACAAAGATCCGGTGCACCCAAAAAGAACAGACAGTCAGGGGCTTCCTTGGTGGTCCAGTGGTTAAGAATCCACCTTGGGGAACAGATTTGATCCCCGATCAAGGGCTAAGATCCTACTGTGGAGCAACCAAGCCCAGGCGCTGGCACTACTGACTGACTGCATGCCAAAATGAAGACCTGACGCAGCCAAATAAGTAAAAATTTTTAAAAGAAACAATTATCCTTGTTATCAGATAAAAAGGAATGATTAACATTTTGTAGGTTCTGAATAAAACAACTAGATGGACATATTACAGAAGATTTTTAGGGCTGAATTATAGATGAGGGGTGGTTGGTTTTTGGTTTGTTACTTGGGTGTTTTTATTTTTATGATTTTATAACTATACTTTCTGAAATATTTACAATGAGAATTTACTGATTTTTAGAACTCAAAAATACCTACAAGTCATTCTTTTTAATGGGAGGGGAAATTTTTGATTTTTAAATCACTGTTCATTAGGATACGGAGAATGAAATTAGGCCACGGAAAGAGTCCTTAGTTCACTTATAATACTGAGAAACAAAATTACAATCATCACCAAAAGAAATGACTTGTTTTAACATATCTGCAAAGTTGGTGGATATATGTTTAGATGTAAGGGGAATAAACTCTAGTGTGATAACAAAGGCATTCTATATCAGTAATCAAACATTTCTCAGAGAAACAGTTTCTCAAGTTTCAACAGTTCATTATTACTGTTACAATACAAATAGTTGGCACAGGAAATAAGAGCTCCCTATCTAAAAGGTCTTCAGCCAGGGAGCCTAGTAAACGTCTTCTTCCATTCAGCAGTCTTGTCACTAACCCTCACTCCTCCTGTGTTTCAACATTCTATCGTTTGTAGCACGTAAGGGAATAGAAATTCTCAATGAGTAGTAAGTCTATCCAGATACCTCACAGCAACAGAATCAAAGAGGGCAGCTACCAAGCACATCAAACAGCTCATTCTGGACTTCATGATCCTAAGGGAAAATGTAATACATAAATCCAAAACTGTATCTGTGGGAGAAAATATTTTAATAGACTTCTACCTCCTCTGGATTAAAAAAAAGCAGGATATGAAAATGAAAATATCAGTGATTCTTAACCAAGAGACAGAATACAAAGGAGGAGACAGAACTTAATAATCTTTTTAATACATACACTGGTATGTATTTTATATGGGTTGTTTGTTTACAGAATTCTTCCTAATGTTATACAAATAGTAAACCTTCATCTGCTCCTTTTTCAGAACTACTACCTGTAGTTTCTTACCCTGTAATTTGTATTACTGTGAGGTCATGAACCATGGAAGTTTTCCTTGTCAGAGTTGAGAGGGACTTTGAAAGTCAAAGTGAAGTCACTCAGTCGTGTCCTACTCTTAGCGACCCCATGGTTGTAGCCTAGCACACTTCTCTGTCCATGGGATTTTCCAGGCAAGAGTACTGGAGTGGGTTGCCATTTCCTTCCCCATAGGACTTTCCCAACCCAGGGATCGAACCTGGGTCTCCCGCTTTGTAGGCAGGCGCTTTACCATCTGAGCCACCAGGGAAGTCACTAATGAGAGGGACTTTAGATATAACAAATTTATTAGGTTTTAAACTTGGAGACTGTGGGTGCCCTAGAGTAACGTTTGAAATTGGATTTTAAAAAATCAGAACACATGTTTTGTTTCCTATACTAAAAACGATGGCTTTTAGGAAATTTTGAACTATAAAAAACAGTAAATCCTCACTGTAAACATTTTGGAAAGTAGGGATAGCAAATTACAAAATGGGGGATTAAGGCACTGAGAAAATGAAAGCAGGGGAGGGAGACAGTTACAATTTAAACAATGTTCACAAAAAGCTTCACTGAGAAGGTAACTTAAACAAAGGACTGAAAGAAGGTATATGAGCAACTTTCATAGACATTAGAGACAGGAGCACTCAAGCAAATGGAACTGCAAGTCAAAACTCTGGGGGATGGGCTATGAGGGTGATTCTAGAAATAACAAAAATTGCTTTAATGTCAAGCCAAATGCCACTAAAATACAACAAATAGAAGCCTAGACTTAAGCAAAAAGCAGATTATTGGTTGCTGCTGAGATGAACTACAAAGGGCCAACAAAACTTTTGGAGAAGATAGGAACTGTCATTATCTTAATTGTAGTGAAGGTTTCACAGATGAATACTTTGACATGTCACAACTTAACAAATTATACATTTTAAATGTGTGCATTTTATGTCAGCTATACCTCAATAAAGATTATTTTTTAAAAAACAAAAACTAGCCCTGCAGTAAGAATAAACATATCAATAAAACAAATGAATCAGAACAGATGCATATATGGGAAGAGAATTTATTATAAAGGACGTCTTTCAAACCAATAAATAGTGCTAGAATTAGTAATTAACAACTTGAGGCAAAGTAAAATTACATCACTATTTCCTGCCTACACAATACACAGAAACTCCAGATTAAAGATGAAAATATAAAACTATACTAAAATATTCCAAGAAACACAGGAGATTGGGTGAGGGATGATCTAAGAACATACAGATAATGAAATCAAAAAGGACAATAAACACAGTTGGTGTTAGTTGCTCAGTTGTATCTTATTCTTTGCAACCCCATGGACTGTAGCCCACCAGGCTCCTCTGTCCATGGAATTCTACAGGAGAGAATACTGGAGTGGGTTGCCTATTTCCTTCTCCAGGGGATCTTCCCAACCCAGGGATCCAACCCAGCTCTTCTGCATCGCAGGCAGACTTTTTTTGTCTGAGCCACCAGGGAAGTCCCAAAACACAGTTAAAAGACATATAAAAACAGTTTTATAAATTTAAGAAATTACTACCAAAAAAAAGTGGACAAAGAACACTCATAAGGTGTTTGCAGAATTTTAAATTGCTACAGTCTACCTGGAAAACAGTGTAGAAATATTTTTATCAAAATATTAAATGCATTCTTCTGTTTGATCTGTCACTTTCACATCTCTGAATATATTCTAAAGTGACTCTGGAATACAAAAATATAACTGCAGTACTGTTTACTATAGCATTATTTAGAATGTCAGAAGTTAAAAACCTAAAATCAAAACTGGGATAAAACAGTTAAAATCACTGTTCTTCAATACACACAGAGGTAAAGAATCTGCCTGCCAATTCAGGAGATACAAGAGACAGGGGTTCAATCCCTGGGCCAAAAAGATAGGAAATGGCAACCCGCTCTAGTATTCTTGAGCACAGTCGTTGTCTTGACTCTTTGGGACCCTTAAAAAAGAAGTAGAGGTATTTACTGGCCTGAAAGGAGGACTACTACATATTAAGGGTGGAAAGACTATCATCAGTGTATGCATGCCCGGACACACAAAAGTATGTAATATATTTAGAGAGAGCAACTGATCCCATCTGGTTTAAAACTAAAATGTATTCACGTATCTGTTTATATATGTCCAGAAAAAGTTTGGAAGGAAATAACCAAACTGTTAAAAGTAGTTAACTCTGAAAACCAGATTACTGACATTTTTTAAAACAAACATATACTATCAAAAAGTTTTCATTTTAGACAAAGTAGATTAGTGACTGCCTAGGTATGTGGGTGAGGAAGGTGGAAAATGACTGGTAATAGTTACAGGTTTTCTTTTGTGGGTGATGAAAACATTCACTTTGATTGTAGTGACAGTTGTACAACTCCGAATATACTGAAAACCACTTGATTAGTACATTTTAAATGGGTGAAATGTATGGTATGTGAACTATATCCCAATAAAGCTGTTCTACTTTAGAACAAAATTTATAATCAAAATATAAAAAAATAATTCACAATTTAATATTCACACTGCACTTTATACTTAATTGCCAACAGAAACCTTAAAAACCCAAACAGCAACTCTTAAAAAGCTTCAAACAAGAAAAATGAGTCACTAGCTTCCCTGGTGGTTCAGTGAAAAAGAATCCACCTGGCAATGCAGGAGATACAGGTTACAACCTGTATCCCCTTGAGAAGAAAATGGCAACCCATTCCAGTGTGCCCATTCCAGTGTGCCCATTCCAGTGTTCTTGCCTAGGAAATCCTCGGGACAGAGGAACCTGGCAGGGCTACAGTTATAGTCTATGGGCTTCCAAAAGAATTGGATACAACTTAGCAACTAAACAACACAGAAAGTGTTAAGGGCAGTTAACCACTGACAATACAGGGATAAATTATAACCTTCATTCTACCTTTATAAAGATACTACCCTTCTTAAACAATAATAGATGATATTCACTTATGAGAAGAGGAATGAACTTTGAAAATGTATTCGGTTGAAACAGTATGGCACCATTTCCCAATATGTGATGTTGACGATGGAACAAAAAGTTTCAGCGTTTAACAAATTAAGCAAAGTAAAACTTGTTTCTACAGCCTCCTGTTTGCCTAGCTCTGACGTGGTTTTAAAAACACCCCTCCACTCCCCCCAAAAAAAGCATAAAACCAGAGTTGATAGGAATTACTTTAAGAGCTCTTTAATGCAACTCTGCAATAAATGCTTACTGACTCCTTAGCTTCATGCCAAAAAGCCTCTCAAGTATTCAAGACCCTACATTCTGTTACACCTTACACCTTATCAATTAAAAATGGTATCGTAACACTCTTCAAAACAAAACTCTCATCAGTCTAAGTCTCTTCAATAAGCCCTGATGACAATATATTTACTCATCATTTATGACATACATGCTATTTGCCAGAGGCTGGAGATATAAGGCTGAAAGATTCTTCAAGAAGAACCATCACAGTGGTTCTTAACCAAGCTGTACATAAAGATAACCAGGGAGTGCTTTTTAAAAAATATATAAACTCCATCTCATCACTGGATATTTTGATTCAGTGGGTCTGGACTTAAGCCCAAGCGTCTGTTCTGAAACGGATTACTAGCACCCAATGGTGAAGGAAAAGTACCAAACGATGAGAGCACCAAAAGGGGACACAACCTATAAGAAAAGAAATGAGGAAGGTTTATCAGAGATAAAAATACTTTAGTTGAAGATGAGACAAGTAGCTAGGTGGATGAGGAAGGAAGGGGATTCCAAGCAGAGAAAACCACATCAATAAAAATAGCACAACTATGTTGAGCAATTGCACAAACTATAAAAATAGCATGTATGTTCAAAGTTACAGTACTTCAGTAAAGCTGGAGTGCCCATAAAGCCTGGAGAGGTAAATTAGCTCAAAACACAAAGGGTGTACACTGTGCCATCCTAAGACGCTTGAAAGTTAATTAGCCTAAAAGCAGCTGGAAAAGCCAAAAACAAAATTTAGGTAAGGAAGCGTGCGTGCCTGCTGAGTCACTCCAATCATGTCTGACTCTTTGCCACCCCATGGATTGTAGCCCGCCAGGCTCCTCTGTCCACAGATTCTCCAGGCAAGAACACTGGAGTAGGCTGCCACGCCCTCCTCCAGGTATCTTTCCGACCCAGGGATCAACCCCAAGTCTCCTGGATTAGCAGATGGGTTCTTTACCACTAGCGCCACCTGGGAAGTCCTGGCAAGGAAGAGACAAAAGCAGAGCTGCATCTTTAGAAATAACAATTTGGCAGCAACAAAGAAAATAGCCAGAAGAAAGAAAAAAAGGAGAAGGGTGCAGAAAACCAGTCAGAAGACTACTATAAATGTCCAGGCAAGAAATATGAGCAGATCACACACAGGAATATGAATATAACCTTGGAACTGTCTGAAGCAGGAGGCAAAAATCTAAGGTTCTTAAGTGGCCTGTAATGGAGATACCATACACAGAAACAAGATACAGGGAATGAAATCACTTGAGTTCAGTTCTGAACCTCATCTGTTTGAACACACCATTCACTGAGCACCCAAAGTGAAAAGTGAAAGTGAAAGTCGCACAGTCCCATCTGATTCTTTGCGACCCCATGGACTGCACAGTCCATGGAATTC
Organism: Oryx dammah; assembly: GCF_014754425.2. NCBI lineage: Eukaryota > Metazoa > Chordata > Mammalia > Artiodactyla > Bovidae > Oryx > Oryx dammah. The sequence goes on from NW_024070211.1 coordinate 13,502,963, forward strand.
TCCAGGCCAGAATACTGGAGTGCATAGCCGTTCCCTTCTCCAGGGGATCTTCCCAACCCAGGGATCAAACCCAGGTCTCCCACACTGCGGGCAGATCCTTTACCAGCTAAGCCACAGGGAAGCCCAAGATTACTGGAGTGGGTAACCTATCCCTTCTCCAGGGGACCTTCCAGACCCAGGAATCGAACTGGGGCCTCCTGCATTGCACGCGGATACTTTACCAAAAGAGCTATCAGGGAAGCCCACTGAGCACCTATTATGCATCAAGTACTGGGCTCCGATAATTAAACATGCAAACTAAATTTGTACTGGTGTCCCTAAATTATAAATATGTGAGCAACAAGTAGGGCTTAACATGTGTGAAAATGTGTCAAAAAGGCGTGTGTGCATGTATGTATGTGAGAGAGATGGATAAGCTGACTACTCAATCCATGATGCACAACAGTAGGGTCTCCAGACACATTGATCTAGTGGAAAGAACATGAGCTAATCACCTCAAATATATGTCTTCTATGAGACCTTAAAAAATCGCATCTCATTTTTCTGACCCTGAATTTCCTCATCCATAAAACAGAAATAATAATAAACGACACAGGGTTATGGGGGCTTCACATCATATGCAAAAAGGCTAGAATGGTTCTGGCACACAGCGTATGGAGATATGTCAATAAAACTTATGGTACAGAAAGGTACTCAATACCAAAATAAAAATATCTCTAGATCTCACTGGATACACTCAATCTATCCTAACAACCTCAGCACAACACACTCACTAACTTCTTTTTAATTAAAACAGAGATAATTAACGTAAAGGAAACCACTGCACTGATGGGGAAAAAAAGTTAAATGGTTTCTAAGATCTTTTCCAACCCCAAAATTCCACTGGAAACGTATCAATTCACCAATTCAGTTTTCAGTCAGTATGGTAAACCAAACTCTTAACAAAAGGTTTGAAATTTGTCCTTTTTCTCTCTTTAAAATATAAAAATCTCAGGGTCTAAGTTCCCTGGCAGCCCAGTGGTTAGGACTAGGCACTTTTACAGCTGTGGGCCTAGGTTCAGTCCTTGGTTGGGGAACTAAGATCCTACAATCCACAGAGCAAGGCCAAAAATGAAAATTCAGAGTTTGAAATTTTGTGAAAATTAAAAACGTACAAGACAAAACCAAATTACCTATAATTTCCACCCACATAAATAAAATTAGTATTTTCCCATATTTCCTCCCAATCCTTTTTCCACGTATGTCACTCTCAATGGATATATACAACTTAAGGCCTATTTTCTAGATAATAAGTTAGTAAGTGAAGGAACCGTATCTACTATAAAATTATTCTCACCTGGTTTGTTTTTGTCACCCAAACACCCAACAGCCCCATCTTAACACTCATTTCAATACAGAAACCAACAATTCCCTTCTCCCTTCCTTCCTCCTCTTCATTCTCTGAAGAAAGAATGATATATTAATTTCACTGTTTTGTACTTTACTATAAGGCTTCTGACCTGTATAAGTAGTATCTTCCTCATGTGTCCAATTATGGGGAAAATGAACAATCTGAATCAATAAATTCTTAGTAAATTATAAAGAACATTCCTTTAATTAACAACAGATATGGTGCTTCCTCCCTTCATGAAACTATAAATTTCTCTAGAGAAAGAATGATATATTAATTTCACTGTTTTGTATTTTACTATCAGGCTTCTGACCTGTATAAGTAGCATCTTCCTAATGTGTCCAATTGTGGGGAAAACGAACAATCTGAATCAATAAATTCTTAGCAAATTATAAAGATCATTTTTTAAATTAACAACAGATATAGTGCTTTTAAACACATACAATAACCAGAATTAAGTTAATGAACCATTCCCTTAATAAAAGACCTTGGGGTAACTTTCTTTAATAGAGAAAAATTATTTGTCATTAGCAGATCAATTAACTGTATATTAATAACATCTAGAGAGCAGAGCTCCCTAAAAACACCTGCTCTTTCTAATTTAAGCATTCTGCTTCCCAGGGTTGTAAACAAGTTTATTTATGCTGTTAACCTGAAAATACTTTCTTCATAGATAAAGAAGAAAGTTGTCGTTAACTCCAGTAAAACTTGTCATTTGGAAAAATTCCAAATCCACGGTATAAAGTTGTAGATAAACTAACCTCCAAACTCTATTTCTAAAAAGCACTGGCATCGGTGAAGACATTTGTCTGCATATTAGACTTATGTGCCTTTAAAACTTATTAGGTACCCAAAGAACCAAAAGCATGTATCGACAGAAACTTGTACACGAATGTTAGAAGCAGGATTGTCCTAATAACCAAAACATAGAAACCCAAAGGTCTGTCAACTGATAAACGGATCAACAAAATACGGTATATATCTATTATGTAACAGACTATTATTCAGCAGTAAAAAGGAATGAGGTACTGATCCATCCTACAAGATAGGTGAACCTTTAAAACATTATGCGGGCAGTCCAGCAGTTAAGGCTCTGCACTCCCAATGCAGGGGCCACAGGTTCAAACACTGTTCAGGGAACTAAGATCCTCAGTGCCACACAGAGCAGCCACAAAAAAATTTAAGAAAAAAAAATCACTTAGAAATTACGTTAAGTGCTAAATTATGCTAAGCCAGTCACAAAGGGCCACATATCGGATGACTCCATTTACTATGTGAAATGTCCAGAAGAGACAAATGCATAGACACAGAAAGTAGGCTGGTGGGTGCTTAAGGCTAGAGTGACTGCTACTGGTACAGACCATGAGGGATAATAAAAATGTTCTAAAACTGATTGTGGTGATGACTGCACAACTCTGTGAATATACTAAAAACGACTGAATTGCACAGTTTAAATGGATGAATTATATACCAATAAAGCAATTATAAAAAATTGTTAGGGCCCCCAAATTCCACAAATCTAAAAGTTTTCCTAATGTGATTTTCAAAAACACTAAGATACTTTAACCATAAAAGAACACTTACTGAAGAAGGAAAAAAAAGACAAATTTGAATCTGCTGAATCTTCTGAAATTATTAATATGGCAACTGAAAAACAATTCTCAAAAAATATTACAGAAAAAAACGTGAACATTCCTCTTCAACTTCAGGTTTTATCACCAATGCCATGTTTATCCTTCAGCCTAAGTTCTTCAATCAAATTCCCAAATATTAAATTCACCCAACCTATTGCCAATCACTGACCACCACTTCTCACAATATTCACAGTAGGGAGCAAAAAGGTAGAGGCATTCTCCTAAGCTGAAACCACATTCCCATTCACAGGTCTTTACCTACATCTAGAAGAGACAGAACGTGAATGTGAAAATTAGGGAAGAAGGGGTCAGAAATCCCTCAACAACTCTTACCCTCGGAGGGAGGGGACATGGGTATACCTATCACTGACTCTTGTTGAGGTATGACAGAAAACCACAAAATTCTGTAAAGCAAATATCCTTCAATTAAAAAAATACAGTGGCAAAAAAAGAAACCTCTTACCCTATCCTCAGCACTTACTTTATTGGCATTGTCCTATGTTCCTCTGTGAGTGTTAAGCCATTTCCCAAAAGTGAATAGATTCTAACCAAGAGCTAGAATTTTTTAAGTATTCTTTCCAAAATACCAGAAGCATAATTCTGTACTCAGGCTCAGCCTATATACAAAGTATTAAGCAAATGCTGTTGCCCAAGAGAAAATGGATACATGCACAAAAGATGTGTGTATCTTCTCCAAATACAGAGAGGTGCAATGAAAAAACAATATCATTATTATATCACTTCATGGTTTGCAAAGCACTTCAACCACAACCAAACTGAAATCTGAAACACAGCTCTTCCTAAGTAACTATGTTTTTCTCTTACTAAGAATCTCCTGATTCATCCCATTTCCCTCTTTTCTTTGACCACAAGAGCACCCAGAGCAAATTCTGTAACCCACCACTTTGTTGTGTATTTCTAAATTCTACATTTACCTCCTTTATCTTCCTAACATAACCCTATTTTCCCACTGCTACATCTCATATACCTAGTCAAGTACAGATATGAGAGTTGGACCATAAAGAAGGCTGAATGCCAACTAACTGATGCTTTCAAACTGGTGCTAGAGAAGACTCTTGAGAGTGCCCTGGACTGCAAGGAGATCAAACCAGTCAATCTTAAAGGAAATCAACCCTGAATATTCACTGGAAGGACTGATGATGAAAGTAAACCTGTAATACTTTGGCCACCTGATGCGAAGAGCTGACTCACTGGAAAAGACCCTGATGTTCGAAAGACTGAAGGCAGGAGAAGGGGACGACAGAGGATGAGATGGTTGGATGGCATCATTGACTCAATGGACATGAGTTTGAGCAAGCTCCAGGAGATAGTGAAGGACAGAGGCCTGGCGTGCTGCAGTCCGTGGGATTGCAAGAGTCAGACACCACTAACAATTGAACAACAACAACGTCTCATTACCACCTATTTTTTCCCCCTAATTCCACAACAAAAACCTTTTGAAACAAAACAAAGATATAAACTTCTATAAGGTGCCACCTAGGAGGCACATACAATCAAGTACCACACGGCATTAGAGAAGGGAATCTGAATGTACACTTTTTGTACACTGGAATCTAATCCTTAACGCTGGAAAATAATTCTTGAAGTTACAGTCAAAGAAAGCCCGCTGATGATCCTTTCGACCAAATATAAAATGTTTTAAGTCTCTGTGAACTCCAAATATAATGAAAAAGGCTCCAAGGGTACAAGTGAAAAAGAAAACACTGAAAAATATGAAAGCAACTTTAACGTATGTTAACTAAGTGCCAATGGCCCAAATGCTGAAGCATCTAAGCCATCTACCCAGAAAGACAAGAGACACATGGTCTAACAAAGTCAAAGAGCAGGGACAACAGAAAAGGATATGCAGACAATGAGGAGGCTCCCAGTATCAGAATACTTGGGCCCCTCCCAATTTAACATAATATTTATTAATTATATAGTGTAAGGATTAGCTCACAGCCACTGGAGATTAATGGGATGGATGTCAGATACCAAGTGAAAAAGAAGTGGGGGGAGTTGGTACAGAGTCAACGAGAAGATTTATCCACTGAATTCTGCCTGGCTACCTAGAATTATCTCCCACAAGATTCAGCCACTGAATTCTGTTTGGTTATCTAGAATTATCTCCCACAGCTGCCAATCTATGGTGGGTGGATACTGACACATCCCAGTGCCAAAAGATTCCTAACAAAAGAAAGAAAACTTGAGTTCTCTAAATTTCCTTTCTCAAAAAGCAGAGCTTTCTACCTATCTCTGCCCCCTTAAAATCCAGTACAGAGGCCACAGTTCAATTGATCGACCTTAAAAATTTTTTCCCTATTTCATCACCCACTTTATCTCACAACAGTCTACAGAGAAAACAGATTTCACAATGAGAGAATAAAATAATTACAAAAAGTCAGACTTAAGGCTGGGCTTTGAATGATGAAACCTTTAATACTATTAAGGAAAGAAAGATCTGTTTATAAAAATTATTATTAAAATAAGTATGCAAATTTTTGTAGGCAACATTTTTAAAGAGTATTATTTACTTAGCGAGATGTGTTTTCATGGGATTTTTTGGTTTTGTTGGCAATGCCCAGGCAGCCTGCAGGATCTTAGTTCCCCAACCCGGAACTGAACTTTGGCCCCTGACACTAAAAGTGCCGAGTCCTAACCACTGGACCATCAGGGAATTCTCTCTAGTATTTTATAATATCTTGATCCATACCCACTGTCTTGTTTACTATGAGTAAATTTTATAGGTAAAAAAAGAAATAAAATTCATGGTACTTCTTTCCCTCACTCCCCACCGAAGACCTCAATAAGACCCAAAAATGAGGGCTTTGAAGTTTCTAACTATACCAAATACAATAATATTATGCATTAAAATAAAGGATACTAGGGACTGCCCTGATGATCCAGTGGTTAAGAATCTGCCCTGCAATGCGGGGAAGGCGAGTTTGATACCAGTGCGGGGAACTGCGATCCCACATACTATAGGGCAACTGAGCCCACGCACCACAAGGAAGATCCAGTGCAGCCAAAATTTAAAAATCAGAAATAAATGTCCAAAAAAAAGTGATATTTACTATATTTATATTCTTAAAAAAAAGACAAATACAGAAAGAAAAAAGTTTACACTCTACAACTTTTTAAAATAAACACATAAACAAATCTGAATACCATTCACCTCAAAATATTATAGTTCCTAAATTTAATTTTAAATATCTCAGCTTGTAAGATTTTTAAAGTACTCCATTTACTTTAATACAAGTTCTCAAGCTGCTATGGTTTTAAACTTTTATTTAAAGGGACATCACGCTAATAATCAAGTTTCACAGTTAGAAAAAAAACTTAAATATTTTTTTAAAGTCACATGTATTTAGGCACAAGTTAAAGAGGGCATTATTAAAAGATGGAACTCAGGGCAATTCCCCAGTGGTCCAGTGGTTAGGACTCTGTGGTTCTACTCCAAGGGACACAGGTTTGATCCCTGGTCAGGGAACTAAGATCCCACATGCCAAGTGGCGTGGACAAAAAAAAAGAAAAAAAGATAGAACCCAGACACTAAAAGAATTTCTACATAAAGCAAAAAACCTCTAATTTCAAAGGTTAAAAAAAGATAAAGTATAAAAAAGTGACTGCTCATAATAAGTAATAATAAGAGAAATGGATATAAAATAAAATACCTGGCCCAATACCTGGCACTTCCCTCCAATATTGCTGGTGGCATCAGAGCCTGTGATATTCTTTACTTCACCAGCTCACTGATGAAAGCATTCTGCCAATCTGATCTTAAACTTTGTTCCATTATGCAAAAAGTCTTAAAAAAAAAAAAAAAAAGAAGGGGAAATAGGCCCACAAACAGTAATGGCCCACTGGAACTGCAGAATGTGCTAGCAGCAGAATCACTTTAGATTGAGTCACTCTGTCTCAACAGAGACTTTCCTACAATTTCTACATAGAATATACATATGTAAGTAGTTTTAAAAAAAATACTTTAGCATCACCGATGGGGGAGGGAAGCCAACATTATTTGTATTCATCTCCTTGTTATCAAATTTATCTCTAAAAATTCAAATAAATTATGGCCAAGTAGTTCTTTGATCTTAGAATGCGTTCCTCTGGTTTGGTTTAGGTTCTAGGACTAGAAATATTCCCAGCGAGGCAGAAATACAGAAAGAGTATGGGCATTAGGATCAAAGACCTGATTTCAAAACCAGAGTCTACCTGGGAACTAAGCTTCTCAATAAAGGATTTTACCTCCTTCATAAAATTGTTCTGAGGATTAAATATAGGAAATATTTAGTCCAGTGCCTAAAACATAAGATTCTCAACTTCTTTTGCAGTTCCACCTGACAGCTCAGACACGGAGAGCAGCGATTCTCTGCAATAGAGCTATGCCTCAACTCTTCAATTATATTACACTCATCATTGCTTCTTGTCCAAGTGGTCACTATCTATTGCCATGTATTTCTAGCAGAACAGCTAAGCTCTGAGACTCACTGCTTTACTTTATGGTCTTCCCTCACTCAGTCAAGACCAAAACCACCAAGTTATAATAACTCTGACTACAGGACAGGTAATGTGTAGATGGTCCACACCGCAACACAGCAGCTACCTAATGCTGTTCATTATACCATGTATCCAGACCAACAGAACTGTGGATGATAAATGCCAAGTCCAAGCTGAGTCACTGGTTTAGGCCCCCCTAGGTGTGGAACAGGTTTTGCCATTTAACATGAACACTGATTTGCTAACTGACCTGGATAAAATAGGGCTCAGCACCTGAGTCCAGAGTATGTCTTCACAGCATAGCACAAGTAAGGTTTCCCCCTCCCCCGCCACAGCCAGATTTTAGATCTTGAAACTCTCTGCCAAGGGCTGACCCACAGTTTGACTTGCCCACCTAGCAAAGTACAAACCAAGCACCTTGATTCTTCTTTCAGTTTTTATCCATCCATCGTGAGGAAAGCCAACACAAGACTTTACAGATCTATAATATAAATTATAATATATACTCTAAAAACCAATGGTCATGATTTTTAAATAGTGTTTAACCAAACAAGGCAAAAATTACAGGCATTCCACTTTTGCTCCCTAGACAGATCCCTAGACATATACCATCCAAATTAACCACCTCCTACCTTGGTTTCACCCTACACACACAGCTACCTACATCTCAAATTCAACATGTGTTCTACGGAATTTAATTACCCTGTCCCCAAACCAGATTCCCCTCTATATTCCTTTTCCTCTATTACTCCATTTTCCCAGGGACCTAAACTTTCAAATTCAATCACCAAATTCTATGCATTTCTCAGTCCTATCCCACCTTTCCACTGCTCACACCGGGGCTATCAGAGTAGTAATCTAGTCTCAGCTCTTACCCACTCCAATCTCTTACTGCCAACTCAACCTTCCCAAAACACCACTGGACAAAAACTACTCCATACAAACACACTAAAAACCCTGCTGCCTACTGAATTAAATCTTAGCCTGGCACTCAACATCCTTATTTTTGTGACAATGTCCTTTTTCCCCCAGCTTTAAGGCCATAGGATTAGGGCCTCATGCACTCAATAACTTTCTTCTGAAACTCTATCATTCGCCAAATTCGAGGAACTAGGAACTAGGATATTGAGATGAATAAAATTTGATCTCCACCTCCAAGACTTTAAGCAAACCAGAAACAAAGTACCCTAAATAACAGATACATAATAAGAATGCCCTAAGTGCCCAAGAAGCAGCTCCCTGCACCTCACATTTCTTAGTGTTGCTCACCTACAAATAATAGATGTTAATGAATTGGCACTGATACTGATGACCGTTCAAAGCCCTGCGATCAACACGCTAATAACTTGTTACCTAACAAGATTCCACCTCCTCATTTCTACTACAGTAAAGAACTGTGGTACACCAGCTGTCTGGAAAGGTCAAGGGGAAGCACGACTGAGTGTGCTTGCGCCTGATTTATTTCTGAAGAACAGAAGCATGAGAACCCCTCATGAGACGTCAATTCTTTCTGCTAGTCAGTACTCAGATATTGGCAAAATAAAATAAAACTTCTGCAAATTCAACCTATACCCTATTCCAAAGAATAACCAGATGAAAACATTCTAACCCTTTCATCACTATCAAGTTAGGAAACACCTTTCAGGCTAAACTCTCTTCTCAGTAAAATATGCTGTGATTCCAGCTATAGTCTTGGATTAGTAAAAGTAAGAACGTTAAAATTAACCAAATGAAACAAGCATTTACAAGAGGACAAAAATGGTAAAAACCTAAAAGCTGCAACCACTCCTTTCTAACACAAAACATAAGATATATCAGTTCCATGTCAAATTTCACTTGAGCAGCTGATTTTTTTTATCAACTTCCTTCTGCTTTCAACTATAACATTTTAAACAAAAAAGTCACGAATACCCAACAGGAATGGCTCTAAAGTATGTATTTAGCCTATAAACAGCTCAAATAGATCTTAAAAGATTATATGTTAAGATGAAAAAAGTATTCTTTGTTTAAAAAGTATACTTAGAAAAGGAATGTGCACATTAGAACAAGCTTAAGTCTTTTTTTCTTTTTTAATGAATTGGTCATTTGCTCTTTAGTACCACCAGAACGATAAATGACTCAGTGACATTACAACAATCATCCTTTAAAACAAGTGACTGCTTAGTTTAGACCAAATGAAATCATTAGCAATTTACGCTTTTTTAAAGACATTCACTGAAAGCAGATATCCTAAGTGGACAGTGATTATAAAAAGAGTTTCAAAGCTGAAATAGTGAACTTTTTTTTACCTGATGTTCTGCATGAATGTTATCCCCAGTAGGCCATCGATGTTTGCTATTATTATAGCCGCCTCCACCACTTCCTCCTCCCCCAAGCTGCTCACCATGCTGCCTCTGAAAGAAGTAGTCCACCATAGCGTCGTCCTGGGAACGGCCTGCAACTCCTATGGATCCTGGGACAGGGCTGGAGTGTGTCCCAGCTGCAAGAGCCTGATTTGCAGCTGGTTGTGGCTGCGCTTGCGACCCTGTTCCAGATGTCAAAACAACAGGCATGTTGGGATTAGCTGGTTCTTGAGGGTGATGTTTCAGGTGGGGGCTGAAAGAGTCCTGCCAAAGCACTGCTTTTCTCTTCAAGACACATGCAACGCTCATTCCACCAACACCTAAGGACAAACAGGTTACAAATGTTTACAATTTGCATTTCTTAAAACATAACTCGATATATGCACCAAGACAAAAATGTGAGCCCCCTGGCTTTTGCGATCTATCATCTAAAATAATTTCTACCAAGCAGCTAAATGTTTCATGACATATACACAATTCTCTAAACTGAAACCTCTATTTTGAAGTTGCTGAGTGTGTGTGTATGGAAATAACTGTAGTAGGTGACAGGCACTCTGACAAGAAATTGAGATCAGGACTCAACATGGCAACTTCAGGGAAACTTATGTTGGTACCAAAGGTTAACAGTATGGAATTAGACTTTAATTAACAACTCTTCTACCCAACTTATTTACACCTTAAGCCAACTGTAGCAGATACTTTTTAAATGATAAGAGTTTTACAAAACATCCCTTTACAGCTGGGGCAGACATACACTAATAAACCAAACAAAAATCCAAACCCCATATATAATTAGCAATGACTCAGAATGTCGAAACTTGAAAGGATCCTTTAAAATGTCCAACCTATTCGTAGGATGCTCTCTGAAAAAAAACAATAAGGCCCCCTGACTAAGTACGGACTGCAACAGAATAATGTTCTTAGCCTGAAACTTTTCAGTTAATGCACATGGGAAAGATAAACTCTAAATTTTTACCAATAACTTACAATTATAACTGTAATCACATCATCTTTCTACTAATATTCTGACTCCTACAGAGACAAACTAAATTCACTCCCCTTGTGTAGAAAGTCTCACTGTAAAAAAAAAAAAAAAAAGAAATGCTTCAAAACAATAATAACTGTATGGCAAATATACTGCAGACATTTCCTAGTCATTCCTGTTTTACAGATAAAAACACTAAGGTATAGAGGAAAAGTTATGTGATGTGCCCAAGGCCGTTCATCTACTGAGCTGTAGGGATTCAAATCCACATCTGTACACATCCAAAACAACTATAAACCCCTTGCTACCACACCCCAGTAAACCAAAACAGGTACTATTTCTCACTTGCATCTGCTATTCTTCTCTAGAAAGATCAACCAAAAACCTCCAAAATGTTACTATAAAACACCACTTTCAAGTTTTCTTAAAATCAACAATTACATTTGTATAAAGCATACAAGTTGTCAGCCTACAGGTGCTTAAAAAAAAAAAAGTGCTTCAAAATAATTATCAGTTACCAACTAGAACACACCTGTCCACAGCCACTAGAATCTAATTTCAAGGCTATCAACCTAACAGTCCATTACAAATGCCATATCTCCCTTTAGCCCTACTGTGACAATGCATAAACAGACTCACAAGATTTATAAGAAATCTTTTAAATTATTTCTCTTTATAGGATAAACATCCTGATAAAGAAGCATTTGCTTCTCACAACTAATTCATGTTTTAAAAGACACAAAGGAATTTTTAATATTTTTCAAAGCCGAATTTGGAAATGCATAGTTTCAGTTAATAATTCCAATCCATCAGAACCTTAACTGGAGTAATCCAGCTTTCTAGACTGCACTTTCTGCTTTTATCAAGTCATGTTTATGCTTAAACACGAAAATCAGAAAGTCATAGTTTACCATAGGTACTAGCACAGTCCTAACCAGCCTAATGCCTTTCTCTTTGATTTTCAAAAGAACTCCCTGTCCTCTCATTAGTAAACAGTAACCAGTCCCATTCTATTCCACAAGGGACTATCAGTCTAGTACTCTGTGTTGTAGAGCTAACCAGCAGTCCCAAAACTAAAATTTTACCACTAAACTACAACTTCCCTGAGCCTGTTTCCTCATCTAGAAAATGGAAGAAATCCTTCATGACTTACAAATGCTTTTTAATCAAAATAATACATATAAAAGTTTTTAGTAAATTTAAAGTCACATGCTGAGGCCTTGGGAATTTAGTCACCACCAGTTAAAGCAGTGGAGCTCCAGTCCCTAAGAAGATTCCTAAAATAGCAAATACAATCTTCTCTGAAATAAGATTTGCCATAATACTTATCTAACGAAGAACTTACATATGAAAAAGGTATTCACCATTGAAATACACCGACCACAACTTCATTCTATCAAGGCAATGGTATGGGGGAGCAGTGGGAGAGTTCCTATGAAAATGTTCAAACAAAACAATTGGCTTTTGTAAAGCTATCTGTATGCCCTGAGACTTCCTGCTTTACCTAATGAGGCAAGGCAGTTTCTCAAACAAGAGAAAACCTGGCAGAAGGGACATTTTGAAACTGAGCAAATACCTAAGCAATTAACAAGTGTCTTGGGTAGTTTTGAAATATCTTGGCACCTATCAGCATAAAAATTAAGAAATCAGTCACTTAATACTAAATACTAAATTAAGAAATCAGTCACTTAAATACTAAAAAACATTTAAATTGCTGATGCCTTTTAAAGAACTCTCAAACCCACTAAAAAGTTGCTATGTGAAGCACCTGAAATGTGACTTTTTTCCCCAAATGATACATTATAAAAATTAGTATTTTTAAGCAACTTTAAAAAGTACTGAATTCTAGTTACTCTTCCATAGTTTTCAAACTGTTTTCACCAAAGTTGTTATTTTTCTTTAGTCTTGTTTTTAATATCACCAACAGGTTTTATTTCAAACAAAGGAACATGATCTAATCTATCCACCGCTCACCTTTTATTTACAAAATGCTTTGTGGTTTAAAAGGTGTTTATTTTTACCATACTGGAAAAAAAAAAAAAAAAAACCTGTGGTCATAAATTTATTTTAAAGCAGTTCATATCAACCCAAACTAAACTTCAAACACAACTTCAAAAAGCTGTGGCCTTGAACAAAACGAATCCATTTAGGGCTAAGACAAAAGGAAGAGTTCAAAATCCAGTGTGTATTTCCCAAAACTCCAGATAAAGAATCAAGTGCCCCCAAGAGTGTTTTTTGTAAAGTTAAAACTAGCAATGGGTCAAAATGTTTATTTTGCTTACTAAAATTGCATTGGGAGCCACCTCTGTTTCGGTGAGTCTTGATGTGTTTTTCATAAACAAAAGGCTAAAACTACAAACCTACGGTTTCAGAAGTAACAGACTTTAAAAATAGAACCCCCCTCAAAAAAAAAAAAAGCTTCATAAAACCCCATTCTTAATCTCTGGCAGAGTAGGAAGTGAACGAACTGTTACAGACAACTAAGAACAGTGTTTTCTCAAGTGGACAACGAAGAGTAACAACCTATGAAGTTATGGGAAGGATAAAACCTTTCCTGGTAATGTGGGGGAGGAGGGCATATGGCGGGGGGTGGAGGAGAGTTACGCGAGCGTATTCCTCACTAGACGTGGGAGTGGTACTGACAAGTATTAACAAACGATTTATGTTTACCAAGAACGTCCGTGAGGCCTAAAACTATCTAGTTATTTTGTATCTGTTTATCTACTACAGATGCACGAACCCCTCTTTGAGTTAAGACAGACACGCATCAATACAGACAGGCTCAAAGAGGAAGAACCCACCAAAAACAAGCTCTCACGGAAACAAAAGGCCACAAGTACTCAGGAGCCTAAAAAGCGATCTGAAACTTCCTGATCGCCTACTTCTCCACATTTAAGGCTCGCAAAGTTCCCCCATGGTGGATTTCGCCTGCAGACAAGGGCCATGGCTGCTTCTAAAGCGATTTATTGTTCCTCCTGCTTCGGCGCAGGCACGGAAGCTCAAGAAGTCGAAGAAATCCAGGGTGGTACAGAATTACACTTCATGGCCACACACAAGACTCGGGCTTCGCAAACCCATCAAAAAAGCAACCCGAATGGCAACATCAATCTTCAGGGGCCCCCACAGGGCCAAGCAGAAATGTAGAGGCACGTCTATGCCCAGGGCCCGGGCCTAAACCCCCGGCATTTTCCTCGCTTCGACCCCGCTCCCCACCCCCTCCCTCCTTTGATAACAATAGGGGCCTTGCTGCTGACTCCAAAACATGAACGAGGAACAGCGAGTGAGAAGCCTCAGCCAGGGCCCCGGCGGCTTTTCCAAGGCCCTTCTCATCCCCGCAACTGCTCTCAAACACCAATACAAAGGGACAGTCTGCTCGCTGGGGGTCCGGAGCAGCGTTTGGGGTTAGCGGGGTGCGGATACTCACGGGCGGAGCGGTAGGATGAAGATGGATTTCAGCCCCCCGATCTTCCCTCTCCGGCGCTCTCGCTCCCCCTTACCTTTCACTCCGACAACATGGCGGCCCACTGGGGACTGGGCTGGCGCGGTGCATCATGGGATAGGCTCGGGCCCCGGCTCCGGCGGTGGCAGCTGCATGTGCGGAGAAGGCAGGCTGCTCAGGAACAGGTTGCCTGGTTGCCATGCCAACCCGGGGCCTGTGTGAACTTGGGAAACTCGCTGGCAACACAACCGCTGCGCGCGCGAGTTCCCTACAGCAAGGCAAACGTGCGTCGCCGCCGCGGACAGAAGGCGGAGTCCCGCGGGCAGACACTGGAGCGCCCAGGGTGCGCGGATCTTGGTCCAGCACCTCACGGACCTGGGCCCGAGGGGTCAGAGCAGTGACCTCAGCCGCAGCGCCATCCGCCCCGGCGCCCTCCCAACTTCACCTCTAGATTATAACGACCTCCAGGGTTAATGGACGCTTACTCCAAGACTCTGGCCCGAGAGGTGCTGGGTTCAAACTCCGTTGCCGCAGCTTTCTGGCTCTGGCATTATTTAATCTTCCTGCCTACGTTGCCCCATTTGAAAAATTCAGAGGAAAATGAAAATTGCTACTTAACAGCATTGCCCTGAGGATTAGTGAATAATGTGGTTTAGTAGTCCATTTAATAATGTGGAATGATTAGTACAGTGCCTGAGACTGGTAAACAGGCCCGATACAGAATTTGAGGAGTTTGGGAAAGACCCTAATGCCAGGAAAGATTAAAGGCAAAAGGGGAAGAGGGCGGCAGAGGATGAGATGGTTAGATAGCATCATCCACTTGATGGACCTCAATTTGAGCAAACTCGGAGATAGTGGACGACAGAGTGCTAGTGTGCTACAGTCCACGGAGTCTCAGAGAGTCGGACTCAGCCACCGAACAGCAACAAGAAGCGCAAGGTGGAAGTGCAGGTCCCCTTGTTCAAAATCGTTAATAAATTTCAAGACAGAGATAGCAGAACATCAACATAAACCAAAGACGCAAAGCCGACTTTGTAAGCACTGATTCAGTGTTAGCTGATGTTGTTCTGTCCAGTTCGGAAAATAGAAATTTGGGCATTTGATGAAAGTGATTTTTCAAAATGAGTATTTCATAAAGGGTCAGTCGTTCAGTGGTGTCTGACTCTTTGCAACCCCATACACTGTAACCCGCCAGGCTCCTCTTTCCATGGGATTCTCCAGGCAAGAATACTGGAGTGAGTTGTGATTTCCTTCTCAAGGTATTTGATAAGATATAGCTATTATAATTCAAACTAAACCCAAGATGAATCGAAAACATAGGCAAACCACAACCCTGTAAAAGATCAGAAGAGATTATAGGGGGAGAAAGCTTTTAAATAGAAAGAGAGAATGTTTATAATGAATCAAAATAAATCTCTTTAGAAATTGAAATTTAAACGTCTATACAGTAAGAGTGCCACCATCAATGCATAAATGAGAAAACAGCTTTAAAGTATTGTAACTAGTGGTAGACAAACGGTTGTGAAAGTCATTCAGTCCTGCCTGACTCTTTGCGACCCCATGGACGGTAGTCCATGGAACTCTCCAGACCAGAATACAGGAGTGGGTAGCCTTTCCCTTCTCCAGGGGATCTTCCCAACCCAGGAATTGAACCCAGGTTTCCCACATTGCAGGCACATTCTTTACCAAGTGGACCACAATGGTTAATCTTCATGATAAATACTGAAATTCTCTAATCAATTAAAAAAGAGCGTTTTGAAAAAAGAGAGAGCACAATCCAGACACAGAAAACAAACTTACAGCTACCAAAGGGGAACCGGGGAAGGGATAAATTAAGAGTTTGGGATTAACAGATAGATATTATTGTATGTAAAACATAATCAACAAGGACCTACTGTATAGCACAAAGAACTATGCTCAATATTTTATAATAACCTATAGGGGAAAAGAATATTAAAAGAGAATATATATATATATATATAACTGAATCACTATACTGCACATCTGAAAGTAACACAACATTGTAAATCAACTATACTTCAATTTAGAAAATAAAGAAAGCTGCTGCTGCTATGCTAAGTCACTTCAGTCATGTCTGACTCTGTGCTACCCCCACTAGGTTCCTCTGTCCCTGGGATTCTCCAGGCAAGAGCACTGGACTGGGTTGCCATTTCTTTCTCCAATGTGTGAAAGTGAAAAGTGAAAGTGAAGTCGCTCAGACTCCCAGCGACCCCATGGACTGGAGCCTACCAGGCTCCTCCGTCCATGGGATTTTCCAGGCAAGAGTACCGGAGTGGGGTGCCATTGGCGAGCAATTCAAAACAGACCTGAAATCACTAATGGCTAATAAACACAGAAAAGATAACCTGAGACTGACCAGTGGGAGGTGGGTAGGGATGAGAGGGGACTGCTAGTAGGTATGGGTTTCTTTTGGGGGTATTGACAAAAGTTTAAAATTAAACTGTAATTGTGGTTGCACAACTCTGAGAATACACTAAAAACCATTGAACTGTGTGTATATTAAAAGATAAAGTTTATAGTATGTGAAATATATCTCAATAAAGCTATAAAATTGAGAATAAGTAATAAAAAGAAATGCAACTTTTAAATATAATATTTCATCTATTAAACTGGCAAAAATTTAAACAATCACTAAATCCTGTTTTCGCAGGTTGTGAGATAATCAGCCCTCAAATTGTTTACATTATTTTAATGTTATTTTTATTTAAAAGGGGCTTCCCTGGTAGCTCTAAAAGAGTGAGAATTTTATTTCTGAAAAAGAAGATAAGACTTGGAATTTAAAGATCAGAACTCTGCTACTCCGAAGCTGTGTGACCTTGCAGGTATTCCTGGTGTCAGTGCCCTCATTTGCAAAATAAGGGTTTCCATACTTTGGACAGCAAGGAGATCCAATCAGTCCATCCTAAAGGAAATCAGTCCTGAATATTCATTGGAAGGACTGATGCTGAAGCTGAAACTCCAATACTTTGGCCACCTGATGCAAAAAACGGATTCATTGGAAAAGAGCCTGTTGCTGGGAAAGATTGAAGACAGGAGGAGAAGGGGACCACAGAGGATGAGATGGTTGGATGGCATCACCGATTCCATGGACATGAGTTTGAGTAAATTCAGGGAGTTGATGATAGACAGGGAGGCATGGTGTGCTGCAGTCCAAGGGTCGCAAAGAGTCGGACCTGACTGAGCGACTGAACTGAACTGAACTGATACACACAGGACAATTACAAGAGTTAAATAAACTAATATATATAAAGTGCCTGACATAGAATTAGCATTCACTAGATGTAGCTGTTTTATTGTGGCTGTAGATTCATTTCTGAATCCCCAGAGAGCAACTTAGTGTAAAGTACAGGGACTTTGTTCATTAAGCATTTGTTAAATGAATGAATTCAACAGCCATTTAGAGTGATGACTCTCAAATCCAACAACACTAAAAGCTAATATGTTGTATTCGGAGATCCAACTCTTTAGCCAGGCCAGAAGTTACTTACTTAACTCTCTGAGCCTCTGTTTTTCTCCCATGGAACTTAAAGTTAATAAAACATCACTAAGTGTAATTTTAAGTGTAATAAAGCAGATAAAGCATTTAGCCCTATTGGGCCAGGACAGTGGAATGTGCTGAGTAGCCAAACTAGAAAAACATTTTAAGAGAGAAAACTTAGGTGACATGAGAAAATTAAAAAATTTCCAGAACTTTACCAGGCTGTGAGCTCTGTGATTATATTCTGAGATCCATGATTGACTCAGTTTTAAGCTTTAGCTTTCATTACTCAGAGATTCCATTATCAGTTTGGCCACAGTCATGTGGAACCACACCCCATTTCAGGCCTCTCCTCCATCAAAAGCTATACTCCCAACAGAAAGCCAGCCATCCATCCCTGCTTTAAGAAACTGTTTTCAAAAGACCTGAGTTACCCAATATAACCTGAGGTCCCAAAAATAACTCTTATCAGAATATCACCTGCAGCAGACTCATAAGATATCTTATTATCAAATGCTTACCTATGTGCCATGCACAGCAAAACTTTTACATATAGTATTTCATTTTGAAGTCTCCACATACCTATGACATGGACAACATTATTCCCATTTAAAAATGAGAAAACCGAGACTTGGAATGTTATGGAAACAGATTAGTATTTATCCAAGCAAGTTATCTAAGGTTATTTGCTGAGAGTTGTCTGGTCAGAAGGCTCTTGTTATTTAGTTGCTCAGTTGTATTCAACTCTTTTGTGCCCCCATGGACTGTAGCCCACCAGGCTCCTCCATCCATGGGATTTCCCAGGCAAGAATACCGGAGTGGGTTGCCATTTTCTTCTCCAGGGGATCTTCTCTATCCAGGGATTGAATCTGGGTCTCCTGCATTGCAGGCAGATTCTTTACCATCTGAGCCATCAGGGAAGCCCAGAAGATTGTCTTAATCATTCCTAGATCTTGAAATCTTTACAATCCAGCCAATTAAACCCAAGCATAACAGATAATGTAATTTTCAAAATTTTCAAAAACCAAAAATCTAATCAAACTGACCTGGTCGAGGATTAGGGTGGATTTGAGAAGTATTTTAATTTAATCAGTAAAAACCTAATCCAGTCCATTGTAACTTAATCAGACAAAGAGATCTCAGACAGAAATGTTTAGTGAAGGCCCAAGAACCCCTGGTTCAAGAATTTCAAACGTTACCTCTTCTTTCATATGGAAGCGGTTGTCAAGCTGTGATCTGAAGTTCACTGGTGAGTCAGCAAAACTGGCCCATGATGACAGCTGAGAAAAACTCCTGGAGTAAACAAATGCTGTTCAGTTCCACAAACTTTCATTCTTTCTTATAGTCAATGCTATTGGATGATAAATGTTACAATAATGTGGTATTTGTACACTGAATGTAAAGCACTCTCAAGCAACCTTGGAACACCTCCAATTCTCTGGAAAGATGTTTTGTTATCAGTGCTGATTTGTGTTGCTTTTTCAACTGTGTTACATTTGAGTTTTTGTGTATTTGTAGACTTTCCCTTGGGTGGCACTTCCGCTCATTGTTTTGGTGCTTGGGTATTTGTTACACTGTTAGCATTTCCATTGTAACTTTGTTTCTTAGCAAATCTTGGTTGTTAGAGTGCTTTTCCCATAGGAAGGTAGGAGGGAAGGTTTGGGCTGTTCCAGCACTGGTGACTAAGCAATTCCAACCAACTCTCCCACTGAGGAAAACTCGTATAACTGGAAAAATCTGAAAATTTCCTGTTGAAATCATCAAAAAGTTAATGTTAGTGAAGAATTAACTGAGCCAGGATCTGAGAAAGGACAGAAACTGAGGAATGTAAGCCCTGCAAATAGGACTACTAGTCTTTCTCTGGTACAGTTAAGAGCCTACCTTGGGTACCTCCCAGAACAGAGATCGGAGTCCAGAACCTGCTAAGAGAGAAAGCACCTAGTAAACAGCTCTCACTTGAGACTGGGATCCTAAAGGACTATACTCTAAAAGCAAATGTACGTAGAGTAGAGAAGGTCTTACAGATTGAAACTCAGCTTCAAAATACCTGAAACCCTGAAATTGTCTGAATGATTCCAGCATGCCAATGCCCAAATACTGGGCAGAAAACAAAGTGAATCCTCTGGAAGTTGAATTATTTCTGTGAACAATTATGCAAATGTATTTATTTCACAAACAAAAACTATTAGGTATACTGGAAGACAAGATAACACGAACAAAAAACAGCACAACAGCGACACAGTTGAAAGGCATGCCAGAGTACCTCATATTGTAGTCATCACGTTGTTTATTGTGTTCAAGAAGATAAACGAAAGATTTATCATTCTGGCAGTAAAGTGTGAAGTTTACACCATACCGATTTTATGACTGACCCAAGGATGGAACCCACATCGCCTGCGTTGGCAGGCTAGTTCTTTACCCCTGAAGCCACCTGGGAAGGCCACATAGCTCTATGAATGAGTGAAGTCGCTCAGTCGTGTCCGACTCTTTGTGACCCCGTGAACTGTAGCCCACCAGGCTCCTCCGTCCTTGGGATTCTCCAGGCAAGAATACTGGAGTGGGTTGCCATTTCCTTCTCCAGGGGAACTTCCCGACCCAGGGATTGAACCCAGGTCTCCCACATTGCAGGCAGACGCTTTAACCTCTGAGCCACCAGGGATGTTCAAATTTAACAGACTGTACCCTTCATATATATGTTATATGTATGCACTCCTTTATATCTCTCACTGATTAAAATAAAAATCAAGAAACCTTTTTTAAAAAAAATCAATACCTCAGTCCACTAGCCTAATGTATTTGAGTTAACCATTTTCTTACAGGTTGCTTAGAAAGAAAAGGGAGCTAACTCCATCTTTTTTTTTGTATTTATTTGAAAATTTTAGATGTATTACTAAACTGTCAAAATTAAAAAGAAATTTGAAATATATTTAAGGGAAACACAATCTAACTTCCTTTTCTGTTTTATTTTGTTGGAATGTATGAGTAACTTAACTGGAGAGGGAAAAAATTCCTCTTGCAGCTATGTTGTCAAAACATTTAAAGTGAGTTCCCATTTCCCATTTAGGATGAAATGATGTAATGTCTGGGATCTGATTCAAAATAATCAGGAGTGGGGGAAGTAAAAGAGCATATAAATGAGGCAAGATAGTACAGTAATTGATCATTGTTAGAGTTGAATGATGACTATATGGGAGTTTTATAACAGTAAGAATAAAAGACCAAAAACAGACATGGTTTTTTAAAACCTTCTTTACTGTAGAAAATTTCAAATACATACAATAAATTAAAAAATAAAATTTAGTCTTAACTACTCTTGGTCTTCTGCTCTTATATATATATATTTCAGAATCAGCTTGTCAATCTAATACTATTTGATTTGGATTTAAAATCTATTGAGGAATTTCTCTGAAGGTCCAGTGGTTAAAACCTTGTGCCCCCAATTGCAGGAGGCCTGGGTTTGACCCCTGGTCAGGGAACTAGATTCCACATGGCTCAACTAAAAGATCCTGTGTGACACCACTAAGACCGAGCACAGTAAAAGAAATTAGAAATAAATAAAATATATTTAATTTATAGATCAACTTATAGAGCAGTGTCTTTCTGATACTAAGCCTTCCTACTCTAAATATGGGATGTGTCTAACTTTTCAAGGTCTTCTTTGGTATTTGGTAGGGCCTTCCCTGGTGACTCACTGAGTAAAGAGTCTGCCTGCAATGCAGGAGACCGGGGTTCGATTGCTGGATCGGGAAGATCCCTTGGAAAAGGAAATGGTAACCCACTCCAGTATTCTTGTCTGAGAAATCCCACGGGCAGAGGAGCCTGGTGGGCTACAGTCCCTGGGGTTGCAAAGAGTCGGACAGAACTGAGCAACTAATACACACTTGGTATTTTTTAGTACAGTTTTATAATGTTGTATATAAAGATCTTGTACCTTTTTCATTAGATTCACTCCTCTGTCATAGTTTTGTTGCTATTTTAATGTTTTATTTGTATAATTACAGCATATAAACTTGCTGGTCTATAGAATAGTGAATGCCTTCTTTATATTTGTTTTGTGTTCAGTCGCTCAATTGTGTCCCACTCTTTGTGAACCCATGGACTGCAGCACGCCAGGCTTCTCTGTCCTTCACCATCTCCTGGCACTTGCTCAAACTCATGTCCATTGAGTCAGTGATGCCATCCAATCATCTCGTCCTCCGTCATCCCCTTCTCCTGCCTTCAATCTTTCCCAGCATCGGGGTCTTTTCTAAGAATTTGACTCTTCACATCAGGTAGCCAAAGTATTGGAGCTTCAGCTTCAGCATCAGTCCTTCTGATGAATATTTAGGATTGATTTCCTTTAGGATTGACTGGTTTGATCTGCAAACTATTTGGTTATTTTGTATACAGACCCTAAAATCAACTACCTTGCAATATTCTTCTATTACTCCCATAACTTGTCTATAGGTTATTGCCTTTTTTAATTAAAATAATCATGCCATCTGAAGATAATGACAATTTTATTTCTTCCTTTTCAATAGTTATGCCCTGAATTTATTTATGTATGTATTTATTTATTTTTGGCTGCACTGGATCTTCTTTATTGCCTGAGCGGTTTCTCTAGTTGTGATGAGTAGGGGCTACTCTTCATTTTGGTGTTCGGGATTCTCTTGTTGCAGTGCACAGGCTTTAGTTATACCAGCTTCAGTAGTTCTGGCATGTGGGCTCAGTAGTAGCAGCTGGCAGGCTCGGGAGCATGGACTTAGTACTTGTGGCACCTGGGCTTAGTTGCTCTGCAGCATGTGGAATTGTCTCTAACCAAGGATCAACCCCATGTCCTCTGCATTCACAGGTAGCTTCTCATCCACTGTACCCCCAGGAAAGTCCACCATGAATTTCTTATTATTTTTTACTGCACTGGCTAGAGCTTCCATCACATTGTTGAGGAGAAAGAGTGATAGTTGGCATGCATACCAGGTTTATAACGTTAAAAGGAATGCTTTCCAAGTTTCTATGTTTATGATAACATTTGTTGTGAGTTTTTTTATAGGTACTTTCTTTTGGTTCAGTTCAGTTCAGTCGCTCAGTCTTGTCCAACTCTTTGCAACCCCATGGACTGCAGCACGCCAGGCTTCCCTGTCCATCACCAACTCCCAGAGCCTATTCAAACTCATGTCCGTCGAATCGGTGATGCCATCCAACCATCTCATCCTCTGTTGTCCCTTTCTCCTCCTGCCTTCAATCTTTCCCAGCATCAAGGTCTTTTCCAATGAGTCAGTTCTTTGCATCAGGTGGCCAAAGTATTGGAGTTTCAGCTTCAGCATCAGTCCTTCCAGTGAATACTCAGGACTGATTTTTTTTGTTTTGATTACTGTTCTATTTCTAATTTATGTTCAATTTTGTCAAATAATTTTCCTGCATTTATTGAAATGTTCATATGGATGTTTTTCTCCTTAATCTGTTATAACAGTGACATCTCTGGATAGTCTAACATATATTTATTCCTGTGATAACTACAACCTAGTCATTGTATGTTTCTTTTACTTATTATTGGATATTATTCACTAATATTTTGTTTAGAATCTTTGCAGCTATATTCACAAGTAAAATGGATTTGTAATATCTTTTCCATTTTAACTTTATCTGAAATTAGTATCAGGTTATATTGGCCTCATGGATTTGACAGAAGGTGGTTTTCCCTCTTTCTCTATGCTCTGGAAGAAGCTGTATAAGATGATCTGTGTATAAGAATAATCTGTGGCTTGAAAATTGGCAGAATTTGCCTGTAAAACCATCATGGCCTGGTGATCTTTTTGTTGGAAGCTGCTTACTGCCCCAGTGTTTAAAAACCTTTCATTATGAAATACTGATAGATTCACAGAAAGTTGCAAAAACAAAAATGTTCTAGAAGATCCCCTTTACCCTTCACCCAGTTTTCCCCAATGGTAACATCTTGCATAACTATAGTACAGTATCAAAATCAGAAAATTGACCATGGAGCAAGTCACGTGACTTATTCAGATTTCACCAGTTTTACACGCACTCATCTGCATGTGTGGGTGTATAGTTTTATGAAATTTGATCACATGTATGGATTGGTATAACCACCAACCACCATAGTCAAGAGGCACAGTTATTTCACCTCCACAAGGATCCTTCTTCTCCCCCTTTATTAACCACTCCTCTCTCTATTTCTTCTTTAAAAATTATTTATTTATTTGGCTGCACCAGGTCCTAGTTGTGGCATGTGGGATCTGTAGTTGGGACATTTGAACTCTTAGCTGAGGCATGTGGGATCTAGTTCCCTGATCAAGGAATGAACCCAGCAGCCCTGCACTGTGAGTGTGGAGTCTTGGTCACTGAACCACCAGGAAAATCCCCTGCCCCCCCATTTCTAACTTAGGCTACCACTAATCTATTCTTCATCTCTATAATTTTATCTCAAGAATGTTATATTAGTGGGATCATTCAGTACATAACCTTTCAAGGCTGGCTTTTTTCACTCAGTATAATTCCCTTGAGTTCTATCCACGTTGTTGCATGTATCAGTGTTCTTTTTTCATTGCTGAATTAAGTAGTATTCAGTGATACAGTTGAACCATTGATTTCAACCTTTGAAGGACATTTTGCCTGTCTCCAGTTTTTCACTATTATAAGCCAAACTGCTATAAACCATCATGTACAGATGTTTTGTTTTGTTTTTTGAACATGATTTTCATTTCTCTGAGATAAATGCTCCAGAGTACAATTTGAAGCACTACAAGGTTACTTGTCTTTGGGTTTCTCTTGAGTCAATTTTAGATGTTACATTTTCTAGAAAGTTGTTCATTTCATGTCAATTTGGAAATTTATTGGCATAAGTTTACAATAGTTTTCTCTTACCACCTTTCTTAAAAAATATTTTATTTATTTGTTTTTGGCTCCCCTGGGTCTTTGTTACTGACCACAGGCTTTCTCTAGGTGTGGCAAGCAGAGGCTAGTCTCTGGTAACGATGCACAGGCTTCTCCCTGTGATGGCTTCTCTCCTTGCGGAGCTCGGGCTCTGAGGCACAGGCCTCATTGCCCTGGAGGCATGTGGGCTGTTCTTTGATCAAGAATCAAACCTGTGTCCCCTGCATTGGCAGTTAGCTTCTAATCACTGGGCTACCATGGAAATCCTCTTATTGTCTTTTAAATCTATGTCTTCCCTGTAGTTATAGCCCCGTTATTATATTTATTTGGTGCGTGCTCCGTCCCTTCATCTGTGTCCCTTCTTTGCAACCTTATGGACTGAAGCCCACCAGGCTCCTCTGTCCATGGGATTCTCCAGGCAAGAATACTGGACTGGGTTGCCATGCCCTCCTCCAGGGGATCTTTGTGACCCAGGGGTAGAAATTGTGTCTCCCGCATTACAGGTGGATTCTTTACCCACTGAGCGACCTAGGAAGCCCTTTATCATTTATATTATTTATTTGTGCTTTTCTTTTTATTCTCATTCTGGAGATGGAAATGGCAATCCATTCCAATATTCTTGCCTGGAAAATTCCATGGATTGAGGAGCCTGGTGGGCTACAGTCCACGGGGTCGCAAAGAGTCAGATACAACTGAGCATCTTCACTATCACTTCACTTTTTATTCTCATTAAACCTCACTCTGTTAGTTTTGGGAAAAGAAAAACATTTTTTTCTTCCTCTTTTCCATCTGGAATCATGGAGGGTGCAGAAAAGGAGAAAAGATTCCCAGAGTATCACAAGTCTTTAAGAGTGAAGGAGTTTTACAGAGCTGCATCTAAGAAAGAAGTTCACAGATCAAGCATCTAAACGAAGTTTGCCCAAAAAAATGCTTTGAAAGGCAAAGAGGAAGCTTACCTACAAAAAAGTTAATCACTATTACAAGGAATATAAGCAGATGTATAGACTGAGATTTGAACGGTTAGGGTGACAGGAAAGTTGGCAATCTCTATCTACCTGTGAAACCCAAATTGGCATTTGTCATCAGAATCAGGGATATCAGTGGTGAGCTCAAAGGGCTGGAAGGAGTTGCAGGTTCTTTGCCTTTACCAGATCTTTGATAGCACAATCTTTGAGCTCAACAAGGATTATGGAACCATGTATTGCCTGAGGGTACCAGAACTTGAAGTCATTAAAGAATTGATCTATAAATGTGAGCTATGGCAAAATCTACAAGAAGTGGGAGCTTTCCTGGTAGTCCAGTGGTTAAGACTCCACACTCCCAATGAAGAGGGCCTGGGTTTGATCCCTGGTCAGGAAACTAGATCCTACATGCCACAACCAAGAGCTCATGTGCTACAACTAAGACCTGGCTCAGCCAAATAAAAAGATAGATAAATTTTTTTTTAATCTAAAAATAATAAATGCTGGAGAGGGTGTGGAGAAAAGGGAACCCTCCTACATGGTAGGTGGGAAGGTAAATGGGTACAGCTAGTATGGAAAACAGTATGGAGATTCCTTAAAAAACTAAAAATAGAGCTAATATATGTTCTAGCAATCCCACTCCTGGGCAGATATCAAAAGAAAGTCATAATTCAAAAGGATACATGTACATCAATGTTCAATGCAGCACTGTTTACAATAGGCATAACATGGATGCAACCTAAATGTCCATTGATGGAGGAATAGATAAACAAGATATGGTACATATACACAACAGAATATTACTCAGCTATAAAAAAGAATGAAATGATGCCCTTTACAGCGACATAGATGGACCTAAAAATTGTCATACTGAATGAAGAGAAAGACAAATATCATACGATACTGCTTATATGTGGAATCTTACCCCCCAAAAATGGTATAAATGAACCTGTTTACAAAATAGCAATTGAGTCCTAGATGTAGAAAACAAACTTACAGGAAATTCCCTGGGGGTCCAGTGGTTAAGAATCTATGCTCCAAATGCAAGGGGTGCAGCTTCTATCCCTGGTCTAAGTACTAAGATTCCATATGCTTTGGGGCACAGCCTCCCCCCCAAAATGTCAAACCACTTATTATTACCATGGGGTAAAGAGGAAGTGGGAGGGATAAACTGGGAGATTGGCACTGACATATACACCCCAAAAGTATTGAAAATGTTATTCAGTCCTGTCTAACTCTTTGTGACCCCATGGACTGTAGCCCACCAGGCTCCTATTTCCATGGAATTATCCAGGCAAGAATAGTAGAGTGAGTTGCCATTCCCTTCTCCAGAGGATCTTCCCAACCCAGGGATTGAATCTGGATCTTCTGCATTGCAGGCAGATTTTTTACCACCTGAATATATATATATGACTAACATCTTACTTAGTCATAGATGATTAAGATGACTAACAAGAACATACTGCATAGCACAGGGAATTCTATTTAATACTCTGTAATGACCTATATGGGAATAAAATCCAAAAAAGAGTGGATATATGTATAATTGAATCACTTTTGTGTACAGAATAAACTAACAAAACATTGTAAATCAACTGTACTCCAATTTTAAAATTTAATTAAGAAAAGAAACACAATCCATTCTCACAAATTAAATTCAAACACTAAAAGGACTTCCCTGGTGGCTCAGACGGTAAAGCGACTGTCTACAATGCGGGAGACCTGGGTTCGATCCCTGGGTCAGGAAGATCCCCTGGAGAAGGAAATGACAATCCACTCCAGTACTATTGCCTGGAAAATCCCATGGACAGAGGAGCCTGGTAGGCTACAGTCCATGGGGTCGCAAAGAGTCAGACACGACTGTGCGACTTCACTCACTCACTCAAAAGTTACTATTTTAAAAATACTATTGAAATTTATGATAATACTTAATTATAATTTCAAAGATTAATTAAATGATTGTCCATGAAGGAAAAGGAAGGCAAATGGGGTTGGAAACAAGGGAAAGAGAGACGTTATTCTGGCAGCCGTGGGAGTTGTTGTTCAGTCACTTAGTTGTGTCTGATTCTTTGAGACCCCATGGAATGAAGCACGCCAGGCTTCCCTGTCCTTCAACATCTCCCAGAATTTGCTCAAACTCATGTCCATTGAGTCGGTGATGCCATCCAACCATCTCATCCTCTGTCTCCCCCTTCTCCTCCTGCCCTCAATCTTTCCCAACATCAGGGTCTTTTCCAATGAATGTGCTCTTCATGTCAGGTGGCCAAAGTGTTAGAGCTTCAGCATCAATCCTTCTAATGAATATTCAGGGTTCATTTCCCTTAGGATTGACTGGTATGATCTCCTTGCTGTCCAAAGGACTCTCAAGAGTCTTCTCTAGCATCACAGTTCGAAAACATTAATTCTTTGGTGCTCAGCCATCTTTATGGTCCAACTCTCACATCTGTACATGACTACTGGAAAAACCATAGCTTTGACTATACAGACCTTTGTCAGCAAGTGATATATCTGTTTTTTAATATGCTGTCTAGGTTTGTCATAGCTTTTCTTCCAAGGAGCAAGTATCTTTTAATTTCATGGCTGCAGTCACCATCTGCAGTGATTTTGGAGCCCCCAAAAATAAAGTCTGTCACTGTTTCCATTTTTCCACATCTATTTGCCATGAAGTGATGGGACCAGATGCCATGATCTTCATTTTATGAATGTTAACTCAGCTTTTCGCTCTCCTGTCTCACCTTCATCACGAAGTTCTTTAGTTCCCCTTCACTTTCTGGCATTAGAGTAGTGTCATCTGCATATCTGAAGTTATTGATACTTTCCCTGCAATGTTGATTCCAGCTTGAGTTTCATTCAGCCCAGCATTTTGCATAAGGTACTCTTCATATAAGTTAAATAAGCAGGGTGACAGTAAACAGCCTTGCTGTACTCCTTTCCCAATTTTGAGCCAGTCCATTGTTCCATGTCTGGTTCTAACTGTTGCTTCCTGACCTGCATACAGGCTTCTCAGGTGGCAGGTCAGGTGATCTGATATTCCCATCACTTTAAGAATTTTCCATAGTTTGCTGTGATCCACACAGTCAAAGGCTTTTGCATAGTCAATGAAGCAAAAGTTTATCTGGAATTCCCTTGCTTTTTCTATGATCCAGAAGATGTCGGCAACTTGATCTCTGGTTCCTTTGCCTTTTCTAAACCCAGATTGTACATGTGGAAGTTCTCAGTTCACTTCCCTGATAGGTCAGTTGGTAAAGAATCCGCCCTCAATGCAGGAGACCCTGGTTTGATTCCTGGGTCAGGAAGATCCCCTGGAGAAGGGATAGACTATCCACTCCAGTATTCTTGGCCTTCCCTGGTGGATCAGCTGGTGAAGAATCTGCCTTCAATGTGAAAGATCTGGGTTGGAAAGATCCTCTGCAGAAGGGAAAGGCTACCCCCTCCAGTACTCTGGCCTGGAGAATTCCATGGACTGTACAAAGAGTCACAAAAAATCAGACATAACTGAGCGACTTTCACTTTCACTTTCAGAGAGAACAGTGATAAAAATAAAGGAAAAATAAAACATAGATTGGATGGTCAACACCGAAATCAGATTGATTATATTCTTTGCAGCCAAAGATGGAGAAGCTCTATACAGTCAACAAAAACAAGACCGGGAGCTGACTGTGGCTCAGATCATGAACTCCTTATTGCCAAATTCAGACTTAAATTGAAGAAAGTAGGGAAACCCGGTAGACCATTCAGGTATGACCTAAATCAAATCCCTTATGAATATACAGTGGAAGTGAGAAATAGATTTAAGGGCCTAGATCTGATAGATGGAGTGCCTGATGAACTATGGAATGAGGTTCGTGACATTGTACAGGAGACGGGGATCAAGACCATCCCCATGGAAAAGAAATGCAAAAAAGCAAAATGGCTGTCTGGGGAAGCCTTACAAATAGCTATGAAAAGAAGAGAGGTAAAAAGCAAAGGAGAAAAGGAAAGATATAAGCATCTGAATACAGAGTTCCAAAGAATAGCAAGAAGAGATAAGAAAGCCTTCTTCAGCGATCAATGCAAAGAAATAGAGGAAAACAACAGAATGGGAAAGACTAGAGATCTCTTCAAGAAAATCAGAGATACCAAGGGAACATTGCATGCAAAGATGGGCTCGATAAAGGACAGAAATGGTCTGGACCTAACAGAAGCAGAAGATATTAAGAAGAGGTGGCAAGAATACACGGAAGAACTGTACAAAAAAGATCTTCACGACCCAGATAATCACGATGATGTGATCACTAATCTAGAGCCAGATATCTTGGAATGTGAAGTCAAGTGGGCCTTAGAAAGAGCATCACTATGAACAAAGCTAGTGGAGGTGATGGAATTCCATTGAGCTATTTCAAATCCTAAAAGATGATGCTGTGAAAGTGCTGCACTCAATATGCCAGCAAGTTTGGAAAACTCAGCAGTGGCCACAGGACTGGAAAAGGTCAGTTTTCATTCCAATTCCAAAGAAAGGCAATGCAAAAGAATGCTCAAACTACCGCACAATTGCACTCATCTCATATGCTAGTAAAGTAATGCTCAAAATTCTCCAAGCCAGACTTTAGCAATACGTGAACCGTGAACTCCCTGATGTTCAAGCTGGTTTTAGAAAAGGCAGAGGAACCAGAGATCAAATTGCCAACATCCGATGGATCATCGAAAAAGCAAGAGAGTTCCAGAAAAACATCTATTTCTGTTTTATTGATGATGTCAAAGCCTTTGACTGTGTGGATCACAATAAACTGTGGAAAATTCTGAAAGAGATGGGAATACCAGACCACCTGACCTGCCTCTTGAGAAATCTGTATGCAGGTCAGGAAGCAACAGTTAGAACTGGACATGGAACAACAGACTGGTTCCAAATACGTCAAGGCTGTATATTGTCACCCTGCTTATTTAACTTATATGCAGAGTACATCATGAGAAACACTGGACTGGAAGAAGCACAAGCTGGAATCAAGATTGCTGGGAGAAATATCAATAACCTCAGATGTGCAGATGACACCACCCTTATGGCAGAAAGTGAAGAGGAGCTAAAAAGCTTCTTGATGAAAGTGAAAGAGGAGAGTGAAAAAGTTGGCTTAAAGCTCCACATTCAGAAAACGAAGATCATGGCATCCGGTCCCATCACTTCATGGGAAATAGATGGGGAAACAGTAGAAACAGTGTCAGACTTTATTTTTCTGGGCTCCAAAATCACCGGAGATGGTGACTGCAGCCATGAAATTAAAAGATGCTTACTCCTTGGAAGAAAAGTTATGAGCAACCTAGATAGTATATTCAAAAGCAGAGACATTACTTTGCCGACTAAGGTCCACCTAGTCAAGGCTATGGTTTTTCCTGTGGTCATGTATGGATGTGAGAGTTGGACTGTGAAGAAGGCTGAGCGCCAAAGAATTGATGCGTTTGAACTGTGGTGTTGGAGAAGACTCTTCAGAGCCCCTTGGACTGCAAGGAGATCCAACCAGTCCATTCTGAAGGAGATCAGCCCTGGGATTTCTTTGGAAGGAATGATGCTAAAGCTGAACCTCCAGTACTTTGGCCACCTCATGTGAAGAGTTGACTCATTGGAAAAGACTCTGATGCTGGGAGGGATTGGGGGCATGAGGAGAAGGGGACGACAGAGGATGAGATGGCTGGATGGCATCATGGACTCGATGGACGTGTGTCTGAGTGAACTCCGGGAGATGGCGATGGACAGGGAGGCCTGGCGTGCTGTGATTCATGGGGTTGCAAAGAGTCGGATACGACTGAGCGACTGAACTGAACTGAACTGATACAGGAACCAAACTTTAATATAAATAATGGCCTTGAAAACATTGAAAAAAAAATTAAAATGCTCTTTGTCTAAAACAGGAAGCAAGATTTATGAAAAATGAATTATTGATGCCAAATTACAGAATTTCAACATTGCTGCCATTACCCATGTAGTAGAAAATACTAAGAAAAAGGAGGAAGATTCATTTTATTGTGATTGCCAAGAACCAAAATTAAGTTTCAAATTATTTCAATTTATTTTGCTATACTCAACCCACTAATAACATCCTTAAAAGAAAGACTTATGATACTGAAAGAATATCATGACCTTTTCAAAATGTTCTAATCCAGATAACATATATAACTTGAAAAACATGATAAATGTGGGCTACTGCAACTCTGTAAAAATTATAATTGAAATCAACTTTATACATAAAAGAAGACTTTGATGGGACATTAGTGTATTAAGAACCAAACATCCTAGACTTCCCTGGAGGTATAGTGGATAAGAAATCCGTCTGTCAATGCAGGGGACATGGGTTTGATCCCTGGTCCGAGAATATTCCACATGCCTTGGGCAACTAATCCCAGGGTGGCTACAACTACTGAAGTCCACAAGCTTAGAGCTTGTGTTCCACATCAAGAGAAGCCACTGTATCAAAGAGCAGCCCTGTTCTCCGCAACTAGAGAAAGCCTGCACACAGCAAAGAGGACTCAGTACAGCTAAAAATAAATAAATAATTTTTTTTAAGAGTTGAATTAGTGTCATGTAAAAAAAAAAAAATCAAGAGTATGGGGAGGGTTAAATTAGGAGTTTGGGATTAGCAGATATAGTCTGCTGCTGCTGCTGCTGCTAAATCACTTCAGTCGTGTCCAATTCTGTGCGACCCCATAGACAAGGGCCCACTGTCTCTGGGATTCTCCAGGTAAGAACACTGGAGTAGGTTGCCATTTCCTTCTCCAATGCATGAAAGTGAAAAGCCAAAGTGAAGTTGCTCAGTCGTGCCTGACTCTTAGCAACCCCATGGACTGCAGGCTACCAGGCTCCTCCGTCCATGGGATTTTCCAGGCAAGAGTACTGGAGTGGGGTGCCATTGCCTTCTCTGAGAATCTTGCTTTTCTTTATTTTTATTAATACTTTTTGATTTTTCATTTTTGGCCACTTGGCACATGGAATCTTAGTTCTCTGACCACAGGTTGAACACCTTGCTTGAAAGTACCAAGTCTTAACCGCTAGACTTCCCTGGTGGGGTTAAGACTTGGTACTTTCAAGCAAGGTGCATGAGTTCAACCCGTGGTCAGAGAACTAAGATTCCACGTGCCAAATGGCCAAAAATGAAAAATCAAAAAGTATTAATAAAAATAAAGAAAAAGCAATATTCTAATGGGAACTACTGTGCTCCCTATAGCACAGGGAGCATATTCAACATACTGCAATAAACCATAATTAAAAAGAATATGGAAAAGAATATATATGTGTGTGTACCTGTATGTATACATATGTATTTTGGGAAAGACTGAAGGCAAAGGAAAAAAATATACACATTATACACCAGACACTAAAACAGCATTGTAAATCAATTATGCTTCAATTAAAAAATAAATCAGAGCTTTGTTTTGCATTTCCAAATAACAGTGCTGTTATAATACAGCATATTCTTTTTTTAAATGGGGGTTCTGCTGCTTTCCCTTCCTTTTCTTTTCCCACCTCTTTCCCCTCCATTCCTGGGGCATGCTCACAGAGTCCCTTATTTTTTCCCTTGTCTTGCAGGCTGAGTTCTTGGAAGTCCAGGACCTCAGCTACCTTCTCCCCCCCACCCCCCACCCCCACCCCCGGCGGCTTAGGGGATGGGGGCGGGAAGTGGGGAACGGACTGGGAAGGCGCTGGTTAATGTTAAATGAGAGAGTGAATGGATACATCTTAAAGGGAGAGAGAAAGGAAAGAAGGAGCTACCCTCTGCACTCTGGGGTCCTTTCCGCAGAGTCAGGGAGCCCAGATGGAGTCTCTGGTCCTCTTATTGCTCACAGAACATTTCCCCACAGCTGCAGAGGCACCACCTGATACCACTCTGCTGGGGTCCAGCCCCCGCAGGATCCAGGGAAACCCGAAGGAGAAACGGCGTTGGCGATTGATCGAGAGAGAGATAGATAAGAATGTTGTAGGTAAGAAACTAGAGGAGAGAAGAAAAGAGGCTGGAGTTCCTTGGTTTATACAGAAAATCAATAGAGTCTCAATACAAGAGACTTGCACCGTCTACATGAGGCCACAGGTGCCCTCCCGGTCTCCCGGGGGAGTGAAGGCACAGGGCGCCTTTCCGTTCAGGTCTTAGAAACCCAGGCAAATAAGTAGACATGGCGGATCTCTGTACTCCAGATGAGAACTAGCCAGAAAGAGAGAGTAAGAGGAGGAAAATGATTGACATGAGGAGATCAAGTTGCTTTGATGAGCAAGATCCATAGCTTTATTTTTATACGGTACTTATATACCTTTTTTGTACATAGAGGAAATGAAAGATGCAAGGTCATACAGAGTCAGCCCAACATTCCAGCAGTATTGCCTTTATCGAAACCATGATTTTTCTGCATACCTTTTTTACAAAAGATGTTGTGTACAGTATCTTCTGGCCTTGGAGGCCTGTGAACATTTTATGACCCTCTTTTGATAAAGGCTGCTCAACCAAAAAACTTGTTTTCCCTCAAAGTGTTTTTTCTTTATATTTTTAATCTATGTCAGCCTCAGAAAATACCAAACAGAGTTATGTTTTTCACAGAGCAAAGGTGCAATGAGTTACAAGAAAGAACCAATTAGCTCAAAAGTTTGATATGGTTAAATTCAAGGCTACACTTGTTTCTCTAGCATTCTCACTATGTTAACTAATGCATTCCCAGGTGCACAGTGGATAAGAGATATGGGAACTTAGCAACAAGCATTGGCCCAATAATGAAATCCTACATCAGCACTAGCACTACTCTAATAACTTTTTTTTTTTCTAATAACTTTTAACTCTTTCAAAGGCTCTATGTTTTAGGCTTTCCGTTTCTCTCACAGTTGGGAGGCTGGAAATAATCACATGCGTAGCTGTAAGGGTCTGGATATACCTGCCGAGCAAGCTAGAATGCTAACAGAGGGGTTTTGATTTGAAATGTTCCTCTCATGTCCAGGAGACTTATTAGCTAGAGCCCTAAGTTAATTTTCTTTAGAGAAAGGTAGTTAGGGTTGGCCCCCTGTTAATGTCAGAGGAGTTGGTGAAAGTCATGAAACAGTAAAACAGACAGATTCTGGTTTTGGGGTAGATGCTTGAGAAAGCCTAGGGAGCCCCTTGAGTTCTGAAGCCTTGCTTACCAGTTCTCTTCCACATGACTTTGTCATGGGTGGGATCTCCCATGGCAGCTCCCGGCACCACTCCCTGCCCAGAGCGCCATCCCAGCCCCGGCTTCCTGGTAAACCTCTCCCAGCGCAGCGCCCTCGACTCCGTTCTCCGCGCGGGAGGGAGGCAGGGAGTCAGCGGTCCAAGTCTTCAGGGACCCAGTTGCGCAGTGACAGGTGTGGGGGGGGCAGGGGGGGTGACTGTGTCCCAGCCCGGGGTCGGGGTGGGGGGTGTAAATAAACGTTACAGATGTCCTGTAACCCGAAGAGAAGAAACAGTTAACAGAAAGGTTTGCTAGCACCTGGTGCCGGGGACGCGCTGCATTTTCCTTTCATGTTTGCCATTCCACGCTGTCTACAAGTATTACCTTTTACAAGGAAAAACAAAGCCAGAATAAATATTGCTTTCCAAGGTGTCTTTTTGTGGTTGTGTTTTGAATTTTGTGGTTTACTATTCTTTGTTTTCAGTTGGGTGAAGCCAGGCTCCTTTCCCCAGGGCACACAGAGACTCTGCACACAAATCCCAGGAATTGAAATTGTAAGTGGGTGGAAGGGACTGGGAGAGGAGCCAGGCCCTGGAGAGGGCCGGAGGCGGAAAGTCTTCGAGTATGAACAGGGGCAGATCCTGACACTATTAGGTGCCCTCTGGACCACTGCCCCAGTGCAGGCTCTGTGCCCTCTTCCATACCCCTCAGCTTGGCCACACTGGTGGGGCGAGATGGCGGAAGGGGAACACAGGTGCCGGCAGCCCAGGGGAAGCCTTGGGTTTTTACCACATTCCCTCTGTGACCTCTCTTCTTAAAAAAGAACAATGTCACATCTGTTCTTTTTCTGTAAACATCTTTTAAAACTTTGAAAAACCAAAATATTTTTAACATGTGATCTTCAAAGCAACTTTTGGGATGGAGCTATCTCTTACTTCTTTCATCCTTTGGCTGCTGGCACTATAGGGCCTCTGGGAGTGGGAAGTGTTGCAGGAAGGGGAACCCCCTCCCAGGGCGTGAAACTGGGCTCTTGTCTAACACTCAGAAATGAATTGTCCAAGGAGACACATGTGCTGACAAAGCAAGAGATTTTATTGGGAAAGGGTCCCCGGGTGGAGGGCAATTGAGTAAGGGAACCCAGGAGAACTGCTCTGCCTCGTGGCTCACAGTCTGGTGATGGAATTAGTTTCCGGGTTGTCTTCAGCCAGTCACTCTGACTCAGAGTCCTTCCTGGTAGTGCATGCTTTGTTCAGCCAAGATGGATGCCAGTGAGGATTCTGGGAGGTGGTGGAACATGTGGTGTCTCCTTTTGACCTTTCCCCAGCGCTTCTGGTTGGTGGTGGCTTATTAGTTCCATTTTCCTTACCAGGACTTCCTGTCATAAAACTACTCATGCAAATAGTTACTATGGTGCCTGGCCAGGGTGGGCGGTTTCAGTCAGTGTGCTTCCCCTAACAGAGGAGGGGTAGGTCTGGGCCTGACCCTTGGAGTTCCCGCCAGGTCTGCCTCCCTCCACTGGAGTCTAAGAGGAAAGCGTTCCCTCAGGCCAAGAAGGAAATGAGTCCCCACAAGACACCTGACCCCTCAAGACCCTCCCAGGGACTTGCACAAATTCCTTTCACAACCAGCATAAAACTTCTGGGGATTTTGGAGTGCTAAGAGCTTTCCTTCTGGTTTTCCTAAGGCTATTTCCTGCTTAAGAAAACCACAGCTGTCCTCAACAGCTGAAGAAACACTGGGGAGATCTAGAAAGGAACTTCTCCCACTCCACTCAGAGTCCAAGTGAAAGCTTGGCTCCCCAAGAAGGGCTGACTGGGGGACCAGCAGGCTGGTGAACACTCAGACTGTGAAGCCAGGCCATCGGAGGTAGGCTAGAACCCCTGATGGCGCACCTCAGTTTCTTCATCCAGGCCTTGCACTAAAGGCTTGATACAAATTAATTCAGGTCATCCTCACCATAACCCTGTGAGGTAGATGCTATTAATATTATCATTGTATTGTATGCTGTGCTAAGTCGCTGCTACCCTAGGGACTGTAGCCTGCTGGGCTCCTCTGTCCATGGGATTTTCTAGGCAAGAACACTGGAGTGGGTTGCCGTGCCCTCCTCCAGGGCATCTTCCTGAACCAGGGATCAAATCCATGTCTTTTGCCTCTCCTGCATGGCAAGCAGGTTCTTTACCTCTAGCACCACCATTTAAAAATATATATTCATTTGGCTGTGTGGAGTCTTAGTTGTAGCCTGGGAACTCTTAGTTGCAGCATGTGAGATATAGTTCCCTGACCAAGGGTTGAACCCAGGCCTCCTGTGTTGGGACCTCAGAGCCTTAGCCACTGGACCACCAAAAAAGTCCCAGCTATTATCTTTCATTTTAAGGAGGAACCCACAGTGGAGAAAGTTGCTAAGACCACACAGTGAAAAGAGAGCATAGCTGGAGCTTGAACCCAGTCAGTTTGGAGTCACTAAACTTCACTGCAGCTCTTTGTGGATCTTTATCTCAGAGAATCTCTTTAAGGAGGCAGGAATGTAAAATGGTTCCCTGAAACTTCATGAACTCTCAGTCAACACTCTATCACCAACACTTCCCTGGTAGTCCAGTGGCTAAGACTCCGTGCTCCCAATGCTGGGGGGCCTGGGTTCAATCACTGGTCAGGGAACTAGATCCTTCATGCTGTAACTAAGACTCCATGAAGTCAAAAAAAAAAAAAAAAAAAATACAGCCCGTTATCATGGATTGTCTTATCCAGGCCATTCGGAGGCAGTCACAGCCTTGGCCTTGTCTGTATACACAAATGTGCTAAAGTCCTTAGGTACTTAAAAAAAAAAATCATACTGAATTTAAAAGAAGGAAAAGGAAGAGGAAGAGATGAAAGAGAAACAGGAGAAGGAAAGAAGGTAGAAGAGGGGGAAAAAAACAGACTCTGATGATTTAGGCAGACTACTGAATTTCTCTCTTTAGTGCTTTTGCTTTAAAAGAGCAAATACTTTAAATACTTTGGCCACCTGATGAGAAGAGCCAGCTCATTAGAAAAGAACCTGATGAAGGGAAAGATTGAAGGCAGGAGGAGAAGAGGATGACAGAGGACGAGAATGCTCCAGGAGATGGTGAAGGACAGGGAAGCCTGGCGTGCTGTAGTCCATGGGGGCGCAAAGAATCAGACATGATTGAGCAACTGAACAGCAACAAAAAGGGGCTTCCCAGGTGGCTCAGTGGTAAAGAATCCACCTGCCAATGCAGGAGACCCAGATTCAATCCCTAGGTTGGGAAGATCCCCTGGAGAAAGAAATGGCAATCCACACCAGTATTCTTGCCTGGAGAATCCCATGGACAGAAGAGCCTGGAGGGCTACAGCTCCTGGGGTTGCAAAAAGTAGGATACGACTTAATGACTGAGCATGCAAAATGAAAAATAAATAAGTAAAACAGCACTTACATTCATTAATTTTTCCTTATTGTTCTAAAGGTTATACTTGTCATATCTGCTCATTACAAACATTTCAAACAAAACCCAAGAAGTCACAGCCATTATGGAAAATGCTACAGAGATGCCACAAAAAATTTAAAAATAGAACTCGGACATGGAGCAACGGACTGGTTCAAAATTGGGAAAGGAGTATGTCAAAGCTGTTTATTGTCACCCTGCTTATTTAACTTTTATGCAGAATATGTTATGCAAAATACCGGGCTGGATGAAGCTCAAGCTGGAATCAAGATTGCCAGGAGAAATATCAATAACCTCAGATATGCAGATGACACCCCCCTAATGGCAGAAATTGAAGAGAAACTAAAGAGCTTCATGATGAAGGTGAAAGAGGAGAGTGAAAAGGCTGGCTTAAAACTCAACGTTCAAAAAACAAAGATCATGGCATCTGGTCCCATCATTTCATGGCAAATAGATGGGGGAACAACAACAGAAACAGTGAGAGATTTTATTTTCTTGGGCTCTAAAGTCACTCGCTGCAGACAGTGACTGCAGCCATGAAATTAAAGACATTTGCTCCTTGGAAGAAAAGCTATGACAAACCTAGACAGCATATTAAAAAGCAGAGACATCACTTCGCCGACAAAGGTCTGTATAGTCAAAGCTATGGTTTTTCCCGTAGTCATGTGGGAGGTGGACCATAAAGAAGGCTAAGCACCGAAGAATTGGTGCTTTCAAACTATGGTGCCAGAGAAGACTCTTGAGAATCCCTTGACCAGCAAGGAGATTAAACCAGTCAATCCTAAAGGAAATCAACCCTAAATATTTACTGGAAGGACTGATGGTGAAGCTGAAGCCCTACTACTTTGGCCACCTGATGCGAAGAGCTGACTGATTGGAAAAGACCCTGATGCTGGGAAAGATTGAAGGCAGGAGGAGAAGGGAATGACAGAGGATGAGATGGTTGGATGGCACCATGGACTCAAGGGATACAAGTTTGAGCAAGATAGTGAAGGACAGGGAAGCCTCATACTGTACTGCATGGGGCTGCAAAGAGTTGAACACGACTGAGCAACTGAACAGCAACAAAACCCTATGATCCAGCAGTCCCACTCCTGAATATACATTAGAAGGAAATGAAATCAGAATCTTGAAGAGATATCTATACTCTCATGTTCACTGCAGTCTTATTTACAACAGCCAAGATATGGAAGGAACCCAAGAGTTCATTGATGAACGGATAAAAAAGATGTTGTATATATACAAAGGACTACTACTCAGCAATGAGAATGAAAGAAATCCTTCCATTTGCTACAGTCTGGATAAAGCTGGAAGATATTATGCTTAGTGAAACAAGGCAGATAGGGAAAGACAAATACTGTATCATCTCACTTATATATGGACTCTTAAAAAAAAGTGGAACTCATAGAAGCAGAATGGTGGTTTCCATGGGCTGGAGGGACGAGTTAATTGGGGAGAGGCTGGGAAAAGGGTACACCATTGCATTATGTAGAATGATGACCACAACTTAATACTACTGTATTGAGCCCTGTCAATTCACTGAAAGTAAGCTCCAGGTGTCCCCATCACACATATGAAAAAGATAACTGTGAGAGTAGATGATATGTCAATTAGCTTGACTATGTATGTGTAGTCATCATTTCACTGTGTATATCAATCACCACATTGTATGCCTTAAATATATTTGTGTATAATTTTAAATTTAAAATATATAAACATGAAAAAAAAACCAAAATCAAACGTGGAAGTCCTCTCTGCTCATATCTGTTGCTGTACAGCTCATTTTTCTTCCTCAATGAAATATCATAAACTATACGTTCAACTCTACTGCATTCTTTTTACCAGCTACATAATATTTCATAGCATAATTTTTTTTTAATGGATCCTATCTTACTCATTTTAGTTCAGTCGCTCAGTCATGTCTGACTCT
This sequence comes from Oryx dammah, assembly GCF_014754425.2. Taxonomy (NCBI): domain Eukaryota; kingdom Metazoa; phylum Chordata; class Mammalia; order Artiodactyla; family Bovidae; genus Oryx; species Oryx dammah. Next base: position 13,543,086 of record NW_024070211.1, read on the forward strand.
TTGCAACCCCATGGACTGCAGCATGCCAGGCTTCCCTGTCCATCACCAACTCCCAGAGCTTGCTCAAACTCATGTCCATTGAGTTGGTGATGCCATCCAACCATCTTATCCCCTGTCATCCCCTTCTCCTCCTGCCCTCAATCTTTCCCAGCATCAGGGTCTTTTCCAGTGAGTCAGCTCTTTGCATCACGTGGCCAAAGTATTGGAGTTTCAGCTTTAGCATCAGTCCTTCCAATGAATATTCAGGATTGATTTCCTTTAGGATGGACTTGTTGGATCTCCTTGCAGTCCAGGGGACTCTCAAGAGTCTTCTCCAACACCACAGTTCAAAAGCATCAATTCTTTGGCACTCAGCTTTCTTTATAGTCCAACTCTCACATCCATACATGACTTCTGGAAAAACCATAGCCTTGACTAGACAGAGCTTTGTTGGCAAACTAATGTCTCTGCCTTTTAATATGCTGTCTAGGTTGGTTATAGCTTTTCTTCCAAGAAGCAAGCATCTTTTTATTTCATGGCTGCAGTCACCATCTGCAGTGACTTTGGAGCTCAACAAAATAAAGTCTGACACTGTTTCCATTGTTTCCCCATCTATTTGCCATGAAGTGATGGGACCAGATGCCATGATCTTCATTTTCTGAATGTTGAGCTTTAAGCCAGCTTTTTCACTCTCCTCTTTCAGAGGCTATTTAGTTCCTCTTCACTTTCTGCCATAAGGGTGGTGTCATCTGCATATCTGAGGTTATTGATATTTCTCCCGGCTACTTTGATTCCAGCTTGTGCTTCTTCCAGCCCAGCATTTCTCATGATGTACTCTTCATATAAGTTAAATAAGCTGGGTGACAATATACAGCCTTGACATACTCCTTTCCCTATTTGGAACCAGTCCGTTGTTCCATGTCCTTTCTTATTGGAGAACAGTTATTCTGTATGTAATTTTCTTTTCACTGTTTCATATAATCTTCAATAAATATTTTTATAGAAATATCTTTGTCTTTTTATGGAAGTATTGTTCAATACATTTCCAGAATTGGATTTCTGCACCTAGAGAAATACAAATGCATAAATTCATGCTTTTGGCCTTCCCTCGTAGCTCAGTTGGTAAAGAATCTGCCTGCAATGCAGGAGACCTGGGTTTGATCCCTTGATTGGGAAGATTCCCTAGAGAAGGAAATAGCAACCCACTCCAGTATCCCTGCCTGGAGAATCGCTTGGACAGAGGAGCCTGGCAGGTTGCAATTCATGGCCTCACAAAGAGTCGGACATGACTTAGCAACTAAACCATCAACCAATTCATGTTTTTCTTGAGTGAGTTAAATATTTATCAAAGGCTTATTATGCCATACACTCTTTCCGGTGCTGGGAACACAACAGTGGGTATGATAAACGAGGTCTTTACCTTCAAAGAACTTACATTTTTGGGGGTGGGGGGAGGAAGGCGAGAAAGAAAATAATTCAAATGTTAAATTGTCTAATTTCAAAATCCATTAGTAAAATATAAGGATACACAAATGCATACAAACACTTTATCACCAACACAGGCTATCAAGAAACTTTTTTAATTTTGTCATTCTGATAGATGAAAAAAATTGTATTCTTTTGTTGGATTTTTATAACTTTGCATAGGATGGATTCCAAAGCTCTTTTAATGTTTCAGCCCTTTCTCTTGTGAATTGCCTGTGTGTATTCTTTATTTTTCTATTAAATTGTCTATTTATAGATGTTCTGTGCTCACAGTATGTTTATCAGTTATATATGTTATAAATATTTTCTCCCAATCTGCCATTTGTATTTTAACTTATTTTTGGATTCTTTTGCAGTACATAATTTTAGATTTTTTTTCCTAATCAAATTCATCACTTTTTTATATCATGATTTCTAGGGGTTTTTGACCATTTGGAACACCTTTCTCAACCTTATGTTATAAACTCATTGTTGTTCAGTCACCAAGTCATGTCTCACACTTTGACCCCATGGACGCTCCTCTGTCCTCCACTGTGTTACAAACTTAGTCACCTATCTCTTTTTTTTTTTTTTTTTTTTGCCCTGAGCTTTAACAGTTTTAGGTTTAATATTTAAATCTTCAAGGGCACTGAACTCCATCTGAGAATCCAGCAGCTATCTGAGAACTATCCTTCTCAATCATGAATGAGCTGGTGGGTCTTTAAATCTGATGGCCCTGAGTTCTCTGCTACAGAAGTTGACAAATACTGAGCCATCCTTAAACAAAAAACTCTTTTCTGTATAGTCCTGCAAACAAATCACTGTGAACTGTGGGAAAGTGCCTTCCCAGTCTGCACTCCAGCAAGCTCTACTAATCCATAAAACCTACCCTTTGTTCTGGGTACTGGCTTCTCCCAGTGTCTCCATCACCCTTAACTGGCAATTACTTCACACCCCCTGCCTGGCCTGTCACCTGTACACAGCACTCTGCTCCCACTACAGCCGATGCCTCCCACCCTCGTTCAGTGACTCCCACTGGGAACTTTGGTAGAACTCCAATCCCACAAGCCCTAACATGCTCCCTAAATAATTGTTGAATAATTACATACACAAACAAGTGCCTGTTGAGTCCTTACAGCATGCACTTAGCTTAAATATATATGCCTTATTCATTCCTACATACTTTTCTACTTACAAAACAACACAGGATTATTATAAAATATTTGCAATTATAGAAGTCTACATAATATGCATGTCCTACAAAACATAATCCTGTCCCTTAGTGATAACTAGTACAAGTATTATTTTGAATTCTTAGAACAGCTGTGCAAAATAGGTTCTACGGTCCCCATTTTCCAGATGAAAAAAGGGAAGCCCAGAGAGGTGAAGTTAACCAGGATCACAGAGCTGGTAAATTGGTAGGTTAAGTCAGGATTGACAAAAGCAGCAGTCTGGCCCCAGAGCATGTGCTCCTTTCACTGAAACCTATTCTTGTACCCACAGATTAGCAAATGAACGATCCTGGGGCCTTTTATGGAATTAAATGGAATAATGGATGCCAAGCAGCCAGCAATTCCTAGGAACCACAGGATTTCTAGAGGTAGCGGGGGCTCCTGGTAGTTTCTCATGGACTTGCCACTGTAAAAAGCTTTTTAATTAATTTATTTATGTATATAACCGCTCTGGGTCTTAGTTGTGGCATGTAAACTCTTAGTTGCTTCCTGGGGGATCTAGTTCTCTGACTATGGATCGAATCCAGAACCCCTGCATTGGGAGCATGTAGCATTAGCCACTGGACCTCTAGGGAAGTCCGTGGACTTGCCACTTTTGATCTCCTAGGAATTCTAATGTTCTGGTATCTGGTGCATACATCACCCAGCATCACACATGGTATTCTCTGGAAGAACCAAGTCCTGGCTACCTATTCACCAGGAGAACAGTTAATAGCCATAGACTACCGTGTGAGAATGGAAAGCATTCTAGACAAGGTCCAAGAGACTGAAGTCCTAATCCTGGCTCTGCCACACACTTGCTGCGTGACCTTAGGCAAGTTACTTTATCTCTCTGAGTTTCTGAGTTTGGGTTTTCAAATTGGAGATAATTAAATTTACCATCACTGAGTCACAGGGTTATTGGGAGGTGATGGGCATAGGGGACACAGAGGTAAAGAATCCATCTGCCAGTGCAGGAGACACAAGAGACACGGGTTTGATCCCTGGTTCAGGAAGATCTCCTTGAAGAGGAAATGGCAACCCACTCCAGTATTCTTGCCTGGAAAATTCCATGGACAGAGGAGTCTGATGTGATAGAGTCCATGGGGTTCCAAAGACATGACTGAGCAACTGAGCATGCAGTCTACAAGGGGCATGAAACTGGGAGTTTCGGAGGACCTCCTACCCTTAAAGCCCCTTGTGCTTTCTTCTCTCTTTGTACTTATCATTCTGTATTGGAAATATCTTTTTGCCAATCTGGCATCTCTGAGAGGAAAGGGGGGATCAATTACATATGAATAAACGTATCAACGTCAAGTCCTATGTGTATGTTTGGTTTGCTCTACAACAATGTGGTTAAGCTTGCAAACTCTGGATATGGCTTGCCTTGATTCACATTCCAGCTCCACTACTTAATAATTGTGTGAATCAGGCAAATTACTTTACCCCTCTAGAGCTCTTTTAGTGCCCTCATATGCAAAAAAAAAGGATAAAGATAGCACATAACTCATCCTTAAACAACTCATCCTGTTGGTGTGAAGATTAATTGAGCCAGTGTGTGAAATGTGTTGAGAAGAGGTCAACCAACTACAACTCACAGGTTACCTCTTTTTACAGAACTCACTAGCTTAAAGTAGTTTTTATATTTAAAAATTTTTATTTTTTTAGGTGATTTACAAGCTTATATTAGTGTCTGCTGTATAACAAAGTGAATCACTTATACATATACCTGTACCCACGCTCTTTTAGATTCTTTTTCCATACATGTCCTTACAGAGGTTTTTCCGAAATTTTTAATTTCATAAAAAATTAGTGGAAATTTGTTTTCTGTCTTGTTATATACATCCCTATGTGATAGTGTTAATTTTGGCTCTTTACCTGAAAATCTTAAAGTGTTTAGTATCTGGAACTTAACAGAAAAAGTTTGCTAATGCCTGGTTCAGTCTAATTCCTGACCCCTAGCAAGAGTTCAGTGAATGATAAGTATTTAATACAATGGGAAGAGATAAATACTTTGGTATCCCTTTTCACAGATGGTGAAATTGAAGTTTAGAGATGGAAGTGACCCTGGCCACTTCGATGATTCTTGCAACATTGCTCTGGGATGTGTGGGACACTGTGAAAGTACCTTGGGGACTACCCATATAGGTACCTCCTTAGTCATTGGGAATCATGTTGGAAAAGACATGGAGATTTCCTGGCCTCAGAACAGGAGGTGAGGCACAAATTTCCTTCACTTGTGATTTCCCCTCAAACTGTCTGGGAATTCTAGCAACCCAGCACCATCTGCCTACCGTACATTCATAAAATAAGTATTTGTAAGAAACTCTGGGCTTCTCTTTCCCTGCTGGGGCTGCAGGTGGAACAGGTAGGCGCTGGTGGGCTCCTGTTCACGGCCTCAGACTGCAGCTGAGAATTGGACACAAAACTGTGCTGGAGGGTAACGGAGGGTGAATGCTGAGAACAGCTACAGAAACACAAGATCTGGATGCATGCTAACCCCGAAAAGAGGTTTGTGTGCCCATGAAGTTGAAGGCTGTTTTCCAGTGAACTGGGCATCACAAATCTGTACTGGTTTGAAAGTTCAGGGTTTGGAGTCAGGCTGACCCGGATTTGAATCCCAGCTTCAGCTGTTATCTATGTGGCCTTTAGCCAACGCTTCCTCCGCCTGGGCTTGGAGGCAGAAGTGACCTTAACTATCATTCATGCTGAATCCTTCAGTTTGCAGTTGAGAAACTATGTCTGCCTAAAATTCATATGTTGAAGTCAACCCAGAGTATCTCAAAATGTGGCCTTATTTAGACATCAGGCCTTTACAGAGATAATCAAGTTAGATGAGGTCATTTGTATGGGCTCCAATCCAATGCGATGAGAGGAGGAAATTTGGAAGCAGACATGCGCACTAGAAAACACTATATGAAGATGAAAGAGGAAATTGGGTGATGATTCTACATGTCAAATACCACCAAAGACTGCCTGCAAGCCACTAGAAGCTGGGGGAAGTGAACTGAAAGTCTTAGTCATGTCCGCCTCTTTGCGACCCCATGGACTACACAGCCCATGGACTTCTCCAGGCCAGAATACTGGAGTGGGTAGCCTTTCCCTTCTTCAGGGGATCTTCTCAACCCAGGGATTGAACCCAGGTCTCCCGCATTGCAGGCGGATTCTTTACCAGCTGAGCCACGGGGAAGCCCAGAAGCTGGGGGAGAGGCATGAAACAGATTCTTCTGCAGAGTCCCAAGAAGGAAGCGATCCTGTGGACATTTTGATCTTAGACTTCTAGCCTCCAAAACTGTGAGAAAATAAATATCTGCTGTTTAAATCAATTGGTCTGGGACTTCCCTGGTGGTTCAGGGGTTAAGACTGCATGCTTCCAGTGCAAGGGGGTGCAGGTTTAATCCCTGTTTGGAGAACTAAGATCCCACATGCCATTTGGTGTGGCCAAAAAAGAATAATAATGATGATAAATAAATAAAATAATCGAATCAACTGGTCTGTGGTGCTTTGTCATAGCAGCCCTAGTAAACTACTACACAGACTGAAGCCAGGAGTCCTGTGTTCTGTAGACCTGTAGAATTAGCTGTGTGGCAACACTTAATCCTATGTTAAGATCAATTTCCTAATTTATAAATTGAGATCAGGATCCTACCAATTCAACAAATATTTTGGTCTCCTCTGTGTTCCAGGCTCTGGAAACTCAGAAGTAAATAAAACCCTGTTTCCGCCCTTGGAGAAATCACAATGGGGGCACAGGAGTGCAAATTTGTTGCAATTTATAGTGTAGAAAAAGATTATCAGCAAGTTGATTGAAACCAGCGTAGAGTACAGTGGGAGTGGAGAAGGAAATGTTAATCCTCCCTGGGAGGTACACATGCTCTGGGTATTGAAAGGCAGGTCGGTTTTCACCAGGCTGACAAGGCAAGGCAGGAGTCATGGGTAAGGCATTCTAGGCAGAAGGAACAGCTTGGGCAGAAAGCCAAAGGCGTGAAACAACAAGATGAGTTTGGGAATTGTAAGTCATTCAGTAGTGTCAGTGCTCCAGCAAAGATGGGAAGTAAGGCTGCCCCTGAGTCAATGGAGTAGACCTGGGGTCACATTGCCTCCTACCAGGCACACAGTGTGATCTTGGGCAGGTTAATTAACTACCCTGGATCTCAGTTTACTCATGTATTCATCTATCCGACTGTGACACACCTGCTCTGTGCTGAGCGCTGTGTGCAGATGCTCATATTACAACAGCAAACAGGAAATCCAGCTGATGGGTTCTTGCATTAACGGAGCTTAAAACCAACTGGGAAAGAGAGTATAAAACAGATAGTGTATGTATGTTTTTTTCCCCTTTGAGGTTAAATTTTTTTCAGTGAAGTATAGTTGATTCACAATGCCATATTAGTTTCAGGTGTCTAGCACCGTGCTTCAGTGATACATATTCTTTTTCCTTGAGATCAGGATCCTACCAATTCAACAAATATTTTGGTCTCCTCTGTGTTCCAGGCTCTGGGAACTCAGAAGTAAATAAAACCCTGTTCCCGCCCTTGGAGAAATCACAATGGGGGCACAGGAGTGCAAATTTGTTGCAATTGATGGTGTAGAAAAAGATTATCAGCAGGTTGATAGAAACCAGCGTAGAGTACAGTGGGAGTGGAGAAGGAAATGTTAATCCTCCCTGGGAGGTACACATGCTCTGGGTATTGAGTATACCTCCTTGTGCTATATAGATCCTTGTTTGTCGCCTAAAAACAACCAATGCTTATTAGGATTAGGTTTAGCTGTAAAGGCAACTAAGTCCAAACTGTGTCTGGGTGGTGGTTCAGGATTCATATGTCATTCTATTGTCAAGACATAGATTTTTTCCTATTTTTGTGGCTCCACCAAGCTGGGTCTATAATCTCAAGGTGCAAGGAAGCCAGATCTAGGGACTTCCCTCGTGGTCCAGTACGCAGGGGGCCCGGGATTTGATCCCCGGCGAGGGAACTAGATACCACCCAAGAACTTAGTTCTTGTGAACTAAGAATTCACAAGCTACAACTAAGATCCAGTGCAGCCAACTAAATAAATAAAAATAAATATTTAAAAAAAAAAAAGCCAGATCTACACTCCAGGAAGGAATTAAAAATAAATGAAAGGAGCCTGAGCATCACACAGAGTTCCTTAATAAGAGTTATATTTAGGGTTCTTAAGAATAGAGTACTTCCACCTCCATCCCATTGGCCAGAGCTCTGTTATATGGCCATACTAGATAGATGCAAATAATTTTTGGAAATGCAGTCTTTATTCTGTGGTTTTTGTGCCCAGTTGAATGCTCAGAATTCAATTATCACAGAAGAAGGAGAGAATACAGGCTCTGCCATGCAAGTGTAACAGGAAATCATGTGGAAAATTTTCTAGATTGGAGTAGACTAGATTTGGAGAATTGCCCCCAAACTGGTGCTAAGTGCCTCAAATTCTAAAAAGAACCACAGTAATTGGGGAACCTCCAGATAGGACCAACTTCCAGTGTATGAACTCTGCAATCTCAGAGGGCCTTGTCCTTCCAAGGGCCCAGGCTTGGTTAATGCTCTGCTGTCATCATCCTGACATTTTTAATCATTCCATCTTTGAATGTGTGTTTTGTATGAGAAACCTGAGGGGAAGACGGAGCACGCACAGGAGAGGAATAGATAAGCACGTGTGTCTGGCATTCCTCACCGCCCCCATTTACAAACTGTGTTCACAATTGTGTATCACAGGTGACCAATGGACCTGTGATATATGGGAACTCAGTGGGACTCAGCCTGTGCAAGGTAATCGGGTTACTTCTATGGCTGAGTAAGCTGGAACTCTCCTACTCCTGACAAGCCAAGGCTCCTGTTCCAACCAGAACTTGCTTGGACTAAAGAAATGAGGTGATAGCTTTCTAAGAAACATAGATGATCAGGGCACCCTACCATATCCTTTCTTATCCATGTTGCTTGACTTCCCTGGTGGCTCAGACGGTAAAGCCTCTGTCTACAATGTGGGAGATCCAGGTTCGAGCCCTGGGTCGGGAAGATCCCCTGGAGAAGGAAATGGCAATCCACTCCAGTACTATTGCCTGGAAAATCCCATAGACAGAGGAGCCTGGCAGGCTGCAGTCTATGGGGTCGCAAAGAGTCGGACACGACTGAGAGACTTCCCTTCAGTTCCCTTCATTAGCTGCTGCTGCTGCTAAGTCGCTTCAGTCATGTCCCCCTGAAAATAACAAGAGGAGAGGGAAAAGACAGGCAATTCATAGTTTATTTTCATTCCTTATTCATCAGTATTTCATATGATTAACTTTTAGTAGTACTACTTCTTATTCAGATTAATACTATTATTATATATAATATATATTATTTTTCTATTTTATTTCCTCCATTATTCATCAGTAAACCAAAGGTAGACAGTGTTGATAGAATACATACACATCCAGAAGAGAAATAAAAGCAAATTAGTTCAATATAGTGTTTCCATTATTCTGGTAAAATCAAAATACATATGTATCTACAAACTATAAAATGCAAATTGTGTAAGTCTGATGAGTTTGCATGAGTTAAATTGCTCTTATATTTGCATTTAAAAGCAGAATTTAACAGAAAATGTAAAAATATAAGATATATAAGCATATAAAATAAAAAGAATGAAAATTCATGCAAACAACTTATCATTTTAATTTTTTACTTAAATGATGCTAAATAGCAAATGAAAAACACCTTGATGAGTCAAGAGAGAGACCACACGTTATTAGCATTATGCTTTCAAGGTGCATTTATGCTATATTCTCTATCAGTACTTTGTTCTGATAGCTTACCACGTGAATGATGTCAGATTCACGAGCTCGAAAGATTTAACTTCAGGATCAGGGACCAGGCTTGATCACTCAAGAGCTTTTAGGTGGCAGAGTTTTATTAAAGTATAGAAAGGGGCAGAGAAAGCTTCTGACATAGACATCAGAAGAGGGACAGAGGGTCCTCCTTAGCAAGGAGTCTTAGCAAGGGAGCTATATACTTTTTCAATTGGTTATTACAGTAAATCAAAAGAATGTTTCAAGGTTGTAAGGGTCTTACCAGACCCACTCCTACAGTATACATTTTAAGATAACAGGATTAGAACTAACAATAAAAAGATCTTACCAGACCCACTCACACAGTATACATTTTTTTTTTTTTTACACAGTATACATTTTAAGATAACAGGATTAGTCAGAAGATTCTTAAGAAGGAGAAATATGTCAAGTAGAATACATAAGTGAAAGTGAAGGTGTTCAGTCGTGTCCAGCTTTTTGCAGGTCCATGGACTCTAGCCCACCAGGCCCCTCTGTCCATGGAATTTTTCAGGCAAGAGTACTGGAGTGGGTTGCCATTTCCTTCTCCAGGGGATCTGCCCGACCCAGGGATCGAACCTGGGTCTCCCGCGTTGCGGGCAGACGCCTTACCATCTGAGTCACCAGGGAAGCCCCAAAGCAGGGTACATAGTTGTTATATAATCCTTAGTACAGAGTTGTTTTGTTGTGCAATCATCAGCTCTGGTCTTAAAGAAAAAAACGTTTTATGTGATTAAGATGAAGGAATGGAGAAAAGAAGTTTGCCCTTTTCTCCTTCTCAAGAGCCCCAAACCCCTTTCTCCTCCTTAGGGACCCCAGACTTCTAATCAACCTATCTAAGAAGCAACTCTCTCAGTTCCTTTTTATTGCAGAGTAAAATTCCATTGTGTGGATATGCAACATTTTATTTATCCACTTATCAGTTGATGGAGTTTTGTTTTTTTTCCACTTTGGGGAAGTCATGAATAAGCATCTGTATGTATATGTATAAACATTCGTGCACAACTTTTTGGATGGACATATATTATCAATTTTTTGGAATATATACCTAGAAATGGCATTGCTGGGTCATATGGTAACTCTAACAGTTTGAGAAACTGCCAAGCTCTCTTCCAAAGCAGTTGCACCATTTCACATTCCTATTAGCAATGCATGAGAATCCTAATTTTTGCACATCCCAGCCAACACTTGTCATTATTGTTTATTCTTATGATTATCACTATCCTAGTGGTGTTGGCTAATCTTTTCAGTAAAGATCAGGCAGTTACTCAGATCTGATGATGTAGTATAAAAGCAGCCATAGATGATACAGAATGAATGATGTGACTATTTAAAAAAAAACACTTTATTTACAAAAACAGGGATTTGGCCCAGAGGCTATAGTTTGCTGATCCCTGCTGAAAATTACTGTAGTGTGTCAAACTGGACACATATTTAATATCTGAAAGTGACTGAGAATTTGTGGACTCTGACCTATATGTCATATTATTAAGGACTTTATTACTAAGTTGGGGGTAAAGATGGAAGAAATAATGAATTATCATATTTGTTACACCAGTAATGACAATGAAATGCCATAAATGCTATGGAAACTCACCATATAAGTGCCTAACCTAATTCAGGATGAGGATGAAATTATGGGGATGGGGGAAGTGATCTGGAGGCTGAAGCCTGAAGAGTGAATGACAGGTGGTTACAGGAAGAGGAAAGTGAAAGTGGAAGTCGCTTAGTCATATCTGACTCTTTGCGACCCCATGGACTATAAAGTCCATGGAATTCTCCAGGCCAGAATACTGGCGTAGGTAACCACTCCCTTCTCCAGGGGATCTTCCCAACCCAGAGATCAAACCCAGGTCTTCCACACTGCAGGGAGATTCTATAGCAGCTGAGCCACCAGGGAAAGTAGAAGACTAATCAGGTAGAGAAAACCCAGTAGCAGGAACTAAACCCAGTAGCAAGATTAATAAGTTTGAAGGAAAAGAGAAAATTTCAGAGTTGCTTGAACCCAGTGTGCAAGGCAAGATGAGAGAGACATAGGGGGCTGGGTGTTAAAGTCCCTTATAAACTAAGCTAAGGAAACTTAAAAGAAAAAATAAATAAGCTAAGGAAACTTGAGTTTGAGGGTAACAGGAAGCCATTAAAAGATTTAAGATTTAAGAGCTATATTTCAAAAAGTCTTGCTGTACACTTTCACCTATAAAATGGAAAAGTTAATACCTACTTCCTAGTGTTGCTGTGGCAATGAAATGCAATTATGCTCATAAACTGCTTAGCACAACGCCTAATAGGAAATACACAGTAAAATTGTCATCAGTAGCAGGAATAATAAAAGCGACACATAAATCAGATGTGATTAGATACTTTAGGGAGCAAATCAGAAGTAACAAACGTGGCCTTAGAGCATGCTTTCTTTTGCCAGAATGGTATTTTAAACGTTCAACATTTAGTTGCTAACGTTTTTTTAAATTTTATTTATTTTTGGCCACAGTGGGTCTTCATCGCTACTCAAGGGCTACTCTCTAGTTGCAGTGGGCAGGCTTCTCATTGTGATCGTGGAGCACAAGCTACAGGGCGTGTGGGTCTCGGTGGTTGTGGTGTCAGGGCTCAGCAGTTTTGGCAACTGGGCTTAGCTACCCCTTGGCATGCGGAATATTCCCAGACCAAAGATTGAGCCTGTGCTCCCTGAATTAACAGGCAGGTTCTTAACCAATGGACCACCAGGGAAGTCCAATTGTTAACATTTAAAAATCTGGATTTTTTACATACATTTTAGAGTTCCAGTTTCTCTTGAATATCAGAAGACCTGGCAACTTTGGTTACATATCCTGACGGCAGCGATCTGACGAGCTGTCTGGTGGCAACTGTCCAGCTAAGAGGCACAAACTCTCAAATGTCCCCAGTCCCCACCTGGCCCACTTCATCCATTGATGGTATCTGCCTAAATCCTCCAGGCATTTGAATCTGAGGATCAGGGAATAAATTAACCGTGTGACTGAGGATTTTAAAAGCAACCAAAACTTTTGGTTGCTTTTAAACAAACCAACCAGTTAACCAAAGCAACAAGTTACCTGATGCCAGGTAACTGGGGGTGATCTCAAGCACCAAGCTCATCAGTTGCATTATAGTCTATTTGCAAAAAGGCTTAAGGAATGGTGGGGGGCCTAAGCCTAGAGTAGAGAGATACAAATTGACTATGTCCTATTTTAGAAATGTTTTGGTTACTGGTCATGGAGGCAAATTTCAGTTCACTGAAGCAGTAAAGGGAATTCTATGGAAAAGTGCCCAGAGAGGCTATGGTTCAAGATGGCAGCATAACCCTTGCATTATGTTCTGTCTGGAAACCCAATTAAAATAATAGAAAAATATTTAGAAATTATATATCAGCATCTTAAAAAATAATAAAGGAGATTCATTCAATAGTGAACTGGAAGTTTCAACAAATTTCAGGATGATGGCCTATGGATGGCAAAGGTTTGATGGAAGAAGTATAGCTCAGAAAGCAGCAAATCAGAAAATGCGGAGAGAGGGTTGCAGGACAAGAGAGAATCAATATTCCTGGCAGAATTCTAGAAGGGTTCCTGACTGGGAAATGAGAATTGGGACAAAAGGTTAGCTTCCAGAAATGGGCTGTAAATGTAGGTACTAGTTGAATGTCCCACCCAAAGACTCTTCCACCTCCCAGAATGAAAGGCTATATTGGAGGGCTCCTCTCTAAAGCAACTGAATTGTCTCTGGAGACCATAAAGACAGCTGGAGAAGTAGCTACTGCCCCAATAAATCTCTCCTCCAGGGGTCCTCCAGTGCCATGACGGGCCCTCCCACTCCTCCAGAAAGGGGGCTTCAGTCAGAAAGGCTCAGGCAAGTTCAAGCAAGTCCTTTCCTTTCCATTGCCTTTTTCTTAGAAGTGCAAATGAGCCAGAACTGCCAGGCATTTGACGAAAGCCTGCTGAATGCAAACGTGAAAGAGGAAGGCCAAGATAAAAACACACGGGAAAAAAAGATCACAGAGGTAGCAAAGATAATTTAGGGACCATAGTTAGTATCCTTGGAAAACTTTGATGTTATTGTGAGCCATTAAACAGCAACAGCATGCTTTTTTAAAATAAACAGAATAAGACTTCTTGGAATTAATAATACGGTTAAGCTTCAAAAAACAAGGCAGCTGAAGAATTTTAAATAAAATGTCTCAGAATGTAGATCTGAGAAGACAGGCGAACATTTGAGAACGGACCCAATAATAAATAGAAAACTTGAATCACTAATCGTTAAGAAGAGATCAAAGAGTAACTAAAGCTCTACTATTATTTTTTAAAGGTATGAGGTCAGATGTATGATGAGGAACAGGTTATTTAAGTGATCTCAAAGTAATGTTCTGTAAATATTTATTAATTTTGAAGAGAAAAAATAATAACTTTGCGGTGAATAAACTTGGAGGACACCAACTTATCAAATCCTCAAAGTTAACATCACCATGACTGGGACAGGTGAGTTTATCAGGGTGCTATGCCCTGAGAAAGACACAGCTGGGACTTCCCTGGTGGTCCAGTGGTTAAGAATCTGCCTTGCAACACAGGGGACTCAGGTTCTATCCCTTGTCGGGGAATGAAGATCTCACACGCTGCAGAGCAGCTAAGTCTGTGTGCCACAACTACTGAGGCTGGGCACTCTGGAGCCCACAAGCTGAAACTAGAGAGCCCACGGGTCACAAGAAAAGATCTGCAGGACGCAATGAAGATCCCGCTTACTGCAACTAAGGCCCAATGCAGCCAAATAAATAATAAGATAATAAATAAATATTAAAACAGGGCACAGTTCACTTTTGTGGTATTCCTGCTAAAAAGGCATAACTTGAAGCCAGTCATGAGGAAACATCAGACAAAACCATCTGAAGGATATTCTACAAGATAACTGGCATGGACTTTTCCAAAATGCCAAGGTCAACATAATAAAGGAAGTTTTAATCTGAAAACATAATATTTCAGATTAAAAGAGATTAAAGATGGGGCAATTAAAAGCAACTCATGCTCTTGGATTAGATTTTGGTCCTGAGGAAAAAATAGCTCTTAGGACAAAAATGGAAACAGTGACAGACTTTATTTTCTTGAGCTCCAAAATCACTGTGGACAGTGACTGCATCCATGAAATTAAAAGACGCTTGCTCCTTGGAAGAAAGGTTATGACAAAACTAGACAGCATATTAAAAAGCAGAGACATCACTTTGCTGACAAAGGTCTGTATAGTCACAGTATGGTTTTTCCAGTTGTAATGTATGGATATGAGGTGGTGATTTAGTTGCTAAGTCGTGTCCAGCTCTTGTGACCCCATGGACTGTAGCCTGCCAGGCTCCTCTGTCCATGGGATTCTCCAGGCAAGACTACTGGAGTGGGTTGCCCTTTCTTTGTCCAGGGGACCTTCCCAACCCAGGAATCAAACCCAGGTTTCCTGCACTGCAGGCAGATTCTTTACTGACTGAGCTATAGATATGAGAGTTGGACCATAAAGAAGGCTGAATGCTGAAGAATTGATGCTTTCGAAGTGTGGTGCTGGAGAACTCTTGAGAGTCCCTTGGCCAGCAAGGAAATCAAACCAGTCAATCCTAGAGGAAATCAGTCCTGAATATTCAATGGAAGGACTGATGTTGAAGCAGAAGCTCAACTACTTTGGCCACCTGATGCGAAGAGCCAACTCACTGGTAAAGACTGATGCTGGGAAAGATTGAGGGTAGGAGGAGAAAGGAGCAACCGAGGATGAGATGGTTGGATGGCATCACTGACTCAATGGACATGAGTTTGAGCAGACTCCAGGAGATAGTGAAGGACAGGGAAGCCTTGGGTGCCATAGTCCACGGGGTTGCAAAGAGCTGGACTGAGCGACTGAACGAAAGCAACCAAGTGCATTATTGCAACAATTGATAAGATTTGAATATGGATTATATACCAGGTAATAGATATGCACTAATAGTGAATTTCCTGATTTTTATAATCGTACTGTGGTTATATAAGAGAATGTCATTGTTTTACATGTGGGAATATAAGAAAGACAGAGAGAGAAAGGATGAGAGTATTATGTAGGGTAAAGTGTAAACAATTATTGAATATGAAATTCCTTATTTTTTTATTTTTGTTAAGTATAAGATTATATCAAAATAAATTTAAGATCACATAAAAAGATGTCAGATTATTTCACAGCTGAGTTCTCTCTAATCATTAAAAATCAAGTGTATCTAAGGTTATCTTAGATCACAAAATTGAATGCTTTACAATTTATTTACATGAAAATAGAATAACTTTACTATGTCAACTTGATAAAAAGCAAGCAAAACTGCATACCAAATCACATTATATAGATGTAAAATTTCTTAATAAAACTTTGGAAATTCAAATTCAGCAAGATAGTAAGAAAATAATGCATTATAGCCAAATAGACTTAATTCTGAGTATATGAATGCATTAACTATGGGGAACTACATTGATATAAATTAAAGAAGAAAACCCATACGATTATATGAATTGATGCTGAAAAGGCATTAGCACTCACTCCTAATAAAAACTCTTGTGTAAAATATGAGGAAATGAAATGACAGTAGCAGTTTTACTTCCCTTGTGGCTCAGCTGGTAAAGAATCTGCCTGCAATGGGTTGGGAAGATTCCCTGGAGAAGGGAAAGGCTACCTACTTCCAGGGTTGCAAAGAGTCAGATATGACTGAGCGACTTTCACTTAATTTTCAGTTTTACTTATAATAGCCAAATATTCATCAATGGGAGATCTGAAAAACGAATATTTTGGGCTTCCCTGGTGGCTCAGCGGTAAAGAACCCACCTGCCAATGCAGGAGACGCAACAGACTCTTCTTCAATCCCTGGGTCGGGAAATTCCCCTGGAGAAGGAAATGGTAACCCACCTCAGTATTCTTGCCTGGGAAATCACAACGTAGAGCAATGAAAAAGGAAGTGAAAGTTGCTCAGTCGTGTCTGACTATTTGTGACCCTATGGACTACAGGGTCTATGGAATTCTCCAGGCCAGAATACTGGAGTGGGTAGCCTTTCCCTTCTCCAGGGGATCTTCGCAATCGAACCAGGGTCTCCTGCATTTCAGGCGGATTCTTTATTAACTGAGCTATGAGGGAAGCCCAATGAAAAAGCATCAGCTCTCATTGTACACAATAACATAGGGGAACTTCATGGATACAATATTGAGGGAAAGAAGCCAGATGTCAGAGAACATACTCTTGGTTACATTTATATGAAATTTGAAAATAGGCAATGGGACTTCCCTGGCGGTTCTGTGGCGAAGACTCCACACTCCCAATGCAGGCGACCAAGGTTCAGTTCCTAGTCAGGGAACCAGATCCTACATGACGTAATTAAGAGTTTGTATGCTGCAACGAAGATCAAAGATCCTGACTGCTGCAGCACAGCCAGACAGAAGAATAAATAAGTAAATAAAAGATTTTTAAAAAATAGACAAAATTCCTCTACCATGATAGAAACAGGAGGGATATTGCCAGGAGGGGCAAGAGAGAAGCTTCTAGGGTGCTGGAAATGTTCTCTAAATTTGATCTAAGAGATGGTTACATGGGTATGTTCATTTCTAAAATTTAAGGAGATACACATTTAAGATTTGTGCAATGTATTATATCTATGTTATATCTCATTAATTCCTTTAAATATGGATAATTAAAACTACTTTTGGCTCCCTGGTGGTCCAGGGTTTAAGAACCCACCTTACAATGCAAGAGACAACAGTTCCATCCTTAGTCCAGAAAGACCCCGCCTGCCATGGAGCAACTAAACCTGTGTGCCACAACCGCTAAGCCCACTCGCTGCAACCACTGAAACCTGCATGCCTGGGGTCAGTACTCTAGCAACAAAAGAAGCCACCGCAATAAGAAGCCTGCGCACAGCAAATAAGTGTGACCCTTCTTTGCTGCAACTAGAGAAAGCCCAGGCAGCAACAAAGACTCACCACAGCCAAAAGATAAATCAATCTTTTTTTTTTTTTTAGAAAACTACTTAAGTATGATTTTTTAAAAGCTCAACAATTCATTTACCAAACATCAATAGCAAACATCATTCAAATGGTTCAACTCTAAAACCATTTTCATCAAAATTGGGAAAAGATTGAGATGTCTGCTTACATGTTGTTACTCAACAATGTTTTCAGAGGTTTTATCAAATTAGACAAGAAAATGAAGTACCCAGTATAAATATTGGAAAAGAAAGTATGAAATTGTTATTTCCAGATTCCTCGAAGCCTCCGCCCCACCCCTTTGGTTCCTTTCGTGCAAAATATCTCAAAATAATTATCTAATCTTACTGCCTCCACTTTTTCTCCCGTTTTCTCTTAAATGTACTAATCAGGCTTTTGTCCCCATTCCTCCACCGAAACAAGGTCAGTTTTGATCTTCATGTTGCCAAACCTAACATTAGATCTCAGTCCCCTTTACTTGCCAGATAAATAGCTTCTGACTCAGTCAATCACTTTGTCCTCCCAGGAACCCTTTTTTAATTTGGTTATTGGAGCACCATACTCCTGGTCCTCCTACAGCTCTGCCTTCTCCTTCTCTGTATTTTTCACTGAATCTTCTTCCCTTTTCCAACCTCTGCATGTTGGCATTCCCCAGGATACGGTCCTTGTATCCCTTCATCTATTCAATGTGTTCATTTTTGGCTGTGCTGGGTCTTCACGGCTTTGCGAGCTTTCTCCAGCTGCGGCTATCTGGGGCTGCTCTTCCTTGGGCTTCTCTTGTGGCGTTCTAGGCACTTGGGCTCAGTAGTTGTGGTGTACAGGATCAGGTGCTCCTCAGCATGTGGGATCTTCCCGGACCAGGGATCGAACCTGTGTCTCCTGCATCAGCAGGTGGACCATTCCAATGGCCCTTAACCACTGGACCACCAGGAAAGCCCGAGAATGTGAATTTTAAATTTAAAATTGCCATTTACACAAACTCTTTTGTCCACCTGTCAATGCATCCAACAGAAATACAGGCACAATTAAAGGACAGATACACAAGAATGTAAATTACAATATTGTTCGTAAAGTCAAAAACAAAACAAGCCCAATAAAACCTGAAAACAACCTGCATTCCATTGACAGGCGAATGCTTGAATAAGTTGTGGCATATTACCAGCCTGAAATATTTTGCAGCCGTTGAAAGAAAAAAAAGAGTTAATTCTATTCATTGACAAGCAAGATCTCCACGTTGAATTTCAGGTTGCAAAAAAAGAAATTGAATGGAAATGTACATAATATGATCCTACTGTTGATATGAAAGTTACAAAAAACATAAATATGCAAAATAATTGTGTGAGGATATACATAAATATATTCATCTATGTATTTCCTCATGCTCACACAATGTTCAGAATGTTACAACTGATTATCTTTGACAGGAGAGGAGGAGAGAAGAGTCAGGAAAAACATTTTAACTGGTCAAACAAAGACAATAATGTTATTATTCTTGAACAAGTATGAGAAATACATTCATAACAAAAATGAAGGAACAATCTAATTGTTGGCATCAGGGATTTGGTTAAATTAATAATGGAATGGAAAGCCCTCCAGAAAAATAAAAGATAGCTATTAATATTAGGAACAATGCTGTATATGTATATTTACATGCCCAATGTGTCAGGCGAAAATAACAGTCTACATAGAGCACGTACACAGTCAGGTGTCTTCCATTCATGTATTTGTGAGTAAATAAAAAGCAGCCTGAATGAATCAGGGCAAGCTCTCCCCATGTCTGCCTTAATTTTATTTACTTGTATTTTCTAATTTTTCTAAATTAAACTTCAAATCTAAGAGGAAAAAGACAGATGAGTTCGGAAGGATGAACAGTATCTCACTATGAGGGATTCCAGAAAGAGAAGAGAGAAGATATGTTAGTCCTTCAGACATGGCCTAGTAACACTGACCCTGGAAGAGAGAGGTCAGTGTTTCAATCTGATCATTCCTGGATTGCAAATTTCCTTCCCTCCTCCTGTCTCCATCCAGACACCAAATTGGAGAGGCAGCCCCCCGTCAGGCCATAAAGGGTACTACCTTCACACACACACACAAACACATAACTAATAAAAGTCACTCCTGGAATTCTTCCCTGGACAGCTCAGTCCCTAGGTGATTGTGTTCTTCCAGGCTGAGAAGCATGCAGCAACTTTAAAACTGCAGCTCCTCTTGCTAGACCAAAAATTAAGGTCTTTCTCACTACGCAGGCTTCTACATTATTAACAACTAACAGACCATTAAAGCCTGCCTGGTCCTGTCCTTCCCTGACCCCTTCTCAGGCCTAGAAGAATCAGAAATCCTGAGCTGGATATGCTATCAGGACCCTAATTTCACGTGCCAGGCCTTGCTGCTCCCCTTATTTACAGGGAATCAACCTAAATCTCCAGTCTGAGTGGCAAGTTCAAGGTGGCTCATCTCAGGGGCTCCGAAACTCAGATCAGACCTGGTCTCCTGTGCCTTTTCTACTCCGCTAGTATTTTAAAAAGCTTCTGTGAGAATTCCCTGGTGATTCAGTGGTTAGGACTCTGCCCTTCCTCTGCAAGGGGCTTGGGTTCAATCCCTGGTCAAGGAACTAAGATCCTACAAGCCACAGGGAGCCTCCAAAAAAAGAAAGAAAGAAAGAAAAGAGAAAAAGACTTATGTGACCTTGGATAATTCTGCACAGAAAAAGGTGGCCAGGGTGATGGATGTCCCCAGTGGTGCGCTGGCCAGCGCACGACAGTAAGCTCTCTGGGGAGAAAAGACAGCTCTGATTTGTAACATTTGCCAATTTCCTTGGCATAAATCCTCTCACTGTGGTTGATTTTGCCATCCGCCTGAAAACTGAAGAGCTCTTGGATTCCACCATATCACAATAAACTCAGGCCTCTCCCCAGGGGACCTAGAGTTCCTAGGGTTCTGACGCCTTCTAGGTCAAGTCTTGCTCTATCTCACCTCAGCATGGCCCTGTTGTTTTCTTTTTTTTAAGTCATTTATAAGGATTAATGTTGAGACAACATGGGCAGAAGAGGACAGAAACTTGGGAGTCCAGTAGCTTTAGTTTCCTATCAATTAAGCAGCCTCACTTCACTTGACCTCCAGTTGCCTCACCTATAAAATCAAGATAAAGATACTTGACAACTTTGTTGTGAAAAATGAATGAGATGATACTCATGAACTACTTGACAGTCAATATGACTTTTTTCTGTACATTACTACGAACAACTACTCATGACAATTTCTGCTGCCTGCAGAAATCAGAACAGCAAATCCTCATAAGCTTTATTATCATGGATGCACCGGTTGCATGGGATGAGGGCGGGGAGATTAACAGAGAAACCCCTGAGGGACCTTTATAGGTGGTGAAAATATTCTTTACCCTGAGAAACCTGTGTGCTACAACGATATATTCCTTTGTCAAACCTCATCCAACTGTACACTTACAATCTGAGGATATCATTCTATGGAAATTATACCTCTATTAAAAAATGAAAAAAAAAATAGGTAAGGGGACATGATTATAGATTCCAAGTGACTTTATTTCTAAATGTTGTTTATCTAACTTTTGGCTGCGTTGGGTCTTCCTCGCTGTGCGAGGGCTTTCTCTAACTGCGGGGAGTGGAGGCTAGTCTCTAGCTGCAGCGTCAGGCCTCTCATCTCAACGACTTCTCTTGTTTAGGAGTGCAGGCTCTGGGATGCAGGGCTTAGTAGCTGCGGTGCATGAGCTTGGTTGCGCCACGGCATGGGGGATCTTCCCAGACCGGGAATTGAACCCATGTTCCCTGCACTGGCAGATGGATTCTTTACCTCTGAACCACCAAGGAAGTCCCCAGATGACTTCAAAAAGCATATAAATCAGCAAATGGATGAGAGTTGGGCGAAAAGGCTTATCTATCAGGACAGGCCAAACCCCACCATGTGGCTCAGCCCAGAGATGGCCTGAACTCTCTCTCCAGCATAGAGGCAGCTGCTAATCACAGAGACGATAGGGGTTTTGGCCTAAGGGAAGGGTACTATGTGTCAGGAATCGTTACACACCAGCTACCATATTTCCAGCAAAGCCCTGCTCAACCCAGGCAACATGACTCAGCTGAAAAATCTCACCCAGCCAGAGTTGGCTGTTAGACCAAGTTTATTGGACCAACATAGTAATTGACCCGAGCATGCCTTTGAAGACTATGAAGCAACACCCTCCTGCTTCCTAGATTCCTACAGCCATTGCCTCGTGTAATGTGCTGAATTCAATCCTCCCTAACCCATTGGAATCTGTGATCTCACTGGAGACCATTGCCAAGAAACCAAAGGCTTAGCAAGCCCAAAGAAAACCTGTCTCTCAATATTAACAAAAAGGGAAAAAGGAAGAAGAAAGATGTGGGGAACATTCTCTCAAATAGAAGGCAGTAAGATCTCTGATCTATTTGTATTCTTTCCTAGAAAAAAAAAATAGAGAGAGAGAGAGAAAAAAGAAAAAGCAGCACAAATAAGCCAGGCAACAGCAGTTACTTCAAAATGAAAACTGTGTAGGTAGTAAGACCAACAGAACTTCCCTGTTCTATCATTCAGAAGATAGACACTTGGCCTGGGACACTAGCAGATACAAATCCTTCATGCTGTGCTCCCATTTCATTTACACTAATTTTAATCTGGATATCAAAAGATGTGCAAAAGAATTAAATATTCAGATTCAATTCATACAGCACTATTTACAATAGCCAAGACATGGAAGCAACCTAAGTGTTCATCAACAGACAAATGGATAAGGAAGATATGGTACATATACAGTACAATACTATTCAGCCATTAAGAAAAACCTGAAATATTGCTATTTGCAGTAACATGGACAGACTTAGAGGTTATCATACTAAGTGAAGTAAGACAGACAGAGAAAAACAAATTTTATATGCCATCCCTTATATGTGGCCTCTAAAAAAAAATGATGCAATAAACTTATTTACAAAACAAAAACAGACTCCCAGAGATAGAAAACCAACTTACAGTTTTCTGAAGTTCCTTTCTGAGAAAGGAAGGGGGAGGGCTAAATTAGGAGTTTGGGATTAACATACATAGTACTCTATATAAAATAGAAAATAACAATGATTAACTGTATAGCACAAGGACTAATATTCAATGTCTTGTTATAGCCTATAGTGGGAAAGAATCTGAAAAAAAATGTATATATATATAACTGAATTGCTTTGCTATATACCAGAAACTAACACTGTAAATCAACTATACTTCAATTTAAAACAAAATTCAGCTTTTACAGTCTAAGTGTCCATCACAGATAAAGAAGATGTGGTGGTGTGTGTATATATATATATACACACACCAACACACACAATGGAATACTACTCAGTCATAAAAAAGAAGGAAATTTTGCCATTTGCAGCAACATGGATGGACCCAGAGGGTATTACGCTAAAGTGAAATAAGTCACCCAGAGAAAGACAAATACTGGATGATATCGTTATACGTGGAATCTAAAAAACACAGCAAACTAGTGAGTATAACAAAAAAGAATTAGACTCACAGATGTAGAAGAACAAACCAGAGGTCACCAGTGGGAAATATAAGGGGTAGGACATTAAGAAGTGCAAACTATAATGTGTAAAACAAGCTACAAGCATATATTGTACAACACAGGGAATATACCCAATATTTTATAATAAGTGGGTATAACATTTAAAAATTGTGAGTCACTATATTGTACCCTGTAACTTATATAATATTGTACATCACTATATTTTCAATTTTTAAGAAAGAAGGAAAAAAGATTCAGCTTTTGAAACAGTAATGTGAAAAAAAAAAAAGAGTAATGTGGTTTACTTAGTTTTCTCCTCTGAGTGGCCAATTATTATAGAAGTATCTAAACATCTCAATATACTGAATGCAAAATCTTTTTTACAATAAAGAATAAAGGAGGGGACTCCCCTGGTGGCCCAGGGGCTAAGACTCTGCACTTCCAATGAAAGGGGCCTGGGTCTGAAATTAGATCTCACATGTCACAACTAACAGCAAAGATCCCAAGTGCCACAGCTAAGATCAGATACAGCCAAATAAGTAAATAAACCTCCAAAAAAAGAGAAAAGAATAAAGGCGCAATTGGTTGCTTCTCTTTTTATCCATAAGAGTAACATGTTTATACTGTTTCTCTGTTTTTCTGGGAAAATAATTTTTAAAATTATATAATATTAATTAAATTACATAACATTAATTTTGGGGGACGTATCTCAACAGGGGTTTTTGTGTGGACTGATGTCCTCTCCCAAATGCCTACATTTTTCACTCTAGGACGCAGTTTGTCATGCTCTATAGCTGTAAAATGAAACTCTGAATAAAAACAACTTGACTAACAAATTAGGTATCACAGAATATAAATACACAACTGCCTTTAAAATAAGACACTTATAAACAAGTTGGCTACATATACTGAATTTATTTTGTTGGTGACTATATTTCAGTTTATCTATTTAAAAAATAACCCGGATAGAATTTTCAATGAAAGTGAAAGTGTTACTCGCTCAGTCTTGTCCTACTCTTTGTGACCCCGTGGACTGTAGCCTGCCAGGCTCCTCTGTCCATGGGATTCTCCAGGCAAGAATACTGGAGTGAGTTGTCCCTCTCCAAGGGATCTTCCCAACCCAGGGACTGAACCCAGGTCTCCTGCATTGCAGGTAGATTCTTTACCATTTGAGCTACCCAGGAACCCCAGACTTTTCAATAGTCAATCTTGATAGAAAAATCTATCAAGTAACATGGAGGAAAATGTTTGTAAATACTGCTTTTATTTTTCTTTTGAAAGAACATGTGTGTGAGAGTTATGATTTACGTTAGAAACTGACACCATAATATGAATGCTTGAATAAATACCAAAGTTGCTTGGCTTTTCTCCAGGGGCAAAATTCAAATACATCTTGTGTTATCAGAGGTTGCTCAGCTAAAGAAATGTGTGTGTTGCAATCCACTTCTCAGGTTTTCTTTCTGTCCAAATATGCCTTAATGAATAACAAACCAAAGTACAACGAAAGGAGCGAAACACAGCCCATGACACTGCAGAGCACTCTCTGTCACTAGGAAACAGAAATACATCAAGCGTACCTGGAAAAAAAAGTCTCTGGGCACAAATGGCAGTCATAATTAGTAAACAGGAATAGCAATAAAAAGCCTTTACATGGATAGGGTCACAGGTTAAGGGTGTCTTGGAAAGTAATTTACTTTGATGAAGGAGGATCTTTGTTCCTGGTGAAAGCAGTTGGTACTGGCTAGCTCTCAGGGCCCTCTGGCCTCAGAGCTATTGAGTGTAATCTGAGCCATCTTGTCATCATTATGGTACTGGATTCCTAAGTGAGGCAAAGGGGACTGCCTGTTTATGCAAGGTGGCCAGGCATGGGGGGGTGGGGGGGCAAGTGGGGAGCCTCAGAGGCTGAGGGGTTAACTTCCCTATGTACAAAATGGCCCATCTCACCCTTACTTTGCTTGGGCTAAAAAAATCAAAGGAACATTCATAAGCTGATTGTTAGTCCTTTGCCTTGGAAAAATTGTTCTACTTCCTAATATATTACAAACATTATCAACGGTTAAAATACAAATGCTAGAAAAAAATTCTTTACATTTTATTTATTTATTTTGGCTGTGCCAGATCTTAGGTGCGGCACGTGGGATATGCTATCTGCATTGTGGCATGTGGCGGATCTTTAGCTGTGGCGTGTGACTCTTAGTTGTAGCACGTGGGATCTATGTCCCTGAACAGGGATCGAACACTAGCCCTCTGCATTGGGAGCATGGAGTCTTAGCCACTGGACCACCAGGGAAGTCCCGCCAAGAGTTTTTGTAATTTTTTGGTGAGCAGCATTTTCTGTCCATACTTTAAAAAATTTAACTCACTGTCAGTTTTTCAAAATGGACAAGACTTTTAAAAAGATTGCAACTACATTTTTCTTTTAGCATTTGTTTCTTTATGAAGCTCTCTATATTGCCACATTCTAATATTAATATCACATTCTTTTCAAAATTTTGTAGACTATATGAACTGTTACTAGATTCTGAAGCAGTCTTCATTGCTCTGTTACAACACAATCAAATTTCAGGAAAACAGTTAAAGATAATATTAAGAAGTTGACCCAGAAAAAAGAGATGAAGGAAAACAAAGAGAAATTAAGAGAGATGGAGGCCAGATCGAAAGCATCTAACAGGCAATCCCGGGGTTGAGAACAATGTGGATGGCAAAGAGGCAATACTGGAAGAAATAGGGCTGAGGATTTTTTCCAGAAAAGAAAAAAGACGTGAGTCTCCAGGTTGGAAATGCTCAAATACTGAGCAGCTTCAATAAAAATAACCCAGCCAACTGATAGTGGTTACCTCTGAAAGGGTTGAGATTGGCTTGAGGCTTGAAGCAGATTTTAGCCTTAGCTATAAAGCATGCATTTTTCATAAGGAGACGGCATCTGTGTATTTCATATGCAGCCAGGAACTATTTTTTAAAAACCTAGCCAGACTGAAATGGTGAGTTTCTTACTGGGAGGCCAATCAGTGGGAAGTTGGGGAGAGGAGTCTTGAGTGAGCCTCCCCACCTGGGGTGTCTGCCCTGGAGATGCCAATGCCTAGGGGAAGAGACAGAGTCACGGAAAAGTACTCTGTGGAAACTCTCAAAATAGATGGAGACATCAACGGCTGGCAGCAGCAGCTCCTGTTCACGGTATGCGGATGGTGATGCCAGGTGGTTAACAAGCAGTAACTGATCCAAATCTCACTCCACTCCAGCAAGACTGGGCTATCATGATTTCCATGTTAGAGATAAGGAACCTAAGGCTTCGAAAGATTAAGGTGCTTGCTTGAGAATAAGTTTATACGTTAGCAATCACCAGAGCCAACACTTACTGAATGCTTACTACGAAGCATGCACGAAGAACTTGTTATATGCCATGTATTAATTCATTTAATCCTAACAACTCAGTAAGGCAGTGCTAGCCTATTCCACTTAACAGATGAAAAAAATGAAGCCCCGATGTGTTAAGACCCTTATCGAAGCAAGTAGGTGGTAGAACTGAGATTTGAACCTCATCTGTACAGAGCTTATGCTGTTAATTTCATAATATTTTACATAGGTGCTGAGGACACAGAGAAGGCTAGGAAATAATCTGCATTTTTCAATCCCTTGGTTGGGAAGATCCCCTGGAGAAGGGAACAGCTACCCGCTCCAGTATTCTAGCCTGTAGAATTCCATGAACTGTTTGGTCCATGGGGTCGCAAAGAGTCAGACACGACTGAGCGACTTTCACTTTCACTTTAAGGATGAGGGGTTCAGGAAGGAGCAAGGAAGAACACTTTTGAGTGGGTCTTGAAGGGTAAATATAATAGGATTTTGCCCGCAAGCCACATGGCACAACAACAACAAAAAGTATATCCTTGTGAAACAAGAGGGAAGGGGACAGGGTACAACCTTTAAAAGAATGACATAGCTGTTGAAGACACACCATAAGCTGGTTAGTACCAACTAGGTCCAAGATAGTGGACGAGTCAACTTCCCCTAGACCTTGAGCCTCAGTGTATGCTCATTGTAACACATCAGCAAGCTAAAGGACACCCCCACTGGCACCATGACAGTTCCAGGGCTGACCATAAAAGGCCAAAAAGTGGGCAGTGGCCCAGTTCCTGGAAATCCCCACCGCAAAATAGTTGGAATAATCCTCCTATTCATAGCCTATGAAATTACCCAGCCCATAAACACTAACCACCCTGTATTTGGGGCCTCTCACCTTCTGAGATGGCCCACACTCTGTGGAGTTTCTTCCAAGGCTGCTCTCATTTTTTGAGATGGACCCCATGCCCTGTCACCACTCTCCCCTTTCAAGGCAGACTGGGTTCTGTCTGTGGAATGTGCATCTCTCTAAATACATCTAAATATATCCACTTTTTACCTATCACTTTGTCTCTCACTAAATTCTTTCTGCAATGAGACAAGGAAACAGCTTTAAGTTCTGAGGTGCATGATTTCAATTAAAAGACCGTAGGTTCAGGAATTCCCTGGCAGTCCAGTGGTTGGAACTTGGCACTTTCACTGAGGTTGAGAGTTGGGGGAGCCTGGCTTCAGTCCCTGGGAAGAGCCGGCACTGTTGCCATTGTTTAGTCACTAAGTCATGCTCGACTCTTTGTGATCCCATGGACTGTAGCCCACCAGACTTCCCTGTCCATGGGAATTCCCAGGCAAGAATATTGGAGTGGGTTGCCACTTCCTTCTCCAGGGGATCTTCCTGACTCAGGCATCAAACCTGCGTCTCTTGCAAGTCTCCTTTGGCGGGTGGATTCTTTACCACTGAGCCACCAGGGAAGCCCAAGATTCCACAAGCCCTTCCCCCAAGAGAAAGTGGGTTCAAGTCTCAATTTGGGTTCTGTCCAGGTCTGAGTTCCATGAGTTCAAGCCCCAATCTGAGTTGTAAGATTTCACTTGTGTGTCATGCTTTTTACATAGTAACAAAGTCAGTATCCTTTGCTTAACAAGATTTAACACCACAATCAGACTCTGCATGCACGTGGAAAACTTGTTTTTCTCTCTGAAATCTTGTAACATCATTTTTCCCCCTATTGTTCTGAAATTTCCTGCCAATGTAACATGGCATGGACTGATTTTCATCTAATTTTCTGGGAACTCAATGGACCTCACTTTGGTAACTAGTTCTTCAGAGTTCCTGAATTGTTTCTTTGAGGATTTCCTCTCCTCTGATTTCCTCTTTTCTTTCTGGAACTCTTGAAATTCAGATATTAGACCTTCTAGAGTAGCCCTCTAGCTTTCTGATAATTTCTTCTGTTCTATTTTCCATCTCTCTGTCATTTAGCTGTACTTTTTTTGACATTCCATAATGTTCTTTCCACCTCTTCTGTTCTTTCACTGGTATTGTCATTATTTTCATTCCAAGAGCTGTTTTACATGTGTGAACAACATCATTTGACATACACACACACACACATACACAAAGGTTTGAATTTTTAAGAGCATCTCTGCGTGCAAAGTAAAGAGCAAAATTCTTTTTGTGAGATTGGTTTTCATAGTATCAGGTCCAGCTTAAAAGGCAGTTTCAACTTCACACAATTAATGGCTGAAACCAAGATGCTTTACCTTTCCCAGTGGCTCAGGAGGGAAGAGTGCACCTGCAATGCAGGAGACATGGGATCCAACCCTGGGTCAGGAAGATCCCCTGGAGAAGGACATGGCAACCCACTCCAGGATTCTTGCCTGGGAAATCCCATGGATGGAGGAACGTGATGGGCTACAGTCCATGGAGTCACAAAGACTCGAACACAACTGAGTGACTAAACAACAACAAGAAGATGCCTTTATGCAACGGCCCAAGTGCTAATTTTACTGGCTTGCATGGAATTAGTGAAAACTGCCTTTTGGATCAAAGGAAACACCACATTTGGACGCAAAAGGAAATGGGAAAGGTGTCACTTTAGACTAATGCTATGCCATTAATTGGCACACTGACAACATGTCAGATGATTTAGCATTTATCCAGAAAAATGTTAAATACACTAAAGCTTTCATTGTAGATTGATGATCATTCAGACTGTAGTAACTGTTGTGTTTATGTGGTACCAGTTAGAATCCACAAAGAGAAAAGTCTGATAGAACCTCTGAGGTTTCAAGGCAATTTGCTGGAGATGAAATATTCAAAGTGGTAATAAATACTTTGAAAGACATGAGTTATTTTGGAAACACTGAGTGAATCTGAGTGCTGATGGTCAGGCAGGAAACCTACAGCTCTACAGTAGGAATTCCTTCTGGGAAACCTGCAAGTCAGGTAATACTTGTCTTATTTGTAAAAAAAACTTTCCTGTATGGGCTTGTAGAAATTTGCCTATAGATCTGAATTCCATGTTAAATGAGGTTAGCGGAAATGATGAATATAAGTAATATAAACTGCTATAAACTCTTCTGTTTAGGAGCAGAATACCACTTCTGAGATTTCATATCAAAATACATGATTTCCAGGGACAAGTTTATAGCTCAAAGAAAGACTTTTTTTTGTGAATAATTCTCAATTTTCAGATTTGTCAAAGGTTATTATAATCTTTGTAGAAGGTTTTTATTCATTTCAATTTTTTGATAATCTGGTTGATTTTAATTAAAAATTGCAAAGATGGCTTCAAGCTAGTTAACCAGCATTGGTGAAAATGTTCATAAAGTCAAGGCAAAATTCACCTTTAGGAAACTGAGATTGAAAGCGATATATAGGTGGTATGTGAAATAGGAGAAGGGTCCGAGAGCCTAACTCTTCTCAAACAGAATTTCAACAAGGCTCTAGTTCCCAGCCCTGCGATCACTCCTGAGCCAGAGCCATCTGGTTCCACATCTCCTGAGTTTCAAGAGGATGCCACAGTGAAGTTAGGTGACTTCTTAGTTGTGCCCTGACTGGTTTAGAGTCAGCTCAATCGCCTTTCTTCTCACTTTAGTTAGAGGAAACCCATATTAAAGTGTGTGTGCAGTCTGCCATATTTAACTGGAAATAGTGATTTTCAAACTTAAACAATCGATTGATTGATTGATTGATTGAGCAGCAGCGGGTCTTTGTGGCACCTGGGCTTAGCTGCCTCAGGGCGTGTGGGATCTCAGTTCCCTGACCAGGGTTAAACCCGTGTCCCCTGAATTGGAAGGTGGACTGTTAACCGCCAGACCACCAGAGAAGTCCCTCAAAATATTTTTTAAACCAGAGAAATTTTTTTTTTTTTTTTTTCCAGAGAGAAATCACATCAGAGTCCAACTTATGAAGGAGGAAAAGTGGAGTTCCTTTGCTTGGAGTCGGAACAAAGTTGTTTCCACATGGGATTTTTTTGTATTTCTGAGTTCCTTAGTCCCCAGACCAAGGTTTCACTGGATTCAATTAATCAGCGGAAATATGTGATTTTTCTGAGCCAGGCCCTGTGCTAATTCCTGGGGCTACAGATGCAGTTCTCATGTGGGTCTTTTCACTCTTGCAGTTCTCTCTCTCTCTTTTTTTTGGCCGCACTGTGCAGCTTGCGGTGGAGAAGGCATTGGCACTCACTCCAGCTCTCTTGCCTGGAAAATCCCATGGACGGAGGAGCCTGGTGGGCTGCAGTCCATGGGGTGGCTAAGAGTCAGACACGACTGAGTGACTTCCCTTTCACTTTTCACTTTCATGCACTGGAGAAGGAAATGGCAAGCCACTCCAGTGTTCTTGCCTGGAGGATCCCAGGGATGGGGGAGCCTGGTGGGCTGCCGTCTATGGGGTCGCACAGGGTCGGACACGACTGAAGCGACTTAGCAGCAGCAGCAGCAGCAGTGCAGCGTGCGATCTCAGCAAGGATTGAACGCAGTCCCCAACAGTGAAACAGTGAAAGGGCAAGTCCTGTCATGACATTCCTCTGCTCTCAACTTCCCGGTGGCTTTTCTCACTCACAAGGTCCTACCCATGTGGCCCCGATGGCTTCTCCAGCTTACTCCCATCCCGGGGACTCTGCCTGGATTGTTCTTCTTCCAGGGACCACTCTCCTGTTTCAGAGCTTTGCTCCAACATCACTTTCTCTCTCTCTTTTTAAAAAGAGTTTATTTTTAATTTTATTTGACTGCAACGGTTCTTAGTTGTGGCAGGTGGGATCTAGGTCCCCAATCAGGGATTAAACCAGGCCCCCTGCATTGGGAGCTCAGAGTCTAGCCACTGAACAACCAGAGATGTCCCCAACATCATCTTCTTGGTGAAGACTTTCCTGGATGCCTTAACCAGCATTTCCATTCTTGCCCTCATAGTTCCCACTTCCTAGCTTTATTAATTTTTTCTTCTTACCTCTGAGCATCATCTAATTTTTCCTTTTCTTATTCATTTTGCTTACTATCTCTCCCCCACTAAAATGTACCCTCCAAGAGAGCATGGATTTTTACTTTCATGGTTCACTGATATACCTCTAGCACAAGGAATCATGCCTGACACGTTGTGTTGCTCAATAAATATTTATCA
This sequence comes from Oryx dammah, assembly GCF_014754425.2. Lineage (NCBI taxonomy): Eukaryota > Metazoa > Chordata > Mammalia > Artiodactyla > Bovidae > Oryx > Oryx dammah. Next base: position 13,574,516 of record NW_024070211.1, read on the forward strand.
GATCAAAAAGTCTGGTCCCTGTTTACTCTCAGTAGCTGTTCTTCTCCCCTGTCACCTCTTCTTCCTCCTCCTCCTCTTCTTCCATCTTGCTTCTGGAAGTAAACTGCTGGGTTCTTTCTGGAGCTTTGTGATAAATTTCAGCCCAAGGACTCGGCCTGACCCAGTTTGGGTCAGCTATTGAGCCATGGACCAATTAGCTATGGTTAAGGAGGTAGGATCATATTCACTTCCTTCTCTGTGGTAGGGGTCAGTTCCTAGAAAATAAGGGCTGGACACATGGCCCAAAATGTCTCTGTGAATGGGAAGAAGCAACAGAAAATTTATCTAGAAAGCAGAAGCTGCCATACCCAATTTTTTTCTTTTTTTAAGGCAGAAAAATAAAAACTAAAAAAACACCAAAAATCAACTTTGTGTTTTTGGATTCCTTTTACATTGGTGGCAAAAATGCCAGTCAGGTTTTCTGCCATGCTGAACTTCCCTGCTGACTTCAGCTGCCCTGGTTCCCACAGTCTTTCTGCTGCTGTCTCAGCCAGAGAGGAATGGCAGGGATGGATCCTCGGTCCAAGAGAGAACAATTCCTCTGTTGTGTTGAACCAAGGGAGACGCTTTCCTAGGAACTTGAGCAAAGAGACCCACAAGCCGTGATCAGCTGGTGGTGGGCTCCAGGGTAGAAAGGCCCCGATGTGGAGCACGTTCTTGGTGGGTCCAGGGGCCCCTGAAGTGTGGTGGCGAAGTGGGGAGCCTGATGGGATGGGAGGGCAGCAACTCCCTGTGAGTGCTTGTCGCTGGTCTGTGGAGAGGAGTGGCCCCTGGGGTGGGGGTTAAGAGCAAAGCAGAGACAAGAGACAACCTTGTCTCAGAGAGAGGGAGACGGAGAGAAGCTGTCTGCTGGCATCCAGCTCCTCGTCTCCCCCACTCAGCAGTCACTCACGGAGCGTCTCTTCCTGCCCAGATCTGTGCTAGTCACTGGCCCTGTGAGTGAACAAGACAGAAGGGGCCTGCCCTGAGGAGCTTGCACTCTTGTGGGGCAGAAAAACATGAAAGAGAGACTCATGTGGCTAATCAATTCAGTAATCAGAAGCGTAATCACTGATGTGAATTATTGGCAAGTCAAACTACTTATGAGTGCCCCAAAGGTAAAACACAGAGTGTTGTGGGATGTCACTCAGCCTGGGGGCCTGCGGAGGGCTTTTCTGTTGGGACCTCACAGATAAGAAGGAGTTAGCTAGGCAAAGAGGGGAGGGGAAGAATAGTCTAGAAGGAAGAGATGGGCTGTGCAAAGGCCCTGAGGCAGTAAAGAGCATGGCACATTCTAGCAACAGAGGGGAGTCTGTTGTGACTGGAGTGTCGTGCATGAGGGGAGGAGAGTATGGGATGAGACGGAAGTGGTAGGCAAGGCCATATCAGGTCACCCCTGTAGCAAGGACAGAGTTTGGATTTTACTCCTCCACGTGCAGTGGGAAGCGTTACTTCAAGCTCTAAGCAGGGCTCATGTCGCAGGCAGTTCAGGAAGGTCACCCTGGAGTCTAGATGTGCTGACACGGCTAAACATTCAAGACAGACCTCTAAAGAAAAAAGGCAGGTTGCCAAATGCAGCACACAGAGTGATCCCGTTTATGAAAAAGCGAGCAAACAGAATAGTCTGAGTGAAAACACATAGTCAAAGGTCGGAAAGGACACCCGTATCCTCAACAGCACCATTTGCCCTCTCAGGGAGCAGTGGACTTGGGACTTAATGAAGTTAATCCTTGCTCTGTGCCCAGTTTTGTTTGAATTTCACAGTGATGGTAAGGTAAGTGTCTCTATTCCTTGTTTAATTCAATGAATGAATGAATGAATGAATAAATCTTGTTTTAATAAAAGCAAAGAAACAGGTGAGCTTTTCTAGAAGCAGATTCCAAGATAAAGATTCTTCAACAAGTGATTCATTCCCAGGAGAAATTGGTTAAGGGAGCAAAGGAACTGGTCGGGGAAGAGAAAGAGGACAAACAGGGATGTGATTTCAGACAGCGTTCTGAAGGGGGTGCAGCATCTGCCTGAGCACAGCGGGAACTGTGGACTGAAGTACAGCCTCTGAGTTGTCTGGGCCAGAGGCAAGGGAGCCAGGCTGCCACTCCCATTCCGGTCAGCCATGCCCACAGGGTAAAGCTGTGAGGTACCGAGTCAGGGCTGGAATTTAAACTCCCAGATACTTCCAGCTCTCTGGAGGGCAAAGCAGCTCCAGAAGCTATGTCCAGTTTCCCAAAGAAGGCCCTCCGGCACGGGCCATTGAAAACTCTTATCACCAGCACCCAGACCAGGGGAGACGGACACAGGAGAGGGTCTGTGGGAATCTGGATTAAACATCAACATTGCCCACTGCAACATTTTAACAAATTGTGTTTTTGTGTGTGTTTTAAAATATTAATTTATTCATTTGGCTTTGCCGGGTCTTAGTTGTGGCACGTGGGATCTAGTTCCCTGACCAGGGGTCAAACCGAGGCCCCCTGCACTGGAAGCACAGTCTTAGCTGCTGGGTCACCAGGGAAGTCCCCCTTAAAATTGCTTTTTAATAGGCAATGTGTCCATGAAGTATTTTCGCAGAACCATTCTGTACACATACAAGCTCATATATAAGTATATATTTCCTATCCTCCTCAAAAAAAAAACAAAACAAATGGTAGCATGCTCTGTATATTGTTTACTTTCCTTATTTCACACCTTGGAGATGGCATGATGCCAGTACATTTTAGACACACCTCATTCATTCTGGGCTTCCTGCCACTGCAGGAGATTCAGGAAATATGAGTTCAATCCCTGGGTTGGGAAGATACCCTGGAGAAGGAAATGGCAAGCCATTCCAGTATTCTTGCTTGGAGAATCCCATGGACAGAGGAGCCTGGTGGATTATAGTCCATGAGGTCGAGAAGAGTCAGATGCAACTGAGCAACTGAACACATTCATATCAGTGACTTATACCTGGGTCTTTACTATAACAAAACTGCAATGCATATTCTTTATATATGTCTCCATGTATGCATAGATCCATAAATGAGATTTGTAAATATAGAATTGTTTGATCCAGAGTTATATGCAGTTAAATTTCTAAAATATATATTAGCAAATTGCCCTTCCATAGGCTTGATACTCAATTACACTCTCATACATTATGAAAATTCTCACAGGTCATTTATCTCTTTTTCTTGAAGTTGCTAAGCTAAATCTTGGACTGCTGGAGGTCTTCATACTACCTAGAGATTCTATAAGACAAGAGGAATGGAAGGTATCCTTTGAGCTCCTGGATCCAGCCATACCTGAAACTAATAATGTTATATTTTGAATCTAATCTCACTTTTCTTCAGTTTATTTGATCTAAGTTTCTGCCCCTTTCAAGAGTCCTATCTTATTTCACAGCCTCCAATACTGACACACATGCTCCTTGAGTCTCACATATATGAAGATACTTTCAGGTGTAACTCAGGGTCAATGACAAAGCTTTGACAAACCTAGACAGTATCTTTAAAAGCAGAGACATTACTTTGCCGACAAAGGTCCATCTAGTCAAAGCTATGGTTTTTGTGGTAGTCATGTATGGATGTGAAAGTTGGACTATAAAGAAAGCTGAGAGCCAAAGAATTGATGGTTTTGAACTGTGCTGTTGGAGAAGACTCTTGAGAGCCCCTTGGACTGCAAGAAGATCAAATCAGTTCATACTAAAGGAAATCAGTCCTGAATATTCATTGGAAGGGCTGATGCTGAAGCTGGAACTCCAATACCTTGGCACCTGATGTGAAGAACTAACTCGTTAGAAAAGACCCTGATGCTGGGAAAGACTGAAGGCAGGAGGAGAAAGGGTCGACAAAGGACGAAATGGTTGGATGGCATCACCGACTCGGTGGACACGAGTTTGAGCAAACTCTGGGAGTTGGTGATGGACAGGGAGGCCAGGCACGCTGCAGTGCATGGGATCACAAAGAGTTGGACATGACTGAGTGACTGAACTGAACTGAACAGGGTCAACACTAAGAACTTGCTTGAGAACACTGGTATGTCATTTATTTTGCATAGGTAAATTTGGGGAGTCATGTAAATAGGTGGATGGGATTCTGACCCCTTGAGGATGCCTTTGGAGTATGAGGCCTCCCCCTGAATCATGGAACTAAAAGACCTTGAATCCTCCTTCAAGGCAGAGCAAAAGGAACCGAGTGCCAGTCAGGAAGGTGCTATTAGGCAGAGGGGAAGGGAAGGGCAGAGTTTACAATCAGTGTCCTGTAGGGTTAATTGCACAAGCTTCAGAGTTAGTGACTCTGTATAAGTCCCATCTCTACCTCTTAATTTCTGTGTAGCCCTGGGCAGTTCACTCTTCCTCTCTAAACCTCAGTTTTCTCAGCTGCAAAATTGGGCTAATAATAGTGCCAATTCCATAGATTTGTTTTCAGGATTAATGAAATAATACACATAAGCTAAGACTCACTTCATTTCCAAGTGTTAGAACACAAATCAAATTATCTTTAATCATAAAAGAGAATTTATTGGCTCATATAACTGAAAAATACAGGAGAAACAGCTTCAGGCATAGCTGAATCCAGGGTCTCAACTGATGTCACCAAAAACAGCTCTCTAGTCTCTGCTTTCTTTTGCTCTGGCTCCATTCCCAAATGAGCCATGCCAAATCACTCTATTTTTCACAACTACTACTCTAGTCCAAACCACCGTTGTTTCTACCCTAGTGACTATAACAGCCTCCCAACTGGCCTCCCTTCTTCCAATATTCCTATCGCTCACTCCTGGTCTCAACTCTACTGGATGCTCTTTAAAGAGCATGAATCAGATTTCATGACATCCCTGCCCAAAACCTTCCAAAAAATTCTTGGACTAAAATCCAAACCCTTCTCTAAGTCCCATCAGACCCTTCAAGGCTGGCCTCTGCCTGAACACCTGAACCCCTTAACGCATCTTCTGCTTCCTTTCTCTCTCACTTTACTGCACTGGTCTTCTTCCCATTGTTTCTCATGCTGGAGGTGTTCCCTCTGCCAAGAACTTACCCCTGCGCCTTGCTCCCTAAATTAATTCACAACTCAATTCCCTTGATCTCAACTGTTCAGGCTTCTGTCCTTACAATTCCAAGTCAAGTAAGAAAAACACAGAGCTCTCTTGCACAACAGTTTGTACACAAGTCCAAGGCTGGTTTTCATCGGCCCAAATTGCACTCTGGGCACATCCCTGAACCAGTCACTGTTGCCAAAGGGCTGAGATGACCTGATTGGTTAGGCTGGAGTCGCATGGCCACCTGGAGCTAATGCAAGTGTGGGCTGCCCATGGAGGAAGTCAGTTCCCAGAGAAAAATTGAGGTCATGTTACCAGAAGGGTGAAGTGATGCTCTGTTGTTGTTCAGTAGCCAAGTCGTGTCCAACTCTTTGCAATCCCATGGACTGCAGCACGCCAGGGCTCCCTGTCCCTCACTATCTCCCATCCATCTCAATGGACGTGGACTTGGGCAAACTCAGGGAGAAGTGATGCTAGGCAGCCAAAACAACAGATGTCTCTTTTCTGTGTGTTCATAAGTGCCTGACAAATAAGTGTTTGGGGGAAAAAAGAAAAAAGCCAGCTTGCATTGCAGACAAAACTCCTCTGGGATCTTCTTCATCAATATTCATTCATTTAACAAATTTTTATTGAATCACTCGATTCCAGGCTCTGTCCTAAGGGACTCTGCTACTCTCTTAAATCAAAATGTGATAATATAATAGATTATATGACTTGTCTAGAACAGTCCCGGGCATTCATTCAACAATATTTATTGGGCTGTTATTAACTTTGGAGAGGAGCTCGGATCACAGCTGTGAACACCATAGGTGGTCCCTCTCCTCCTGGGGTTTATATTCTAATGAAAAAAAAAAAAAAGACATATAGCCAAAGAGAACATTTAATCTCAATGGAAGTGCATGCCATTCTTTTTTTTTTTTTTTTTAGCACAAGCCATTCTTTTTTTATTATTATTAAATTAATATATTTAATTGGAGGCTAATTAGTTTACAATATTGTAGTGGTTTTTGCCATACATTGACATGAATCCGCCATGGGTGTACATCTGTTCCCCATCTCGAACCTCCCTCCCACCTCCCTCCCCATCCCATCCCTTAGGGTCATCTCAGTGCACCAGTCCTGAGTGCCCTGTCTTATGCATCAAACCTGGATGGGCGATCTATTTCACATATGGTAATATACATGTTTCAATGCTATTCTCTCAAATCATCCCATCCTTGCCTTCTCTCACAGAGTCCAAAAGTCTGTTCTTTATATCTCTGTCTCTTTTGCTGTCTCAAATATAGGACCATAGTTACCATCTTTCTAAATTCTAAAACCCTGTATATGGAATTTACAGGGTTAATATACTGTATTGATGTTTTTTTTTCTGACTTACTTCACTCTGTATAATAGGCTCCAGTTTCGTCTACCTCATTAGAATTGATTCAAATGTATTCTTTTTAATAGCTGAGTAATATTCCATTGCATACATGTACCACAGCTTTCTTATTCATTTTTCTGCCAGTGGACATCTAGGTTGCCTCCCTGTCCTAGCTATTCTAAACAGTGCTGTGATGAACATTGGGGTACATGTGTCTCTTTTAATTCTGATTTCCTCAGTGTGTATGCCCAGCCGTAGGATTGCTGGGTCGTATGGCAGTTCTATTTCCAGTTTTTTAAGGAATCTCCACACTGTTCTCCATAGTAGCTGTACTAGTTTGCATTCCCACCAACAGTGGTAGAGGGTTCCCTTTTCTCTGCACCGTCTCCAGTATTTATTGTTTGTAGACTTTTTGATAGCAGCCATTCTGACTGGTGTGAGATAGTACCTCATTGTGGTTTTGATTTGCATTTCTCTCTTAATGAGTGATGTTGAGGATCTTTTCATGTAGGACAAGCCATTCTTAAGGCTGACACTTTCTAGGGAGAAAAAAGGAGTGACCTGAGCCTTTTCTTTGCTGACGAGCCTTTTGAATTTTTGGAACTGTGTACTTGTATTAATCATTTAAAAATATTGATCCATTATTTTCAACAATGAATGCCATGGATTTCCCTGGTGATCAAGTGGTTAAGAATCTGCTTGCTAATGCAGGGGACATGCATTCAACCCCGGGCCTGGGAAGATTCCACTTGCCACAGGGAAATAAGCGTGTGTCACAACTACTGCATCCACTCCCCTTGAGCCAGTGCTCCATAACGAAAGGAGCCAGTGCTCCATAACGAAAGGAGCCAGTGCAATGGAAAGCAACGAGGAGCTAGCTCACTGCAACTAGAGAACGCCTAAGTGCGCAATGAAGATCCAGGGCAGCCCTCTCCCACCCCCCAAATTAATAATTAATTAATTAAAATTTTCAAAAAAGCAATGCCCTAAGGAGATACATTGCACCACTTTCACAAAAGTGAAACGACTGGCAGTGCCAAATGCTCAGGAGCACGTGGAAGAACCAGAAGTCTCTTATGTTGCTGATAAGAATGTAAACTATTGGGACTTCCCTGGTGGCCCAGTGGCTAAGACTCCATGCTCCCAATGCAGGGGGCCCAGGTTCAATTCCTGTTCAGGGAACTAGGTTCCACATGCTACAACTAAGACCCAGTGCAACCAAAACAATAGAATATTTTAAAAGTAAATAAAATGTTTTTAAAAAAAGAATGTAAAACTTTATAACCACTATAGAGAACTATTTGTCAGTTTCTTATAAAATTAAACCTACAACAACCTTATGACCCAGAAATTCCTCTCCTAAGAAATAAAAAAAGCAGGTCCACAAAAAATTGTAATGTTCATAGCTTAATAATTGCCAGAAACTGAAAACAACCCCAAAGACCATCAACAGAGAAGCAAATAAACAAAGCATTCTATGGCTGTGTAATGAAATACTACTCATCAATGAAAAGAAACAAATTACTAGTCATACAATATATCTGAATCTCAAGAATATGCTGAATGAAAGAAGTCAGACTCAGAAAAGTCATACTGTATGCTTTAACTTATATGAAGTTCTAGAACTGGCAAAACTTATCCAGGTTAATTGTAGTAGGAACAGTGGTTGTGGGCGGTGACAGATGCTATTCACTGGGAAGGGAACTTCCTGAGTTCTCTTGTCTCCACAGTGTTCTCTGTCTTGATAGAGGTGTAAGTTACAGAGATGTTTCCATTTTGTCAAAACTCATGGAACTGCGTGTTTAAGTTCTGTCTGTGCATTTCATTCACCGTAAATTATACCTCAATTTAAAAAGAAAGTAGTTGCAAGTATTTGAATTGAGGAAGCTACTGCTTACTATGGAAATGTGCGACAGGGTAACTCCAGGAGCTTGTAGGTGTGTAAGAGAGATCAGGGAAGGCCCTTACTGAGAAAGTGAGGTTTCAAAGACCTGAGGAAGGCGAGAAGAAATGAAGGAGGTGAACTCAACACATATATGTCCGCTTTTATCAGTGGAGCCCTTCCAAAGCCAAGCATCTAACATTCATTTTGTGTCTGCAGCTTCCATAATTGTGTTTTCGCAGTTAATCTCCCAAGTGTTCCTTCAACATCAGCCTCTGGCTCCCATTGTACAAATGAGCAAACTGAGGGCTTCCCTGACAAACCCGAGGTACACACCAACAACCAGGACGTGGTGGGAGCCAGGTTCTAGGGCTGTATATTGGCTATCACGATTCTGAAACAGGAACCGTGAACTCCAGGTTGGGAGGGCAGGAGCAAAGGAATGTTCTCTGAACAAAAGAAGGGCTGGGCGGACGCGATCGCACCTCTCATCTCCCCAGGCGCCAATCTCCAATTCTGCTGGGGGGGGGGGCGGTTGGGGTGGTGCGCCAAGGTCTGGTTCCATTCCGCTGAGTCAGCGCCTCCCAAGACCCGGGAGGGTTGGCTCTAGAACAAAGGGAAATCAGTGGGGCTGAGAGGCGGGGCGCAAGCCTCGGGAGGAGCAGGGTGGAGGCGGGGGGCGGGGCTCAAATCCGGGGAAAGGGGCGGGGCTCAAATCCGGGGAAAGGGGCGGGGCTCGGAGGGGCCGAGAGTCAGGAAGAGGTGCTCCACGAGGGGTGGGGCTGGAGGCGGGGCCCGAGCTCAGGGAGTGTCAGTCCAGGAGGGACCAAGGGGTGGGAGGCGTCAGGCTGGAGGGGGAGCAATGGGCGGACCGAGGATCCCACAGCGCCCGCGGCCCCAGAAGTTTCCAGGAAGCCGCTCGCTCTGCAGCCCCACCTGCTGGTCTCCGCCAGACCCCGCCGGTCCTGTGGATCAGCAGGTCTGATCCACCGAGCCCTGGAGGAAATCCTTTGTCTGCATTCTCTTCTGTAGCGTGACAACGGCCTTTCTTGTTTCTCAGGGTCTTTGAAGAGTGGATTGGGAGGATGGAAGTGAAAGGAAGGCTTGATGTCAGCCTCTTCACCAACACACATTTTGAATACTTGCTAGGAAGAATTGTATTAATAGCTGTACTAATAACTTCACACGCAATTTCCACTTTTCCACACACCAATACATAGAATAGGTGGTATTATCATCCTATTTTACAGCTGAGAAGACTGAGGCTCAGAAGCATTGATGTGGCTTGCCCGGATTAACACAGCTAGTAGGCGGTAGAAGCACTTCAACCTGGGGTCTGACTTAGTATTTTGGGAGTCTTTCTTACCCTGAAGCCGGTGCTTTGAACCACCGTTTAATTTCCGCCTAATTGTTTTATTCACTAATTTATTCACTTTGATTTCATTCAAAAAATAGTTCTTGATCACCTACTCTGTGCTTGGTCATATATTGAGTATAAGTTATGCAGTGCCGAGTTTACAGTTTGTACAAATAAGGCTTAAAGTGTAATCGGAAAACAGTGAACAGTTGATGACAAACGAATTACCCAATTAAAACTGTGGTATGTGCTTTGGTGGGAAAGTATGGGGAACTATAAGAAAGATGTTTTCTGGGAGATGAGGGTCTGTGATGTGTCACGGACGCTCAGTCACTACATCGTATCCAACTCTTCCCGACCCCATGGACTGTAGCCTGCCAGGCTTCTCTGTCCATGGGATTTTCCGGGCAAGAATACTGCAGTGGGTTGCCATTTCCTTCTCCAGGGGATATTCCTGACCCAGGGATCAAGCAGCAGTCTCCTGTGTCTCCTCAGTTAGCAGGAAGATTCTTTCCTACTGAGCCACCTGGGAAGCCAGGTTCATGCTAAAAGATTTATGATTTGACGTGGGTCTCCTGCCCCCTTAAAATCTAGCTCAGGGGGCTTCCCTGGTGGTCCAGTGGTTAAGATTAGATGCGTCCAGTGCAGGGGGCACAAGTTCGATCCCTGGTGGGGGAACTAAGGCCCCACAGGCTGCAGTGGTGCAGCCAAAAAAAGTCTTTATCTAACTTGTTTGAACGTTGTGTTAACCAGGATTCTAGCAGTTACAAGTGACAAAACTTACCACAAACCAAAGTAAGCATTGCTTTGTCACGTTCTGGATTAAGAGCACATTAACAAGTATTGACTCAGCTCCTGCCCCCTCATATGTTGGGGGACAGGCACATGGATGTACAACTTATTCACTCAACAAATATTTGCTGAGCTTTTGTTATGTGTTAGGTAAAACTATCTGATGACCCTATTCTTGCCCCCGTGGGAATTTACTGTCTGGTGGGGAGACTAATAACAAACACTGAATACAAATGAGCATATAATGATACTTGTGAGTAGTGCTAGGAAGAAGAGCAGGGTGCTCTAAAAGCCTCTAAGCAGAGTTCTTGGCCTTGTCTGGAAGGTCAGAGGAGACCCTCCTCTCCCAGAGGAATGTTTGATGTGACATTTAAAGCATTCATAGGTTAAATAGGCAAAATAAGAGAGAGAGCATTTTAGACAGGGGAACCTGCATGTGCAAAGGTCCTGGGGTAGAAGGGAGCATGGTAATATCAAGGACTTGAAAGAAGGTCATTGTGGGGCACTCAAACAAGAAGGAGGACTGGCATGAGATGAGGAGGAAGAGGTAATTAGAGGCTGGTGGATTTTCTCAGAGCTTACAGTTTGAAGAAACAGGGGCTGTGCACAGAGGCTACCGTTTTTTGTGTGTTTGAATCAAATGTGGTGATGTGTGAAAGGCATAACAGTGCCTGACATACAGCAGACACTCAACAAATTGTAGCTTCTGATACTGTTCCATTGAACTTGAATTTGTAGAAGTCAGGGATTGTATCCATTTCTTCTCGGTCTACAGGCCCTCTGTGGAGGAAGAGGACTCAGCAAATGTTTGTGAACCAAGCTAAAAGAGGAAGGTATAGGCCTTGGCCAGAAAGCAGGAATAGACATTACTGATTTTTGGAAAGGCTGGTGGAAAATTGAAGGGGGTTGCACCATAATGATCATTGGTGAATTGCCTCCCCAGCATCCATCCCCTCTGATTTTCATTTGGAGATTGATCATTTGGAGGGAAGTGCCCTTCCCACTGACTCAGTGTGGTGAGGATGGGGCTACATTCACAGCATCAGGGATGAAATGAGTACAGGAATGGCTTGACTAATCTTTATATCCATTCTCTTCGCTGTGGTGATTGGCTCATGTATGGGCACATGACATACATTCGTCCAATCAGAATGGGTTTTGGGAGTTACAATGATCTCGTGAGGATGGGGCTGGACCGTCTCCTCAGTATGAGGGCCTTTCTGAAGGCTGAGGCAATCTAGAGTCCTTGTCACTGAAAGAGGAAGAGGGAGAAATCAGTCTGGGAAGGGCCTGGATGTGGGTTCACCCTGACTTCAATGAGGAGACAAGTGAGCGCCATGCTGTGTCTTTTTTGACCCACAGCATGGGCACAGGCACACGTGGGGGAGACAAGAGTTCCCAGTAGGAGAGGAGCAGGAAGTGGAGATGTGAGAGCTGAGACAGTTGCAGAGACATTCATGATGACAATTTTGTAGAGAATGGCCTGGGTCCTTGAGTAACTGCAGGGAGCAGAGCTGGCCACCCACCTGGATGATTCACATGGGGACTGTAATGTGAGAAAGACACTGTGTTCCTTAAGCCACTGTGTTGTTGGGTCTCTATGTAAGAGCTGTCTGGCTTGGCACAAACTGATTCATTCTTCCTGATACCCAGCAACCTCCTTCTCATCCTTTGAAGCTTAGCTCAAATGTCCCCTCCTCCAGGAAGTCTTCTCTGAACTCATCCAGAGGGATGATCAGTTTTCCCTGCTCCGTGTTTCAAGGTTGTGCTTCTTTCTCTCTCTTTTTTGCTGTTGTTTAATTTATTTCTTTTTAATTGAAGGATAATCGCTTTATAATATTGGTTTGATTTCTGCCATACATCAGTGAACAAGGTTGTTTTTCTAAGTCCCTTCTCCAGGCCTCCATCACAGGTCACATCTGATTCTGATGTGCTCCGGTTTTGGAGAGGATGCCTATCCTGTTGGATTGTGACCCCTCAAGGGCTGAGATTGTGAACCCAGATTGTGATTTGATTCATCCATTCATATATCTGTAGAGGTCCATACACTTGCAGGCTGTTTGCAAAATCCTGGGAGATGCAGTGTGGAGATGGGGCTCGGAATTTGAGCCCCTGTTCCTGCTTAATTAGTTGAGCTCATGGAAGCATCTCCATCTTGTTCTCCTGTCCCTGGTACTCATTTTGTTAGAGCAGATCTAGAACTCAGCCTTGTTCTCTGACTGCCACAAATCCCCCCTCACACAGGCCTTCGTGTGGGTGGCAGATTTTACTGAAGATTTGATGAAGGTGGGAGGAGGGTTTTAATATCTAAAGTTGGTTCTTATTTTAGTCTCTTTCAGCAACTTGTGAATTTCCTTCATAAGATTTATAGCAATTTGTCATTATTTTGTTTATCTGTCTTTTTACTTTTTGTGTGTTCGTTTTCTTCCTCTATGACGTTGTAATAAGGACTGATCTTGCTCATCATCCTATTTATAGCGCCCAGTACTGGTAGGCAGTAGACTGACCTCAGCTGAACGAATGAAGGTGAATTTGGACATCTGTCTGAAAAGCTCTTCCACCATGGGGAGATTTTCATCCAGCTCACCCCCTCCAGTTTTTCCAGGCCTTTTCCTATTTCTCTTTTTTCTTTTGGTATCAGTTTGTCCCACAGGGCCTCCAACATTCTTGTCACCCTGTATGTGGAAAATGTTATATTCTTTCTAGCCCCTACTCCTAAACCCATCTGCAAATCTAACCCCTGAAGGCATTCAGAAACAAGACACTTTTTATATAAGGATATCTCCACTCCTTAAGACACAGCCATGATTTTAAGTTTCCTCTACCATGACCATTTCATCCCTAGTACCCTGTACAGGGCCTGGCACAGTAGAAGCTGAGGTTACACATGTGTGTGTTAAATTCAAGGGAATGGAGAGACTTTAGATGGTGTGACAGACTAAAGACAACCACAATTTCTTTGCCAGTCCTCTTGTTAAGAGATAGCGTCAGTGGTTCCCCTTCTGGAATGTGGACCAGCCAGTGGCTATTTTGACCAATGGATTATAATGGAAGATATGCTGTACCAGTTCCAAACCTAGCTTTTATGAGGACTGGCAGTTGCCACCTTGGGTTTTTGGAGCTCTGAATCACCGTGTGAAACTCCAGTGATTCTGCTGGAGAGACCATGTGGAAAGGCCCTGAGACGACAGGGAGATGGGCCCAGTTGAGCTCAGTCTTGTTGCTGATGCCATCCAGACATCAAGCATGTGAGGGCAGCCTCGTGGGTGCCTTGGACTCTCAGACCGAACTCATCACCCATTAACTACTGTTGCCCAGTGACTATGGTTGGTGCCATGGAGCAGAATAACCCACTCAAATCCTTGATCCCCCCAAGTTGTGAGATATATTAAAATGTTTTAAGCCACAACATTTTGAGTTGATTTGTTAGGCAGCAATAGGTCACTGGAACAGAGGGAGCAAGCCCCTTGGGGAGCCAGGCCAAGGATGCTGGCTGGGCCACACCAGGACTCAGGAGGGTGGGCAGGTGACATTCTGGTGGGAAAAGGAAAGCAAAGAGAGCTTCATTTGCACCCTAATGGGGCTGTGGCTGGAGGAACAGGTAGTCAGTGGCCACATCACCTCTCCCTGGCTGGCCCAAGCTTAGAGAGTCCTTGGTGGTCCTTGGCATTGACCTCATAGTGGCCGTGTCAGCATACCTTGTACTGACGTCATGGGTCAGAAAAGGTACATATATAGAGGTCCTACTCAGTGTCAGGCACAACGATGCATGGGTCCTTATAAACCCAGCACAACCCAGAGAGAGAGATGCAAATGCTGCATCTATATAAGTAAAACTAAGGCTTGGAGGGGGTAAGTGAGCTGCCCAGGGACAGAGCTGGGGTTGGATTCTATGCTGTCTACTCCAAAGCTCCAGCTGACACTGTGACCTGGCCACATCAGAGGGGTCAGAGGGGTTTGAGGACCTCATTGTGCTAGTGGTAACAACAGCTCCCAGAGGTCTGACATGTGCATTCACCCAGGAGAAGAGGCTGTGTCGCCCCTGCCTGGATGAGGGCTTGTAAGTTTTTTCCATGGAAAAGAAGGTGGGGGACTAGGGGAGCCCAGGTTCCCTAAAACACGGGGAATTAGGCCAGTAGTTCTTACCATCCTGCAGGACCCAGGCAAAGAGGCAGAATCTCTGCCCGCAGGGGAACACGGCATTAGAGTGGGAAAACAGGAGTCCAGTCATGGCTGGGTGGCCCAGCGAAGGAAAGGGCCCTTTGCCTCACTGAACCTCAATTTTCTCATTTGTAGAAGGGAATAACCACAGTATCCGCCCTGCTATTCTTTCACTCGTTCAGTTATTCATTCGTTCATTCTCTCACTTACTCAACAAGCACCTGCTGAGCACTGACAGGACCAGGCCGGATGCAGCCATGTGCCAGTGACCCCCAGACCCCTGGCCAGTGCTTGCAGTCACAGAGTGGGGAGAGATGATGGTCCTCAGACCCGGAACAGCTCCTTTTCCATCCGGGAGCTCTCTTTTCTCTTCTGGCCAACGGCAGTGCTTATCACAGTGGAGGCTCAGATACTTCCTGGGGCCTCTGGGCAAAGGCTGCAGGGAAGTGAGCGGAACTTGGGATGGAGAGGAGGCAGAAGTGGATGCTGGCTGATTCTCAAGGCCAAGTCCTGCGACAGTGAAATGGGTCCTCTGCCCGTGGCCATCTCAGGAGGGCAGGCTGGGCTGCAGAGGCAGATGGAGGAAGACTGGGTCTGGCTGGTTGAGGAGGCCTCTGGGAGCCCCTCTGGCATTCAGAACTGAGATTCAGGTCCCACCATACTGCTCCAGAGTGTGGTCTGTCAAGGAGGCCTCAGGCCACCCCAAAATACGTGAGTTCTTTCCCTGTGTAGTTTTTACAATTTCCAAAGCTCTTACCCTTTATGGCCTGAAAATATACATTAAGAGTGTCATTTTCCAGATGGGAATATTGAGGCTCAGAACAGCGACTGGCTTGTCTAAAGTGATCCGTTAAATTGAGGCAAGAACTCACCTTCCTGGTCACACCTAGTGCTCTGTCTCACCCTGACTCCTCTCCTCTCCCTACTGACCTTCTCCCCGTGGAGCCCCATTGACCCCAGCTCCCTATCTACCTTCTCCTTAGGGCCCTGAGCACCCCCCGCCGTCCCCATCCATGGTGATTCAGGAGCTGCCATCTTTCAGGAAGTGGGGAGATGCGAGGGAAGAGCAGGGACGCAGGCCTACTGCCCCACACTCACCCCAGGCGGGCAGAGAGGACACCTTCTGTGCCTGGAGGCCAGGGGGGCGGAACCCACACTGCATCTTTTACTTTCAGGATCACCTGTGATCCTCAGAGAACCCTGCCTGGGGAGGGATTTTACAAGTGAGGGATTTTTATCAAGAAATAA
Source organism: Oryx dammah (assembly GCF_014754425.2). Lineage (NCBI taxonomy): Eukaryota > Metazoa > Chordata > Mammalia > Artiodactyla > Bovidae > Oryx > Oryx dammah. The sequence goes on from NW_024070211.1 coordinate 13,590,344, forward strand.
GACGTGACCAAGATTTCCCACTTAGCAGGTGCCAGAGCCAGGAGACGAACCCTGGTCTGGTTCTGCACAACCCTGGTTATTATGCAGAGCCCTTTCTGAGTCTGGTGCCAAGAGAGGGAGGGTGGTGGCTGGGCAGCAGGACGGTCAGTCATTTGGCGGGGATGTGGAGTCCAGATGTCTGGAGGCAGTGTAGATACGGCACCAGCCAGCAGGTGTCACTGTGACAGCCGTGCTCCCCAGGGTTCTCCGGGAAGGAGGCAGAGTGAGATCATGCAAAAGCAAGATTAGGACTTTTGTGAAAACAAGCAAGAGACAGCAAGGATAAAACAGGGGCTATACCACTACTGGAGATGGTGGGGAGGATGAACAATATCACTCAGGAAAAGGGTCCAGCCAGGCACTCAACAAACAGGAGTCACCCCCCTTTACCACCCATGCAATCTTAATTTCTCTGTGGCTCAGTTTCCTCATCCATCAGATGGGAATTACAGCAGCTGCCTCACAGGATCTCTGTGAGGATTAAGGGAGTTGATGTAAACCCGGCACATTGTAAGGACTCGGTGAGTGTTTACTGTTGACTATATTCCTCCTGGCAGTAGCATCCTATCCTGTTGGGCCTCACGACTTTATTTCCTACCACCCTCACAAACCCCACCAGTCACACTGAGGACCCTCCCTAGGCACAAGAGCAGGAAGCCAAGAGTGTGGACAGAGATGCATATAAGGTGTATTCACCCGGAGGGTGAGGGAGTTTGGAAGTCATTGTCCTTGGCAGGTGACGTACTATATCTAGAAAACCCTAAAGATGCCACACCGAAACTACTAGAACTGAAACATGAATTCAGCAAGGCAGCAGGATACAAGGTTAAAATACAGATGGACTTCCCTGCTGGCATACTGCATAGGAATCCGCCCGCCAGTGCAGGCGACACGAGTTCAACCCTTGGTCCAAGAAGATGCCACACGGGTGGAGCAACTAAACCCATGAGCCACAACTACTGAGCCTGAACTCAGGGCCCTTGAACTGCAACTACTGAGCCCTCACACTCAGAACCTGTTCTCCATAACAAGAGAAGTCAGTGCAGTGAGAAGCCCGAACATTGCAGCAAAGAGTAGCCCCCACTTGCCACAGCCAGAGAAAACCCACACACAGCGACGAAGACCCAGCACAACCAAAAAAAAAAAAAAAAAAAGATTAACATACAGAAATCTATTGCATTTCTTTACACTACTAATGAAATTTCAGAAAGGGATAATAAAAACAAAATCTCTTTAAAAATCACATTAAAAAAAAAAAAGCAAACAGGAATAAACCTGACCAAGGAAGTGAAAGGTTTATATACTGAGAACTATAAGATAGTGTTAAAGGAAATTAAGGATGACTCCCGGGTAGCTCGTACAGTAAAGAAACTGCCTGAAATGTGGGGGACCTGGGTTCGATCCTTGGGTTGGGAAGATCCCCTGGAGAAGGAAATGGCAACCCACTCCAGTATCCTTGCCTGGGAAATCCCATGCATGAAGGAGCCTGATGGGCTACAGTCCATGGGGTCACAAAGAATCGGACACGACTGAGTGACTAACACTTTCATAGAAATGGAGAGAGATCCCATGCTCTTGGACTGGAAGAGTTAATATTGCTAAAATGGCCATAGTGAACTTCTCCGGTGGTTCAGTGGTTAAGATCAGTCTGCCAATGCTGGAGACAGAGATTCCATCCTTGATCTGGGAAGATTCCACATGCCAGGGGGCAACCAAAGCCCGTGCACCGCAGCTACTGAGCTAGAGCACTAGGGTCTGCGAGCCACAGCTGCTGAAGGCCATGTGCCTTAGAGCCTGTGCTCTGCAACAAGAGAGGCCTCTGCGGTGAGAAGCCCAGGCAACACAATGAAGAGTAGCCTCTGCTTTCTCTGGCCACTAGAGAAAGGCCACACACAGCAACGAAGACCTAGCACAGACAAAAATAATTAATTAAGAGAAGGTCATTAAAAAATCAAATTGTTTGCTTCCTAAAAAAGTAAAAATGACCATCGTACTCAAAGCAATATACAGATTTAATGCAATCCTTATCCATGTCCTTATCTACGAAACGGTGACAGTATCAGCGAATGAGCCGTTGACACAAGTGAAACCCCAAGTCCAGTGCCTGGCACAGTAGCTGCAGGGCTTGGCGCTGGTCCTGGGGAATCCCCGCTCTCTTATAATCACCAATCATTTGTGATTCTTAATCTGACATTCGGGAACCTCTGTAGCTGACTGGGGTCCTTGTGCTCTCGCAGTATTTCTGAAAGCCAGAGAACCATCTCGTACTGAAATGGGAAGAGGTCATCAAGCTGATAAGGGAGCCAGTGCTCCAGGATGTCATGTGGTGAGTCCTGCCCCACAGAGCTGGGACAGCTGCCTTGAGTAGTTGGGAAATAAATTGTTAATCAATGTTCTCTCTTAAAAAATAATCGGGTGAGGATGATGGTGGTAATTTCAAAAGTCTGGGGCCACTGATCTAGCTTCATTCCTCTCTTCTCCCCAGGGCCATTGTCTGGACAGAAACACTAACGCCCTAGTTTGGAGCCTAGAGATCCCAGTCTCGGAGGCAGCCCATCATTTGATGAGACAAGGGTCAGGAGGCGTCATTTTCGTGTTATGCTGGAAAGGACCTAACATTTATCAGGGGCCTTCCATATGTCAAGTGCTTTACAGGTATTCTCATTATCACAATAGACCTTTCAAATACTGTGCCATTTTACAGATGAGAAAAAATGAGGCTCAAGTGATTTACCCAAGTCTCACTCATCCCTCCTTGATGACTTAACTCACTTTATTTCTTCTGTCTTGAGAGGCAATTCCCCACTGAGGGCAATGTCGCCCCTCAGGGATATTTGGCAATTGTCACTACTGAGGGTGGGGCTACATCTGGTGAGTGGAGCCCAAGGTGGCTGTAAACATCCTACAGTGTACAGGATAGCTTCCCATAGCAGGGAACTACCTGGCCCCAAGTTAAGATGGTAAAGAATCTGCCTGCAGTGCAGGAGACCCGGGTTCGATCCCTGGGTTGAGAAGAGCCTCTGGAGGAGGGCATCTGGCAACCCACTTGAATTCCATGGACAGAGGGGCCTGGCGGGCCACAGTCCATGGGGTCGCAGAGTTGGACACGACTGAGCGACTAACACTACTATTAGGTTGAAATAATGTGGAGCTGGAGAAACTGTCCTCTAGAGCAATCCATGCACTTCTCTCTGGGTCACTCCAGGAGGCCCTCCTTGAGTCTTGGCTGGGAGAGGTTGCCTGTCCTCATCACCCCTGCAGCCACTGTGTCCTAATAGGTGCTGAGCATGCTGCCTCGAATCAGAGCTTTCAGTAAATGCTACTGGATTGATAATCAATACACGCTTGTTGGCTTAACACACAAGGTAGCGCCTGTCTATTAACTCCTTGCTTCAATTAGACCGGCAATTCCTAGCATTTTAGGACTGGAAAGAAATACCCCGAGGCCTCTTTGTTCTAGCCACCCTAACTGAGCACTGCCATCCCTCACCTGGATTGTCTTGATAGCATCTGACCTGGTCTCTGTCTTCTAGTCCTTGACCTCTCACAGTGTATTCCTTACACAGTATCCCAAGGGATTCTTCCTAGTTCTGTGGTTTCCCATCTCAGATCAAAAACTAAAGCCCTTATGGTGTTGTTCAAGCCAATATAGTGTCAGACATTCACACCCTTCTCTCTCTGACTTTGTCGCCTACCGCTCTCTCTTCCTTGCTTTGAACCACACTAGCCTCCTTGCTTCCTTCTCGTATTCAGGCTTCTACCTCAGGGCCTTTGCACTTGTTATTCCCTTTGTCTTCTAACTTCTTCAGGTATTTTATCAAAACTATTTCTCAGGGACTTCCCTGACGGTCCAGTGGTTAAGACTCTGCACTCCCAAAGCAAGGAGTGTGGGTTTGATCCCTGGTCACTTGGGGAACCAAGATCCCACATGCCATACAGTGCATGGCCAGGGGGGAAAATCTTTCTGACCGACACGATGTCCAATTTAAAACCAGAATCGATCCCTCTCCTGCCTTCCCTGCCCTGCCCTCTTTTGCTCCATGACAATTACCTGACAAACCATATAATTTACTGCTCTGCCTTTGTGTGTATCCTCCCATAGATACCCCCCAGGAGAGCAGTGATTATGTCCTGCTTTGTTCACTTCATATCCCCAGTGCCTGATACACAGTAAATTCTTAATCAATATTTGATGAATTCAGATGCTCGGGTCCCAGTGAATTGGAATCTGGTACATGAGTGGAGCCCAGAAATCTGTACTTTAAAAACACACTCCAAGTACAGGTAGGGTGGAGAAGCCCCATCCCTGAATGTCAGCAGTAAAGAAACCCAGGAATAATATTCTGCCAAGTCCAGTCCTCTCATGTCATGACGAAGTCGCCAAGGCCAGAGGTGGGGAGGAGGGGCCCCAGGTCCCAGGGTGAGAAGAGGGCAGAGGGGAAACTCAAACTCCAGTATTCCAAGGTCAACACAGGGCTCTCTCTGCAGCTCATCAGCTTGGACCTCATCAGACTGGTATCAGGGGAATCGCTGAATCTGAGACTCGGGGCACGGTGTGGTCCCCAGCTCAGGTGGTGGTGGGCAAACTCGGACCTGTCTTTGCTCCAACTAACCTAGTGGTGAAGTTGTCAGTGTTAAAGTTCAAGAGTTGATCCTACCTTTTGACACGATTAACCCATTTTTTAAATAATTTAAGACTGTAACAAGTATTAACATGAAATTTAAACTTGAGAGAATCTTAGAGTAGAGTTCTGCGGGGGCTGGCAGGTATAATTTGGGTAGGCCTTCCATGACCCTAGAGGGGAAGTTTCAAAAATGTTTGGAGGCCTCTTTACCTGGTTCTAGAATTTCCCAAACCTGGATCACTCTGGGCACTTGGGAAAAACATAGGTTCCTGCTGCTGCCCAGATGTTGGGTTCAGTGTGGCCCAGATCAGGCTTAGGAATTTGGATTTTTAAAGCATTCTTATGCTCTGTAAACTTGAGAAGCTTGGCCTGTCCAGCGGCAGTAGCCTGTGGAGTAATGAACCTTATAAGGCAATGAGGTCTGGTGTGAGGCACTCCCTCATTCCCAATCTGTTTAGAAACAGGAAGACCCAATCCTAACTTATTCAAGCAAACACTAGTCTATCTACAAATCCCAGGAGACTCTTGTGCTTGTCAAATGCACCTTGGGGAATTCGTATTCTAGTGCTTCAAAGAATGGCTTGGACGCCTTTATGACTCAATAGTCATTGGAAGATCCATCCTAGCTGGATTATTCGAACGTGCAGAGGTTGCAGGAAATGGTCCCAGGGTAGCAGAAGCTGTGCTGGGCTTTTTTGGGGCTGCACTTGGTCTTCGTTGCTGCACGTAGGCATCTCATTACCCTGGCCCTTGTTGGAGAGCACAGGCTCTAGGGTGCATGGGGTTCAGTAATCGTGGCTTACGGGCTTAGTTGCCCTGCAGCATGTGGCATCTTCCCTGACCAGGGATCTCCTGCATCGGCAGGGGGATTCTTAACCACTGGACCACCAGGGAAGTCCCTGTGCTGGGCTTTGTGGGAAGGCCAGCTTAACTAGTTTCTAGAGTGATGAATAGGGACCAAGGGATGCTGGAATCCTGCAGTTCATGCTGATCGTGACTACTGCAGGGGCCATCCTGAGTTTATACACATAGAGCTCCTGGTCACACACATACCTCCAAGAACGCATGTTTACACAGAGAAGAGAGGAACCCTAAACCTCTCCCAGACAAAACACTGCTTCCTGCTTCCCTCCTCCAACCCACTGTTCCAGCCCTGCCAGTTCTCGCTAAAGGACAATTCTGAGTAGCTTCTGCTGAAAGTCCTTCAATAGCTACCCCCACAAACCTCCCCCCACGCCAGGTTTGACATTCTGATGCACTCTGGTTTGACATTCAGGGCTGCAGGATAGGACTCCTTCCCTGTGGAAGGTAGAATAATGACCTCCCGCCCCGGGAAAGATGTTCCCATTCTAATTTCTGGAAACTGTGAATGTGATAGATGGCTAAAGGGACTTTGTAGATGGGATTAAAGACTTTGAGAGGAGGAAAGTATCCTGGACACAGATCCTTCTAAGTGGAGAACCTTTCCTGGCTGTGGTTAGAGAGATGCGATGATGGGAAAAGGATCAGAGAGCTGTGATGTCACTGGCTTTGAAGAGGGAGGCCAAGAGCTAAGAAATGCAGGGAGCCTCTAGAAGTTAGAAGACAAGGACATGGATTCTCCCCTAGAGCCTCCAGAAATGCGATCCTCTAGACATCTTAATTTTACCCCAGTGAGACCCATGATGGACTTCTACTGAATTTTAACAAATGTGTATTTCTTTAAGAGACTACAGTTGTGATAATTTATGACGGCAATAGAAATCTAATACATTCCCCACTGAACCTTCCTCTAGCTAGCTCGTCTCTGGCCATTCTTACCCTAGACACCACGGGCTTTCCTCCTTCCCTACCTCTGCTCATGCTGTTAGCTCCTATTAACAACTGCCTTTCATGCTAAACTGTCCTTAGCATTGACCACCTGCTATCAGCATCCACCCTTCTGCCTGACCACTCCATGGGCTCCCCACTAGACCATGAACTCCTTGATTTATTTCCCTCTGACTCCACAACCAGGAGTGGTCCACAGAGGTTGGCATAGTGGTCCTGGCATGCTTATGTGGAACCTCTGGTTCTTGGCCCTAACTGCAAGGTCACCTGGAGATCTTAAAAATCTCAGTTCTACCAAATCACTGTGGAAGAATGGGAGACAGCTCCACATGTGTTATTGGGAGATTTCCAAGAGTTAGGCTGAAAAAAGTAGAGTTGAAGAGTAAGTAACATATTTTACCATTTGTGTGAAAAGGGGGGAAAATTTTATATAATTAAAAAAAATTGACTATCTTTGGAAAGATACGAAAAACAGGTGAAGAGTACATAGCCCCCTGAAACTTCCTGAATTCCGCATCTTATATACGTATTACTTATTTACACACAAAAATAAATGTTTAAAAGACTCTTGTAGTATGGTCAGAAAAAGAGCCAGGATGTCCCAGTTGGGAGGCAAGAATCTGTGTCTAAAGCACTGTCTGCCAGTTTATTTCAAGTCAGGAACTGAATCATCAGAAGAGGGCAGAGCCAAGATGCCAATGATATTTGAAAGCATAATCTTAAAATGCACTTAATCAGAAAAATAGAAAGCTCTCCAAGGGATTGTGAAGCCAGGTTTGGGAACCACTGATTTAATCCCCTCTGTGCATTTTATGGATCAGGAAAGACAGGGAGGATCATTTGCCCAAAGCCACACAGCCAGCCAGAGGCACAGGCCAGTGTCCCAGGAATGTCTGATCACGACAATGTCGTAGGTCCCCAACCTCTGCCCACCCTTCATACAAAGGCTTTTCCCTTAGAAGACCCTGCTAACTCATGGGCAGGAGGACAGGAAGAGAGAAGAAAACACCGTCTTTAATCAACCCACCTGCACAGAAACCAGGGCAACACTCCCTGCCTTGTAAGGTCCCGGTGAGATGAAAACCTGCTCTCCTTGAAAAAAAGAAACCATCTTATAAAAACAAAAGGCTTCAAAGCACCAGTGGCTAAACCTGCTGAGTAGAAAAGGGGTTCAGGGTGAGATGACAGCTGGCTGGGGGTGGGAGAAGAGAGGGCTGGAGGCAGGAGCTGGCCCAGGGGCAGAGCAGCAGCCAGGCTGGAGGGAACCGTCACCCTCTGGAGCTGCACCTGGAGCTGACCAGGGCTGATCTCAGGTCCTGCAGTGACCAGAGAAATGCCCAGGGTAGGCTCTTCAGCACAGACCTGCACATGAGACGTGGGGATGGCGTCTGAGTTCAGGACATTTTGGCCTTAGAAGGGAATGGCAGATCATAGCGCGGAGAGTGAGGAACCGTCACCATGGAGGGGCTCAGGTGTACGACCGTCTGTACTTCCACCTGGCTCCCCCGGGCCTCCCACCCTCCTTCCTAAGCCAGGGCCATTCCTGTTTCACAGACTGGAAGCTGAGGCCCGATCCTCCTGCCCTCGGATTCACCGGCCAGCACACGGGATGCAAGGTCCTCAGAGGTGTCTGAGGAGGGAGGTGAGGAGCCTGAGCCCTTACGTTGACTTGCTCTTAAGGAGTGCTGGCCTCCAGACCCCTCTCCCCAGGGGCACCCCGCCCCCATTCTGCCCCTCCAGAACAACTTCTGGGGCTGTTAGAAGTTCCTTCTGGACACCGACGTGATCATGAACGCTGGTGATCTTTCAGCACTGGTGACGGGGCAGCACAGATGAGCCCTTTTCCAGGCTGGAACCACTGGTCTTTCATCAGATGAAGTGGATGGTGTCCTTAGAGGTTGGCAAAGTTGCTGAGGGGGTGAGGGGTCGTGGGTGCAGCAGCTTCAGGGACCTGGGAGTGGGGGAATGGGGTTGTGTCCCCCCTTTGCTAGAGAACGCTCGAAAGCTTTGCCAAGCGTGGGCAGAGGCCGAGTCTAAGAAGGCTTCCCTGTAGGTCAGGCTGAATGCAGGGCTCTGGGATCTCTCCATCCCATTTCCAACAAGAGAACGGGTATATTGCTTTAAGAGAGGCATTGGCAAGTGGTGGCGGTGGTATGTGAGAGTGGTGTATGTCATATGGGTTCAAGAGTGTCCAAGTTGGAAGGGGGCTTGGAATAAACTGGACACTGGGTTTTGGAGTCCGAAACTATAGATGATATACTGTGTTCAAGACCTGCCTCCACCAAAAGTCCAGCTGTGTGACCTCAAGCAAATCGCTTTACATCTCTGGGACTCAGTTTCCATATCTGCAAAATGGGGATTATAGCAAAATCCCAGTATAGTCCAGAGAATTGAGAGTCAAATGAAAAGGCTAGAAAGAGCTCCATTTACTAAGGGATTATTTTAATTATTTGAGGTGAGAAGCCAAGGCCCAGAGAAGACAAGGGCTTTGCCAGATGTCACACAGAGTTAGTGATGGAGCTGAGACTGGAACCCAGGACTCCTCTTCTTCTTTGTTCGGGGGAACTTTCCCCAGGGCTGGTGAATAAATGTGGCGAGATGGGGGGGTGTGTCTCTCCTGCCCTTTCTCTCTGGACAGGGGACAGGATGCTGGGGGAAGAAGGGAGAAAGGGAAGGCTGGAGAAGGGCGGGGGGGTCTCCCGCTCACGTCAAGGCTGAGATTTTAAAAAAAATACAAACCCCGCGATTCTCCCCGCCCCACCCCTCAAGTCCAGGCTGCTAAGGGCCAAGTCCAAGTCCGCGTCAGACCCAGATCCAGCCGGCTCAGGCTGCAGTCAGTCAGGGAGCCGCCAGGGGGCGCGCCTGCCATTTTGGCCAGAGCTCGCGGCAGCGGCGATCAGTCTAGCCGCCGGGGTGGGCGTGGGGCAAACGCTACCCAGACCTGCAAGAAACAAACACCAATTAGGGAAGCGGACCACTGAATAGGGAGGCGAAGAGATCCGCCCGCCCTCTCCGCTCCGCCTTCCCCTTCTTTCTCCTACACTAATGCCGGGGTCCCTCTACCCGATACGGCTCCGCGCCATGACCCACGTGTACAGAGGCTGCAGTTGTAAATGCGACGTCTTCTGGGGCGCCTGGTATCCGTAGGAGTCAAAACCGCCGATGAAATCGACTGCGGAAGGGGAGATGGGACGTGGTTAGAGAGCTGGTCCTGTGGATAGGCGAGGTGATGGGAGGCTGGGTCTTGAAAGGGAGGAATCTGAGACCAGATCCGGTACAGGGCCTGAGGGGTTGAGCTTTGCTGTAACATCCCGAGGGATGGGCCAAGGCCTGAGATGGAGAGCTGGAGCGTAGATGTGGAGGCCTGCCGATGCGGAGGGCTGTCGTTTAAGGGAGAAGGCTGGGGGGTGGGAGTAGGGGAACTCGAGCAGGGAGGCGAGACCTTCCGAGGAGTTGGAGTGGGACGAACTGGGAATGGGTGGTGCTTGACTGGAGTGAGGCTGTGGACCCCTCCGAGGGGACAGGACGGGGCCTAAGGGGCGGGTGGTGGGCCAGTGCCTTGGCTTGGGCGCCTGGACGTCTGGTCCTCATCCATAATGGGCCGGCTATGCAGACCCCCACCCAGCCCAGTCTCTTCTTCCCCAGCCCCAAGAGGGACCCCTTAACTGACCCAGGGCTCCCTCCCGCTCGGGCCCCCGTCCAGGGTGCTGACGGTGTGGGCTCCCCACTTCCCTAGGGGCTCCGCACTCACAGCTGTCCTCCTCTTCCAGGAATACTTTGCTCACGTAGCAGGCGAACACGAAGCCGAACAGCTGGGGGAGGACACAGCGCATCAGAGAGGGAGGAGTGGGAAGCTCTTTCTTCACCCCCTGCCTGGCCCTGCCCACCTGGCTGGAGGGGCCAAAGGTGCTGAGAGGAAGGCAAACCCATAACAACTTCCCAAGTTTAATGACTGTGCCTTAAACTTAATACACTTGGTTCTGTTCTCCGTTCTGGGTGTGACTTTGAACAAGTGATTATTTTACCTCTTTGTTTCCCCAGTTGGACCTGGGCGATATCTTACTGGCTTGTTAAGAGGAAAGAGGGTTAAGTAACTTTGTATGTGTTAGTGCCAAGGGCAGGGCTGGGATGGGCAGGGGGACAGAAACTCACAGCCAAGAAGATCTGCAGGGCACTGCTAAGTGCTTCAATGTAGGGGTAGTCGAGCAGGCAGCCGGTGACTGAGATGACATGGTGGTCCTCCAGGGCCAGGCGGGAGTTCAGGACAGGTGTCACCAGGCAGCCTGGCCCGTTCTCCATCCACCAGGAGCGGTGCAGGGATGTGTTGAAGGTCATGATGAAGTCCCGGTCCTAGGGGCAGAGGGGCCTAGGATACTGAGCTGGGGGGAGGGTGAAGATCTTTCCCAGGTTCCAGGGGACCTTATATAAATGTCTACTCCACCCCTGGGTTATAACAGCTTCCCTTCCCGGCTTGATTTGTGAGAGGTATGGTCTGTATCTGCAAGTCTAAATTTGGCCAGTAGGTGGCGCTAGATGATCATGCCCGGCTGCTACAGCCCCACAGGAGCCTCAGAATTTCAGGGCTGGAAAGGATGTTAATGGTGACCGGTTCCCCCTTTCCAGCTATTAGTGAAATCCCCAATACAGACCTTCTTCACAGCTCATTCAACCTCTCCACTGCTCCCCGTGTGTGACCCTGGGCAAACCTCTCCTCTCTTTAGTCCTTGGTTTCCTCTTGAAATGGAGAACGGACTGACCTAGATCAGTTCTTACCCACATGTGCATCTGAGTTTCTCGATCCATTCACTCATACGGTCCATTAACAAATATTCACTGCATACCGACTAGGTGCCAAGCACTGAGATGTGCGACCTCCCTCCGCAACCACATGAAACTGGAGTTTTTATTAACTGCACTTACTAGATGAGGAAACTGACGCTCAGAGAGGGTGAGCCACCTGCCCAGGGTCACACAGCTAGGAAATGTTTGAGCTGGGATTTAAATCTAGCAACAGTACGAAGCCAAGTGCTCTCATTCATGTGTTTTGCCTCCTTTCTATCTAAAACTAGGAGTTGTGCCTTCTGGATTTGTTCTTCCCCAAGTTAAATACTCCCACTTTCTTCAACAGTTCTCCATGTGACATGGTCTGTTCAGTTTTCCCAGAACAGACTCTACTACCTAGTTTCTTTCTCATCTGAAAAATATCGATTAGAATTGGACTCAAATCTTCATGGTCTAAGCCATACAAAGCATGTTGCATTTTCACTTCTTTTGCACTGAACATGTGTGAAGCCTAAGAGAAGTTTTCTGGGTCGTGACATATTGATGGTTCTTCTGAGACTGTGATCAACTGGAACCCCTACCCATCTTCACTCAGACTGCCCTTCAGCTTCATCATTTGTTTTTGAGAAGTACAGAGGAGGCCAGAAATGAAAATGTAGGGGTGGAGGGGGAGCACAGATTACCCCAAAGTGTAGAGAGTGTTCTCTTTAGGAGATGACACCCCAGATCCACCACAGGAGCCCTCGGGGCAGGGGATGCCAGGCTTTGTCCTCTGACAATGCCAGGCCCGAGGCTTACCTGGGACAGCTGTCCAACCTCCAAATAGAAGCAGATGATAAATGCATTCCAGCCAACCCAGAGCACCAGCCAGGCTGCGTACTGGGGAAAGAAAAGAGGGGGGGCGGTGTCAGGGCAGGGCCTGGGGGAGTGGGAAGGGGGTGGGTCAATGGACTAAAGAGACCTCTGCAGGGGAAACTATGACAATGCCTCACTCAGAGAGCACTTCTCAGTTTATAAATCATCTTACAACCAGGCAGGGAAAGCACCATCTTTCTCTTTAAAGCTAAGCTAAGGCTCAGAGAAGAGGTTTACATTTTCCAAGATCACACAGCTAGGAAGAGGTAGGGCTGGCATGCAAACCCAAGTCCGCTGGTAGGTAGTCTATCCACTCTGTAGAGAACAGCAGACACTGGATGGCATCCTACGCATGGCCAAGAACTAGAGAGGAGCTCGAGGTTGCTGTTGTTTAGTTCCTAAGTCGTGTCTTTTTGTGACCCCATTGACTCTCTCCATGGGATTTTTCAAGAGTACTGGAGTGGGTTGCCATTTCCTCCTCCAGGGGATTTTCCCAACCCAGGGATCAAATCCAGATCTCTTACATACTCTGCATTAGCAGGTGGGTTCTTTGACCACTGAGCCACCTGGGAAGCCCAAGGAGCTGGATGATTTCCACCCAAATCCTACGCCTGTGATTCTGGTGGCAGCCTCCTGGCAGGCAGTGCTGTTTACAGAGGTGCCTGGGGTGTTCCTGAGGACTGGAGAGAAGAGTCCTCTCAGGTGAGGGAGAGCTTTGGAAGGGCCCTGTTCACCTGGATTCTGGAACTGAGCCTGCTGGAGGTGGGGAAACTCACCCTAGAATGAGGGTGAGTGGGCTTGGGGGTGGGAGGGGCATGAGATTACACGTCATCGGTATTTGAGGTGCCAGGCATTTATGAAGCAAACCTACCAAAGAGCCTTTTCCCTCAAGAGAGGTGTGTGAATGGGTCACAGAGGAAGAGCAGCAGACGAGGATGAGACCAGCTGAAAACAGGAGTTTGATCTTCAAGGACCAGGGCTTAGAAAGAGGAAGTAGGTGGAGGGAGCCAGGGACACCATGTACTCCTGGGATTGGGCGCAGGAGGCGCTGGCCTCAGAATCACACGAGCCTCTCTAGACCACATGCTTGATGAATATCAAGGGACAAGAGCCAAGCCTTCTGGAAGCAGCTTGAGAAACCAGACGAGACCAAGTGCATCCCTCACCCGGACCTCCTGGGGCAGCGTGGGGATCCGGCAGGAGCCTTCGCTCTGGCAGTGATGCTCTAACCCTGCCACTTATTAGCTGTGTGACTCAAGGAGTCCTCGTCACCTTTCTGAGCCTCATTTCCTCATCTGGAAAATGGAGACAGTAAGATACACCTCGCAGAGCTGTCGTAAAGGTAAGTAAAGCTAGTGAAACTCTTGGGATGTGCCTGGCACATGGGAAAGTGAAGTATGAAAGTGAAAGTCACTCAGTCGTGGCTGACTCTTTGCGACCCCATGGACTGTCCATGGAATTCTCTAGGATAGAATACTGGAGTGGGTAGCCTATCCCTTCTCCAGGGGATCTTCCCAACCCAGAAATCAAGCCGGGATCTCCTGCATTGCAGGCAGATTCTTTACAAACTGAGCTATCAGGGAAGCTCTGCCACATGGGAAGCACTCACTCAATGATACATCTGGTTAATAGTTGGACTTTTCTGTAGAAAATTCTTTAGGAAAGTACTAATCTTGTCTCCACTGAGCAAAGAAGCATTGGGATTTGGATATCACCAGCCAGGCTGGAGCCAAGACTGAGGCAGGGGTCTAGGTGCCCGGGGTTGGGGGGCAGCTCTGGCTGGAGAATGAGGTGGGAATGGATGGGGATGAGAAAGAGGGAGTTGGTTTGGGGAGGGGCCGAGTGAGCCATACCAGAATGAGGTACCGGGAGCGGTACTGCACGGTGCCAAAGATGCCCAGGATAACTGCCATGATGTGCAGGAAATTGGCTAGGATCGGAGCCCACTGGTAGCCCAGGAAGTCAAAGATCTGCCGCTCCAGCGCAGCCACCTGTGGGAAAGAGCAGGCTGAGGCCATGTCACCCCCGAAGGAGGAAGACGGGGCTCCTCCTCAACCTTGTGGAGCAGGGGACACCAGTTACCAGGGTGATGAGGCACCATGACCTGCCTGTACACACGTCTCAAAGTCACCCCAGCCCTGTAGTACCCAAGGGGATTCTGGGAGGTGAGGACAAATTGGTGAGGATGAGAGGGGGATGGAGCCCTGGCAATCACTTTGGGGTGGGCTAACGGGAGACGGGAGCCAGGGTTCAGAATACCTTCCTCCCTGCCAAGAAGCCTCCCCGCCTGGCACCTGCAGCTTCCCTGGGGGTGGGTCTCAGTGGAGTCAGGATTCAGACTGGCTCCCCCTAGCACTGGTCTGGGGATGAGCCATGGCCCTGGTGGACCGAGGGAAGCCTGCAGGACTGAGTCTCCTCTTTGAAGGACCCCTCTCTGGAGGTTGTCCTGGCCCAGGGGATCCATGGGCTGCAGAGAAAGGGATTTGTTTTCCTTTTTCTCCTGCTTCCACACTAACTTGTGCTCCCTGGCAGTGCCTTCCCATACTAATGCTTGTGTTCAGTCAAATGACTTGCTTCATTCAGTGAGATTTGAGTAAAGAGGAAGAAGGTGAAAAAGCTTGAAAAATGCTGGTGCATTGGAGCTTGCCCACTTTTTACACTGATAACACAGAAAACAACTTTTGAAAGAGCTCAAGCTCACTTTCAGGAGGACAAGAGGGCACGGGGAAAAGAACCAAGGCACCCCAGCCGACAGCCACATCAACGCACGTGAGTGAGACCATCCTAGAGCACTCAGATGCTAGCCAACCCACCAACAGACCAAGGACATGTCACTAGACCAAAGGACCTCCAGCTGACCCACAGAATCGTGAGCTAAATCAAGCGAGCGGTTGTTTTATTTTTTGTTTTTATTACTGTTTTTAAAATTTCAGCCACGTTGTGCAGCTTGTGCGATCTTAGTTCCCCAAATCAGGGGTTGAACCTGGGCCCATGGCAGTCAAAGCCCTGAGTCCTAACCACTGGACTGCCAGGGAACTCCCTAAAATGGTTGTTTTTGCACCACTACATTTTGGAGGGATTTATTATGCAGCAGGAGGTAACTGATATAGGACTCGATCAACAGTCCCTTTCCAGTAGCCCCTGATTCAACCTTTCAGCTGATACACTTAGGAACAAAGGTACCAAGGATACCAATGGTTACTGACCGTCCCATATGCCTTCTTCTGTTGACAGAACCTATCTCTTTGTTTTGGAAACTGCCTCCCAGACCCTCAGTCCACGTGTACTAACTTCTGCGGTGGGCTCAGGACCCAAGTCTAACTAAATAAGCAGCACACAGCGATCTGCTCAGGGATGGGCACTCACTCTGCGCTCTGCCCCTGAGAGTTGCCTGGATATTTGCTGGGGCATCGGGACAGAGATGCTGCCTGTCCGCCGAGATACCTGGATGGGTGTGGTGTCAGCTGAGAGCTCCTGGGGACTGTCTTTGCCACCATGCAGGGGACAGCCTGCTTGAGAAGGAAGCCAGAGCTAAGGGACAGAGAGTGAGGAAAGAAGAGTGACCACACAAGGGGAGGGTCTGGGAGACCTTGTTTTGGGTCTGAGGATCTAGCCACGACTAAATAAATTCTCCCTTCTGGTACTGATTTCTGTCACTTACACCCAAGAGTCCTGACTACATAGAAGGAGAGAGAAGAGAGTCTGTCTAGGTAGGGAGAGATGATCCTAATAAAATAACACCCCAGAAGGCTTTTTCCTGGCCAGGAGGCAGGAGGAGGTGGAGGTGATGGTACCACACAGATGGTAAACTTGGGCAGAGGCCCAACCCTGGCATCCACTGACCTGGCACCGGCCTGCCTCTTGCTGGTGACTCCCCTCCCAGGGCTCTGCAGGTTGCAAAGAGCTTTCCAAGTTCATCTCTCATTGGATACTTCTTGGCAGAGGGGCACCGCTGAGATCATTAGCTCAGAGGAAAGCAACAATGAGGCTCAGAGAGAGGAAGTGACTTGCCCAAGGTCACACAGCAGGTTGGTGGCAGAGCCAGGCAGACATTCTGCCTTTCTCTGCCTTCTGTCCCTTTTAGCACCAACATGCCACCTTTCCCGGTTGGCACCAGCTCAGGAGTTTAGACATGTGGTTTCTGGTTGAGGTTCTAACACTGACTCCTGGTTTACTTGGGCAGGCTACCTTCTCTGTGGGTCTTGGGCTCCTCTTTCCTACACAGAAACTGCCAGACTAAATAATCTAAGGGCCCTTCTGGTCTTGAATCCAATGGCCTGCGCCCCAAAGCTCCTGGCCCAATTCTGTTCTCCTTTCTACCTTGACTCTGTGAGGCCCTGGGGAGCCCTGGTGGTTTGAGGTCCAGATGGGTGCTCTAGACTCAGCTGGCACGGGATCCTAGAAATGAGGTTGTGAGAGAGTTGCCCAAGCTCATAGTGTAGCTGGGGAGACACCCTGTCTGGACACAACTGCCTAAACCTGACATCACCCCCACCCTGGCCCTTGCTCCAAACCCTTGTGTTCTCAGGGACCTCACTGATGGAGTGAGCGGCAGTCAACTCAGGTTCAAACTGCAGTTTGCTGTGTGACTCAGGACAAATTAATTCCCCTCTCTGAGACTATTTCCTTAATTATAAATGGGGAAGACAGGAATCCCCTAGGAAGTTGTGAGGATATGGAGACATCACATAAACTATTGGACTTAATATAAGGTAGTTAATTAATAGAAGACCTAAGAGTCAAAGCTTCTTAGTTGGGCTTTGAAGACTGCTAGGATTTGGCTCAATTCTTTATTCCGGTCAGTTTCTGCCCCCAAGCAGCTGAAATAACAGTTGAGGTTCCACTATCATTTCCCTTTTCCTATACCCAAGTCCTCCTCATTTTTCAAAATATAGCACAATTTTCTCCTTCCCTAGCAAGACTTCCTGCCTGGCCCAGAGGGATCTCTCTTTCCACTGAATATGGAACACTAGCTGTTCGTGACACTCTGAGCCATCCTTGCAGCCTCCCATCCAACACTCACCCACTCATTCATCAAAACCCCATCCACATCCCTTTATTCATCCCTCCGACATCTGACATGCCCTCATGCATCCAGGGTCCATCATTTATTTATTCACAGAACGTTTAGTCTGGGTCAGGCCCCGTGCTGACGCTGGGATGCTGAAGTGAATATGTTGCAGTCCCTGCCCTTTGGGAACTCAGAGCCTAGGTGGGGAGATGGATGGAAAACCGGACAGTTACGAACCATTGTGATCAGCGTGATAACCCAGGCCTAAACGATGCTGCCTCTTCTGCCGAAGGTGAGTGCAGAGATCAACTTAAATAAATAAGTATTTTAATTGACATTCCATATCTTATATACAATCCCAATTCTAAAGCTGTTGTTACTCCAGAACTCCTGCTTCCTCAGCACTGATATGTGCCTAATTAACAAGCAAAGATAAGAACAAAAAACAGGAGGAGTATCTCCCCCGTCTGGTTCCACCAGCTTAGAAACACTAGTCTGAGGACTGCAGTGGGTGTAAATCGTAACTGGCCTTGGAGTGTCCTTTTTCCTTTGATGAGAGGACTTGTGTGGAGACAACAGCAACCTATCCCAAAAGTTCAAGTGCACAGGCAATGAGAGGGAAAAAATGACTTTGGGGAAATTTTGACCTGGTCAGCCTACAGGCCAGGGCAAGCTGGCTTCCTGGGTCTCTCTCCTCTGTGAGCTGGCACGAGGTTTCTGTGGGCAAGTGCTGCAGCGTCCTACCAGATTTCCTGGCAGAGGGAGGCTGCCGACCACCTCTGTGGAGTGCTTTTTCAAAGCACAAAATCTGCTTGAGTCACCTGTCACCCATGCAGCCCAGAGAGCCTGGGGTAATCTCTCCGGCCTCTGGGCCAGCCAACTCACGGGTCACCCAGGACCCCAGACAAGCAGGATGAGTGGTAACTAGTCCCTGAAGGACAGAAGAAATCCAGACCCCTCAGCCCCACAGCCCTGTCTGGATCTGTCAACGCCCACAGAGTAAGTCCCACTTTCCTGCCCGTTGGTCAGTCTTCTCTGCCCTTGATCTGAATGCCCCTCTGTGCCGCTTCCTGACCCAGACCTCCCCTGGCCCCTTTTCACGAGCCCTTCCACACCAGCGAGTGTCTCTCTGGCCTCAGTGCCTTTTCTAAGGGGTCCCCCACCTGCTACACCTTGCACCCCAGGACCCTGCTTCTCTGGAGTCTTCTCAGTGACTCTGTTTCTCTTCTCTCATCTCCTGTTCCTTGGGCCCAAAGGTGGGATCCTGGGGTCCCCACACTGCCTGGCAGAACTGTGCAGCCCTGTGGCTGTCCCACCCTCATCCACGGCTGGCTTCATCATCCACTCCAGGTCAGGTTCTTTCCTTGAAGATGATTCCTCGATCCCTGCATCACCCTGGTTGACTAACATCAGGTGGGGGCACCCCCTCCAGTAGCCCAACCTCTCAGCCTCTCGGGTCCTCTCCCACGCCCCAGGCTTCCGTTCTTCCTTGTCCACGGCCACCTCTTGGGCTGGGTCATCACCGTAACTGCTATGCTTTCCAGTCACCGATTCCTGAGCCCCTCTCGGACCGCCCCGGCTTCTTTCCAGCAGCCTTCACAATGACAAGCCCAGCCCTCTCCTCGCTTCCACTCCCCACTTCACATCCCAAGTCAGCCTGCTGGGATCACGGGACCCCTCACTACACCATCATCTTCGCCTGCAACCCAGACTCTCAAACTCCTCTGCCTTTTCATTACGAATGTCAGGGAAAGCCCACTCCTGGATGAACCCAATTAATAGTTTTCTTAGTTCTTGAAAAGCAGCCAAGAATTGCTGCAGAGTCACTCCCCGGGCCAGACTGGGGCCCCTGGAGATCTGGAATCAACTCCAAGAAGCTCCCTGGGGAATCACTCTCCCTGATGATATTCAGGTCTTTTCGCTGTCCTCCACCTCCTGGGGGTCCTTCACCTCTGCTCTGGGTGAAGGCCTGGTCTCCTTCACCCCCATCTCCTACACTTGAGGCTCCACTCCTCCTCCCACCCAAGGCCAGTGCCTCCTCCTGCACTCTGAACTGTGTCCTCTACCTTCTCAGGAGCTCACATCATCCACAATCTCTTCTCTTGTAAACTCAACTTCTTCCTCTGCCGGTAATCCTTCCCCCTGGCTCCTAAACATGCTCAAGCCTCTTCTATTAAAAACAACAACAACAACCCCTTTTCCCCTCCAGCTAATGCCTTATCTATCCCAACATTCTCACATCCAAAGTTGATTAAAGGTCTTCACATCCTTCCTGCCACTCACTCCCCCACCCACCTGCTATAACAATTTGGTCTGGGAATTTAAGAGCAGAGCTGGGTTAGAACCCTGGTGCCACTGGTTTATCTACAACTCTGGGCAAGTCACCAAATCTCCCTGTACCTCAGTTTCCTCACCAACAAAATGGGTATGTTTCACAGTACTTCCCTTATCTCATCTTGAGGAGAGTCAGCACCATGTAAAATTATATTCCGTTGCAGAACTCCCCACTCCTCCCCGCCTCCACCACTTAATTTTTTTCCCATGGTACTTTTCACTGACTAACATACTACTTACTCCTTATTTACCATCTCCTGCATTAGACAGCAAATTCCACGAGAGCGGGGATGTTCACTGCTGCATTTCCAGCGGCGAGAGCCATGCCTGGCACGCACATCCTCCACCTCTCAGGCCTGACTGCGGTGCAGCCCAGCCCCTCTTCATACCCCTGTGTCCCAGCAAATGTGTGCCCCGACCTCCCGCCAGCTTCAGTCCTTTAAGCCTCCAGCCCTTTTATAACCAAGTACCCACTGGATGGTTCATCATGAACTTAATATGCCCAAACCTGGTCCATTTCCAGGGATATGGGCCCCATGAGGTGTCCAGCTGCCTGAGCTAGAAAGTTAAGCTTTAGGTCCTAGACTCTTGCTCACTTGATGCCCAGTCATGAAGTCCCGGCTCTCTGATCTTCTGAATCTGTCACATCTGGCCATTTTCCCACCTCTACCCTCTCTCACCTGGCCGATTGCAATACCAGCCCCCAGGCCACTTCAAGCCTAACCCACCCCTCTTTCCAGAGTGAAGCCTCCACCAGGCTCCCCTGCTGCCCCTCCCCCGGCCTTGAGCTCCCCACCCCCATCCCCGATTATTTATTTATCGGGTAGCTGCCAGCTGAGGGGGATGCAGTTGCCATGGGAACCTTCAGCCCCGAGTCAGGGCTGCTTCTGTTCTCAGTAGGATGCTCTTGTCTGTCTAGACGCCAACTCCAGGAGCCCAGCACCAGGTGGGGGGCTGGGGGTTGAGGGGTGAAGAATGAATAATGCAGATGGGCCCACCCCAGCCCCAGGAAACTAGCTGGGGGAGAGAGCTAAGCCTGGGGCCACAGAACCCCATCAGAAGCCTCTTGTGCCCAAGCCCTTGGCAGCCAGTTCTGCAAGTCAACCACTTTTTGCCCCAAATTCTAGCCATGTCACCAGGGGACTTAGATACAGAAGTCAGGTTGTCTGGGGAAACAATGAGGAAGGGGACCCTGAAGTTTCTGGAGAATAGTTTGGTCCAAGCTGGTCTCCTTTACTGACATCACATTATTAATTTTTTTCCTTTATTGGCTTTAGTTCACAGGGAAGCTGAGGCAGGAAGAGCTCACCACTGGGGCCTCTAGGCAGACCAGAGCTCTACTTCCAGATCAGCCCCTGACTCACTGTGTGACCTTGGGCAAGTTACTCCCCCTTTCTGAGCCAGTCTGTTTGCTCACTGGGAAAGATGCCCTGAGGATTCCGAACAGTGCATGTGAAGCTCTAGAGCGGGTGCCTGGCACACAGTTGGTGCTTAAGACATGGCAGCAGCCTCAGATGCATCCCCAAACTCAAGCCCCCCTTTTCCCAATGGATTTCTGAGGCAGCTGACAAAATTAAAGTCGACTCAGCTCCTCATCCGTGAAATGAGGTAGTGGGGCTGAAGCCACAGATGGCAGAGCTGGAAGGACCCCTAGAGACCCGCTGGTCCAAGCCCTCATTAGAGAGGGGAGCAAACTGACAGCAGAGAAGGGCAGTGACTTGTCTAAGGGGAGGGTCTTCTCTCTTTCTCTGAGCTCTGTCTCAGAGCTCAGGGATGGACCCCTCTCTGGGGTCCATCTGGCGTCCATAGCCATTTGAGCATGAGTCAAAATAAACACCCAGCAAGAGATTACAGAGTACAGTCAACGGAGACTAGGTAGCCTCTGGCAGGGTCAGGGAAGATGGGCCTAAAAGGGACTCAATTCATCTGACAAGCATTTCTTGAGCACCTACTATGTGCCAGGCACAATGCGGGGTATACGGTGATAAGCAAGCTAGCGTGGCTTTGGCCACAGAGAATTCAAGCCTAGAGACCAGATGCCACAGTCCTCTCGGAGCCGAGGATGGAGGCTTCTCTGCCTGGTTTCCACTCACTGTGTGTAGTGACTTGTGGGGAATTCCTCCTACCGCAATACACACTCTCTCTCTCCCCCTTTCTTTGCAAGGGCTCTCACAGCCCTTCTGCCTCTCTCTGGCCCAGCCTGGATTCTCCTGGAAAATGTCCAAGGCTATCACTGTTAAGTGAAAAGAAAAAAAAAAAAAAGAGCTGCAGAACAATATGATTCCATTTATGTTTAAAAAAAAAAAAAGAGGACAGATACAAGATGTGTGTGACTGTAAATGCTGAATCGAGAGCCAGGGAAACGTACAACAAATGGTTATGAGAAGTTCTCCCTAGGGAACGGGAAACGGGAGACTTTTACTTTTAAATACACAACACTTTTGGATTTCTGAGATGTTTTACAACAAAGCTACACTTTTTTTTAAAGTTAAGAGAAAATGTTGTAAGATGTTGTTGATTTATCTCAAGACTATGTGGAAGAGCACCTGGGTGGCTCAGGATCTGAGATCTCCTGTGACGGGAACGTGCTTTGGGACCAAGGGCAAAACTCCTCTGGGCCTCAGTGTTCTCGTCTGCACTATGGGGGCCACTCCAGCTCCAGGTTACTATCTAGGCCTGCTCTTACTGCAGCCTACCTGCCCGCAGAGGGACTGGCCTTGGGATCCTGGGACCTCTGGTTCTGCCAGTCCCTGGTACAACCTGTCTCTCTAGGTTCTGCCTGGGTCATCACAGCCCTGCCTCCCCTTGCCTGACTATACTCAGACCCATCACCACCCCTTCTCCAGGTGCCAGCAGCGCTCTCCCCAGAGCCCTAGTGTGGCCACCTTGATATAAAGGTTCCCCTCCTACACGGCAGGCTCAGAGCAGTCTTCTTGATTCTCCCCAAGTGTCTCAGACTGGATGTGGCAGAGCTAAGATCTGAGTTCTTATCTCTATCTCCACTGCTCTCCCTACCCGCCAGACATCTCTCCAGACAGCCAAGGTGATATGAAGGGACAGAGCAGAGGTGGGGACAGAATCTGCTCTGCTCTGATGAGCCACCCAGCCCAGCCTCCCATGGGCAGAGAAGTAACAGCTGATGTTTATTAACCTCCAACTAGCGCCAGGCACTGTTCTGAGCACTTCACATCTGCTCATTCATTCATTCTGCCAACAGTTCCTGAGTGTCTTTTGTGGGCTTAGTGCTGACAGCTCAGTGGTTGAGTCTACAGGGCCCAGTTCCTTTCCCCAATGGATAAGAAACCTTCCCCTCCTCAGGACAGATACCAGAACACCCGGCCCAGGCCAGGGAGCAAGGGAAGCCGGAGGGGGCAAGAAGAGAAGAAGCTCTTTCCCACAAGAAAACTAGGGACTTTGCTGGTGGTCCAGGGGTTAGGACTCTGTACTTTCACAGCCGAGGGCCCAGGTTCAATCCCTGATTGGGGAACTAAGATCCCACAAGCTGTGCAGTGAGAATAAACAAAACAAAACAAAATACAAAGAAAGCCCCCCAAACTAACCTCTCCCAATGGGTCTTAGAATTGTACAGCCACTTATTGAGTACCTACTGTATACTGCCCCTCATACTCAAGTCACATTGCTCTCTGTACTATTTTTGGGTGTGCCAAATGGCTTGCAGGCCAGTGCAGAGTCCTAACCCCTGGACCAGTTGGGAAGTCCCAGGTCACATCTCTTAATCTGACCTCTACTGATAGATGAGGAAACTGAGGCTCAGGGAAGCCAAGGGGCTTACCCAGCATCACACAGAAGAGCTGATTCTGCAAATGTCTGCTGGGGCAGAGCCCTTACAGAACCCTGTCACATGGTTCTTGGAGACTGGGATACTCACCCCTACAACCCCGCGCCTTCTGTTCTCTAGGGGTAACCTCCTTCCTCCCCCCACCCCCGTGCTGTGCCCTCTTCCTCAGGACAGCTCCCCAGCCTCCAAGCTCCCAGACTGCCATCTGTCTGTCTTCATACCCACCCGCTGTGGCCCAGCCCCCTACCTCATCCGGGCCTGGAGGAGCCAGGGAGCAGCTGGTCACTACCTTCCACATAATTAGCCCTCGGAGACCACACTTAGAGCTGTTAGAGAGGCCCTGGACTGTCTCAGTGGGCTGATCTGGCCAGTCCTGGTCTATCCTGAGGCAGTGGCTGGGGCTTGGCCTCTGTCTCC
Source organism: Oryx dammah (assembly GCF_014754425.2). Classification (NCBI taxonomy): domain Eukaryota; kingdom Metazoa; phylum Chordata; class Mammalia; order Artiodactyla; family Bovidae; genus Oryx; species Oryx dammah. Next base: position 13,614,015 of record NW_024070211.1, read on the forward strand.
ATGGCAACCCATCCCCTCATCCCAGTGACTGCTGACCTGTCCTCAGTTGGGGGGCTCCTCAGGCCCTTTCTGGGCAGATCTATCCCCCTATACCTCTGAGCCGGCAGCTCCATAAGAACAACAGGCCTTGAAGAGGCCTAATTAGCACACATCTACATTAATTTGCATAACCCTTGGGCCTAGCAGCCCAGGGTGATATCAAGGTCAGTCTAAAATCAAAGGGTCCTTCTATCTCATGGGACGCCTAACTCCTCATTGACCATCTGGTCCAAACTCACAGGCACCAGAGTGGAAGGCGGTGTGGACAGCACAGAGAAGGACCTTCAGACCAGTGACTCAGTCTTCTCCTCTGTAGAATGGGCACAAGGTGCCAACTTGACAGCAGTGTTGAGAAAATCAAGGGGTATTCTAGATTCCCAGTGGTAAAGAACCCACCTGCCAATGCAAAAGATGTAAGAGATGTGGGTTCAACCCCTGGATGGGGAAGATCCCCTGGAGGAGAGCATGACAACCAACTCCAGTATTCTTGCCTGCAGAATCCCAGGACAGAAGAGACTGGCAGACTGTAGTCCAAAGGGTCGAAAAGAGTCGGACACAACTGAGGCGACTTAGCATGCACACACATTTGTAAATTCATTCCCAAGTCCAAGTCTTGCCCCACACCTCCAACCTCCAATCTCCAATCCTGGCACTCTGCTTTCTGCTTGTGGGCATACCCTTCTTCCAGGCCCAGAAAAGCCCAAGAGCCTGCCCTCTCCATCCCTAATTTCTGGGCCTTGGCAAGAGTGAATTAGACACTGTAGGCTACCAGCTTTGGCCCTCCAGCAACAACACCTCTGGGCTTTGACCTGGTTGGTGCATAGCTGGGAAGGAGGGCAGCAGAGGGCATCTGGCCTGGCCTGGGCTCCGGCACCACTACTTCAGTGTACCCTTGGGAAAACCATGCCAGGCAGTTCAGGGCATGCTCTGGAGTCATACTGCTTGGATTTATCTGCCATGTGAGCCTGAGTTTCCCCATCTGTAAAATGGGGATACCGAGTCTCTGCACTTCTTGGACTTGTGAAAATGAAATGAGATAATGTATGTCAAGTGCTGGATAATCAGCACTCCATAAATGTTAACTATAATTATTAAAATAACGACAGTAATAAGAAAGAGACTTAAGACCATCTGAAGGGTTAAAGAAGGGTTTACAGAGGAGGTGATACTTAAATTCGGCCTTGGACTTCCCTGGTGGTCCAGTGGTGCCAGTTTGATTCCTGGTTCGGGAAGAACCCACAAGCCCAGGCACCACAACTTAGAGTAGCCCTAGCTTGCCACAACCAAAGAAAGCTTCGCACAGCAACAAAAATCCAGCACAGCCAAAAATAAAATACATTTTTTTAAAAAAATGGCCTTGGCCTTAAAAAAAAAACAAAAACACCAAAGCTGCAAATCCTCCGGATGTCCCTCAAAAGGACACACAGTAAATTATGACATCTCCCTAAGATGAAACCAACACAGACATTACCATAGGGTGTGGAAAGAGGGTCAAGCTGTGTGGTGTGAAAGGCTGCAGGACCACCTGAGAAGTATGATCCTTTTTCTCTTTCTTTTGGCTGTGCCGAGAGGCATGAGAGATCTTAGTTCCCGACCAGGGATCAAACCTGTGCCCCCTGCAGTGGAAGCACAGAGGCCTAACCACTGAACCACCAGGGAATTCCCAGCAGGATCCAAATTTCGTGCAGAAGAAAGAAAAAGAATCATCAAACTGTTAACTCTGGAGACTGGAACTGGAGGGGGGCTCTTTGAGAGTCCACTAGAGAGATTTCTATAAGGTTGCTACATTGATGAGCAATGCTTTTATAAGACAACAAAATAAAAAAGAAATTACCAGGGGATGAATGAGCATGGGCAAAACCCCCCACGGTGTGATCAACCATCCCGATTGGCCTTGGGCTGTGGAGTTTCTCCAGGTCCAGCACTTGAAGGGATAAACCCCAAAGTCCCAGGCAAACTGGGAGGAGTTAGTCACCCCAGATGTGGAAGGGTGTGGTCCACTTGGGGGCCTGGAGCAGCTCTGCATGGGTGAAGTGAGAGTGGCAGGGTGGGGATGCCTGCCGCTGGGCCTCAGACCCAGAGCTTTATCCCACTGGCCCCAGGAGCCAGGGAAGGTTTGAGTAGGGTTAGCCAGGGCTTCCCTGGTGGCTCAGATGGTAAAGAATCTGCCTGCAATGCTGGAGACTCGGGTTTGATCCCTGGATCGGGAAGATCCCCTGGAAATGGGAATGGCAACCCACTCCAGTATTCTTGCCTGGAGGATTCCATGGACAGAGGCAGAATCCATGGATGGATGCCTCAAGCACGGGGCTCCCTGACTGGGGAAGGGGGCTGGAGATGGGCAATCTGATGGAGACATCAAGGCCTTCTTCGGCTGGCTGAAGGCAGGAGCCAGAATCCATCCCTCTCCATGCTCGGAGACTCCCTCCTAGGGCTCCCACCTGCTTGGAGATGCCCCCTCTACCTCTGCCCCTTTCCCATGTAAACTGTCAGCACATCCCCAGTGCCATTCCTCAGCAGGCTCTGGAGTGGGGAGTGAAGGCCTGGGAGGAGGGCGCCTTCCAGAGAGAATCTGGGGAGTGGGGGAAGACAACCCAGACAGTGAAAACCCACCATAAACCAGGATCTCCCAGGACATGGCTGCTATAGGCAAATGGACATTTGGATAAATGTAAAAGTGATTAATCAGATTCCCCCCATTAAGTACAATGAACGATACCATATTATTAAGTCAAAAACTGATGGTAGAAAGCACATTAATGAAGCTGGCACTTAGGCAGTGAGAATTAATTAATTAAGGAGGTGTAGAGGATCTCACGGAGAAGGCAATGGCACCCCACTCCAGTACTCTTGCTTGGAAAATCCCATGGACGGAGGAGCCTGGTAGGCTGCAGTCCGTGGTGTCACTAAGAGTTGGACACAACTAAGTGACTTCACTTTCACTTTTCACTTTCACGCATTGGAGAAGGAAATGGCAACCCACTCCAGTATTCTTGCCTAGAGACAGGGGAGCCTGGTGGGCTGCCGTCTATGGGGTTGCACAGAGTCGGACACAACTGAAGTGACTTAGCAGCAGCAGCAGCAGCAGAGGATCTCAGGAGTGGCTATGACAATGGAAGTGGGGTAGTGAAGATCAGAAAGTTGACGAAAACAATCAGGAATCAACATCTGCCCAGGAAGGGACTGAGAACAGAGTCTAGGAGTTATTAGCCCAGGCTCTGGATGGAGTCTTAGCTGTCACTTAACAAGCTGTGGGATGTGGGAAAGTCATTTCCCTGAGCCTCAGTTTCCTCATCTGTAAAATGGGAATACTACTGTTACTAAGCACAAGCTGAAATCAAGATTGCCAGGAGAAATATCAATAACCTCAGATATGCAGATGACACCACCCTAATGGTAGAAATTGAAAGGGAACTAAAGAGCTTCATGGTGAAAGTGAAAGGGGAGAGTGAAAAAGTTGGCTGAAAGCTCAACATTCAGAAAACTAAGATCATGGCATCCTGTCCCATCACTTCATGGCAAATAGATGGGGAAACAATGGAAACAGTAGCTATTTTTCTGGGCTCCAAAATCACTGCAGATGGTGATTGCAGCCATGAAATTAAAAGATACTTGCTCCTTGGAAGGAAGTTATGATCAACCTAGACAGCATATTGAAAAGCAAAGACATTACTTTGCCAACAAAGGTCCGTCTAGTCAAGGCTATGGTTTTTCCAGTGGTCATGTATGGATGTGAGAGTTGGACCATAAAGAAAGCTGAGCGCCGAAGAATTGATGCTTTTGAACAGTGGTGTTGGAGAAGACTCTTGAGAGTCCCTTGGACTACAAGGAGATCCAACCAGTCCATCCTAAAGGAGATCAGTCCTGGGTGTTCATTTGGAGGGCCTGATGTTGAAGCTGAAACTCCAATACTTTGGCCACCTGATGCAAAGAGCTGACTCATTTGAAAAGACCCTGATGCTGGGAAAGATTGAGGGCAGGAAGAAAAGGGGACGACAGAGGATGAGATGGTTGGATGGCATCACCGACCTAATGGACATGGGTTTGGGTGGACTCTGGAAGTTGGTGATGGACAGGGAGGCCTGGCATGCTGCAGTTCAAGGGGTCGCAAAGTGTCGGACATGACTGAGTGACTTTCACTATGAAGTCTTTGGTTTCATCCCAAGGCCAGACTTTTGCAGCTTAACCCCAGAGAAGCTCTATAATGTAGTGGTTAAAAGTGTGGTCTAGAAGCCAGACTGTCTGGGTTTGAATCTGACCTTCAACACTTCCCAGCTGTATGATCATCAGCAAGTCACTTAACCTCTCGGTGCTTTAATGTCTTCATCAGTAAAATGAAGATAATAATAACAGTACCTATTTCATGGGTTTGTCCTGAGGCCTAAATGAGGGAATATATGTAAAACACTCAGAACACTTGCTGGTCCTCAGCTATAAGTAAAGCCATGTTAATTGCACTGTGATTATTCACTGTGTAGACTCCAGAACCCCACAGTTCAGAGGACTCCTGTTCTGGACAGGAGGCCACAGTGGTCCAGGTGTGCAGGTTCCTTTAAGGCACTCTCCCTGATTCCCCTGACCCTCCCACTCCACTCCCCACCACCGCCACCCCACTCCATCCAGTCCAGCAACTGCTTGGCTGGGTCTGGCCCCTTGCTCCACCCTTGATCTCCTCACTCACTCACCAAGCATTCGTGGACGCTGACTCTGTACCAGGCCTGCACTGGCTGCTCAGAAGATTGACTCCAAGTGTCTGTGTAGTGAGAGACCAGAGAAGAAAGCAAGGCCTCTGCTCCAGGGACTTGCCCTGTGCATGCGGCCTGACGTCTGGTCATTGACTCCTCTCACTCCTGAGAAGTGTCATTTTACGCTTGTGGACACTGATTCAGGGAGCCAAGTCACAGGTCCCGGGTCACAGAGCAGGATTCAAACACGCTGTGGGCTCCGGAGCCTGCAGGCCACCGCACTCTCCCTATCAGCTCCTCTTGCTCCCGCACAGTGTCAGCGTCCCTCTTGCTGATGCCTCCCCCAACTGCTGAAACCGGTGCCCTCCCAGAGGACCCGCCAGGCCACAGAGGATGCTGAGATGCATTCTGTTCAGACTCCTCATTTGCTACCCTTGTGATGCCCAGCAAGTCTGAACCTCCTAAGCCTCGGTTCCCTTGTCTACAAATAGGAAACGAATTAAACCCGCCTTTCAGAGCTGACATGCAAGGATACAAAGCAGATGCCTGGCACAGAGGTGCACCCAGCAGATGCCTTCCTCTGGTCTCCTCTGAGTCCAGTCCTTCCGTCCACCTCACCCTCACTTTTGTAGGTGGTTTTCTGATCTGCTGAAGTTTTCTCACCCCTTCAGTGAAGGTTTCTTTCATTCTTTCCGGAGGCCCTCCTGCAGCCCTTCTGCTGTGACCTCAAGTGGGTGGCCTGCCTGCCTTCACAGCACTCCTGCAAATCTCCATGTCAAGCGCTATCCCAGGGCTCCCTCAAAACGCTCCCTTGAAGCTGACCCGGTGCTCCCTCTGAGCCAGCCAGGCTGAGTCAGCCTTGAGAGTGGGCGGCCCTTGTCTGTAAGCAGAGGCACTCAGACCAACACCAGTTTCAGGGCCTCCTCTCGACCCTGCCTTTTCCCTCCTGGACTCTGCTATGAGTCTATGACATCCTGTCTAACTCAGAAAATTATGAATGTTGAGACCCTGGGCAAATCATTTGACCATTCGGGGCCTCAGTTTTTTCATATGTAGAATGGGGCCTGAAGCCCCTACCCTACTTGCCTACCAGGTTAAGGAGTGGACTCAGTGGGATAACTGACCCCTGGGAAGCATCAAGATCCCCTCCTCACTGGACAGAACTCTTGGGCTCGCACTTTCTGTTCCAACTGGGTCAAGAGAAGCAGAACAGTAAAGCCCTGGCTCCTCCTCCTTCCCACCTGAGCATCCCCAACAGGAGAACTGACCTCCAAGGAGCCTGGTGCAAGAGAAGAATCTCCTGGAAGTCTGTTTTATCTCAAAAGAACATGCATCTAATATTCTACTCTGAAGCTTCCCAGGTGGTGCAGTGGTAAAGAACCCACCTGCCAATGCAGGAGACGCAAGAGATGCGGGTTCAATCCCTGGGTCAGGAAGACCCCCTGGAGTAAGAAATGGCAACCCACTCCAGTATTCTTGCCTGAGAAATTCCACAGACAGAGGAGCCTGGTGGGCTACAGTCCAGGGGGTTGCAAAGAGTCAGACATGACTGAGAAAATACACACACACTCTACTCTGACATAGAGCCTTCTTCGACCATTTCCACCCAGATCAGGATAGAATGGATTCTCTGCAGAGATGAAGCTCTTTATCCTGTGGTTCAGCTCCCACCCTGACCCCTCACCAATCAGGCGGATACAGGAACTGAAATCTGAGAAGTCAGCCAGACCAAATCCTGCCTCCACCATTTGCCCACAGGCCACACAGCTAGTAAGCCTCTTACCATGGCTGAAATGGGGATAACTGATATCAGAGCCTCTCTCATCTGAAATGGAGATAATTGATATCAGAGCCCACATCTGTGGGTCAGGCCAGGATAAAGCAAAGGGAATGAGTAAAGAGAAAGTGTCTAAACCTGAGGTCAGGGATATAGAAGCTGGAATCACTGTAGGAAGGGTCTTGAGAAGTTTGAGCTCTTTAGGTCATTATGAGACTTTTTCATTTTCCCTTTGTTCAACCAGTACATCTTCACTGAATAGCAGTACCAATACTAGACACTTTCTACTAGATACAGTAGTGAGCAAAAGCAGAAACAGAGACAGCCCTTGACTGAACCAAACACTCAACTGAACAGGAACAGAAGGTAACTTCCTCAACCGGGTAAAAGCCATCTATGAAAAAGCCCACAGCTCGTACCATATTTAATGGTGAGAAACTGAGATCAGGGACAAGACAACGTGTCCACTCTCCTTCACTTCTGTTCAACATTGTATCGGAAGGACTTCCCTGGTGGTGTCCAGCGGTTAAGAATCCACCTTCGCATGCAGGGGATGCAGGTTTGATTCTTCAGGGAGCTAAGATCTCAGATGCCGTGGGGCACCTAAGCCTGCACACATCAAGTAGAGAAGCGCAGGCCACACGTGGCAACTCCTGAGCGCATGCTCTCTAGAGCCGGTGCTCCGCAGCAAGAGAAGCCCATGCACCACAAGGAAGACCCAGTACAGCTCAAAACAAACAAACAAACAAATGTCTAAAGAGAAACACCAGAAACCCTCACATCGTTGTACTTGAGATTGTAGCCAGGGCAATTAGGCAAGGAAAAGAAGGCAAAGACACCTGGATTGGAAAAAAAGAAGTAAAACTATCTCTATTTCCAGATAATATGATTTTTTTTAATTGAATGAAAGAGCCTTAAAATTCTATAGTGCTTTACAATTTTTAATAGTTTTACTATAATGGAAAAGGATATGAAAAAGAATACATACATACATGTATAACTGAATCACTTTGCTTACACCAGAAGCTAACACAACATTGTAAATCAAATATTAAAAAAAAAGTTTCACAGCCTATTTGCATATAATCCCATAGCCCCCCCCCCCCTGCCCCCTAAAGTTTCCCCCCCACCCCCTCCCCTCCCTCTCCCACTGTAGCCACCAGTTTGTTCTCTATATCTGTGAGGCAAATGACATGACGTTGTACATAGAAAGCCTAAAGAAGTCACACACACACACACACACGAAAAAGTTAGAGCTACTAAATCAGAGCACTAAAGTTGCAAGGTCCAAAATCAGTATGCAAAAATCAGTTGTATTTCTATATACTAGGAATGAACAATTCAAACTTGAAATAAGGAAACAATTTCCTTTACGATAATATAGAAAATAATAAAGTACTTGGGATAAATTTAACCAAGTAGGTGCAAGACTCATACAGTGAAAACTACAAAATATTACTGAAAGAAATTAAAGACCTAAATAAATGGGAAGACATCCAGTGTTCATAACCTGGAAGACTTAACATTGTTAAGATTGCAGTACTTCCAAATTGATCTATAGACTCAATGAATCTCTATAAAAATTCCAACTACTCTTTGCGGAAATGGATAAGCCAGCCCTAAAATTTATATGGAAACGCAAGGGGCCCAAAACAGCCAAAATAATCTTGAAAAAGAACAAAGTTGGAGGACTTCTTGACTTCAAAACTTAACAACACACTACAGTAATCAAGACACTGTGGTACTGAGATAAGGTCAGACATATAGCTCAATGGAATAGAATCTAGAGTCTGAAAATAAACTCATATATTTACAAAAAGCTTTCAACAGGGTGCCAAGATGATTCAATAAAGAAAGTATTTATTCAATAGAGGATGCTGGCACAATTAGACATCCATATGCAGAAGAATGAAGGTGGACTCCTACCTCACACCATATATAAAGCTTCATTCAAAATGAATCACAGACCTAACTATAAGGGCTAAAAATATTCAGCTCTTACAAGGAACCACGGGAGTCTATCTGAGTGAACTTAAAACAGGCAACAGTTTCTAAATATGACACCAAAAGCACAAGCAGCCAAAGGAAGACTAGATAAATTGGACATCATCAGAATAAAAAACTTTTGAACATAAAAGCATACTATCAAGAAAGTGAAAAGTCAACTCATGGAATAGGAGAAAATATTTGCAAATCATAGATGTGATAAGGGTCTAGAATCCAGAATATATAAATAACTCTTGTTGCTATTTAGTCACTAAGTCACGTCTGACTCTTTGCAACCCCATGGACTGTAGTCCGCCAGGCTCCTCTGTCCAAGGCATTTCCCAGGCAAGGATACTGGAGTGTGTTGCCATTTTCTTTTCCAGAGAATCTACCTGACCTAGGGATCAAACCCATGTCTCCTTCACTGGCAGGAACTGCCACAAGGGAAGACAAAGAACTCTTCTAATCAACAATAAAACAATAAACAACGCAATTAAAAATGAGCAAAGGACTTGAATAGAAATTTTTCCAAAGAAGATACATAATTGGCCAATAAGTACATGAAAAGATGCTCAACATCATTAGTCACCAGGGAAATCAAACCCACAATGAAGTACTACCTTACACCCACAGGAACAGTTACTCTAAATAAGCTGGTGTAGTGAGGATGTGGAGAAACTGGAACGCTTATGTATTGCTGATGGGAATGTAAAATGGTACAGCTACTACGGGAAGCAGTTTGACCTCAAAAAATTACACATAGTTATCATGGGGCTTCCCTGGTGGCTCAGATATAAAGAATCTACCTGGATGCAGGAGACTGGGTTCAATCCCTGGATTGGGAAGATCCCCTGGAGGAGGGCATGGCAACATTCTTCAGTATTCTTGCCTGGAGAATACCCATGGACAGAGGAGCCTGCAGGCTGTAGTCCACAGGCTTGCAGAGAGTTGGACACAACTGAGCAACTAAGCACCCACCCACATCATGTGGCCCAGCAATTCCACACCAAGGTATATACCTCAGAATTTAAGAGTTCAAACAAAACTTGTATAGGAATCTTCACAGCAGCATTATTCATAGCAGCCAAAAAGTGAAAACAAACCAAACATTCATCAATTGATTCGTGGATAAGCAAAATGTGATACATCCATTCAATGGAATATTATTAAGCTACAGAAAGAAATGAAGGAATGACCTATGCCACAATATGAATGAACCTTAACATCATGCTAAGTGAAAGAAGCCAGTCCCAAAGGACCACATATCGCATGATTCTATTATAACAAATGTCTAGAACAGGCAAACCCAGAGAGACAGAAAGTAGATTACTGGTAGCCTGGGGCCAGAGGGCAGTGGGAATGAGTTTGAGGTTTCTTTTTAGGGCAATGAAAAATGTTCTGGAATTAGATAATGGCCATGGTTACACAACTCTGTGAACATATTAAAAACCACTGAATTGTTAAATGGTGTATTTTATAGTATATGAATTATATCTCAATAAAATAAGGAGAAAAAAAAGTCCAGACATTTTTGCCCTTCTCATCCTGATGGAGATTACATTCAGGGACGGGTAGGGGGAAAGGGAACCACACACACAGAGATACATGTGCACAAATCGAAATTATTATTGTGCTAATAATAATGGGAGAGGTGTCAGGAATGAGAGGTATGACAGGTTGAGGAAGACTTTAGGGAGGAAGTGATCTGAAGGAAGAGTAGGGTTAGCAAGGAGAGGAGAGGAGGAAAAAAAGTTCAGGCCGAGGATCCTGCATGGGAAGGAGCTTGGCAAGCAGACAGGTCCAGAGAAGACCCCCATGCCTAGAGCAGGGGGAATGAGAGGGAGAAGGTGGACGGAAGGGCTGGGAGGCCCACTGTGGCTGGGGCGGGGGCACCAAGCCCTCTGAGTGCTCTTTGGGTAAAGGTTCACGGTGTGGGGGTGGAGGGTGATAAGCACCTACTGCAGGGGTCAAGTGCTCCCAGTCAACATCTGGAATGAGCTGGGAGGTCGTTTCCCCTGGCTGAGTCATTCTTCATGTGACCTGATGGAAAAAAACCCAATTCCCCAGCTTCTTTAGTGGCCTCTCCTGTACTGATGCTCCCAAGGAGGAAACACTGATGAAAACCAGTCTCACTGCTATGGTAACAGCAACCACTTCTGATTTGCCATCCTGATGGTAGGCCAGGTGGGAAGTCTGCCTAGCAACTGCGGTGGGTGTCAGAAGTCCCTCTCCGGGGCTTCAGGATCCCCCTTCCAGCACCGTCCAGACCTTGGCTCGGGTCCCGGCTTCTCCTTCCAGTGGGGAATCACAGCCAGCTGCCAACATCTGGACAGCTCTTCACAGCTCAGACTGTGATGGATGCCACCACCCTGGAATGTGGGATTGTTAGCCCCCCTGGACAGATGAAGACACAGGGGCTCAGCGAGGTAAAGGGGGGCTCTGGTCCCCTCCCTTCTGTGCTGCCTTCCCCCTCCCATATGGTAAAGGTCTGCTCACCTGGGCAGGTCTCCTGCTGAGTCACCGGTGGCACCTAGGAAAGAGTGACCGTCACTCCCCCTCCCTGTCACCCTCTTCCTTTCCTGGTGATCTGTCGGTTCCGGGGGACCTGCCCCCACTGTTCTATTCTGGCCCAACAGAAGGCTAGAGGAAGGGATCATTTGAGGTCTGTGAGAGCCAGGGTGGTAAAAAAGGATTGTGAGAGGCCCTGCACAGGAGGGCAGTACCCCTCCTGCCCCTCTGCGTGACACAGCTAAAGTAGTTGCCTTTGAAATGCCTGGCTTTGAACTTCAACACCAGTACTAACCTCGACGACTAGTACTTTGTGTGCACTTACCCTGTGCCAGGGGCTTCCCTGGAGGCTCAGTGGTCAAGAGTCTGCCTGCCAAGCAGGAGACATGAGTTTGATCCCTGGGTGGGAAGATTCCCTGGAGAAGGAAATAGCACCCCACCCCAGTATTCTTGCTTGGGAAATCCCATGGACAGAGAAGCCTGGTGGGCTATAGTCCATGGGGTTGCAGAGTCAGACACGATTGAGAGACTCAACAGCAGCTCTGCTCCAGGTTTCGTGGCAAGTGCTTTGTGCTCACTCTCTCATTTAAATGAGGGATGGGCTATCACCCTTTTGCTATGGAGGGGAGCATGGCCTGAGATCTCAGAGCTGGAGAGGGCGCTGAGCAGTGGCAAACCAGGTGGCTCTGGAGCCAGAGTCTGGCTCTTAACCAGATACCTGCCACCCCCAGGAGACCTTCTCATCCTTGTCCCTATCCCCTTGCCTGAGGGACTGGCTGGGAAGATGAAAAGGGAGGGCAGGGGAGCTGAGGAGTGGAGCTGCCACCTATAATCGCTTCCTGGCTGCAGGCCAGAAGGCTGCTGGCGAACCTGTTGGAGGAAGGTGTGCGCTGTCTGCAAGGCAGCAAGAGTGGAGGGAGAGGGAGGGGCGCTCCCAAGGATGGGCCCTGCCTCATCCCCAGGCCTGGTTCACAGGAGGAAAGAAAGGGAAGGCATGGTTCTTTTTTGTTTGGCTTCGCTGGGTCTCTGTTGCAGTGTGGGCTCTCTAGCTGAGATGGCTTAGTTACCTCTTGGGCTTCCCTGGTGGTTCATATGGTAAAGAATCTGCCTGCAATGCAGGAGACCCTGGTTCGATCCCTGGGTTGGGAAGATTCCCTGGAGAAGGGAACGGCTACCCACTCCAGTATTCTGGCCTGTAGAATTCCTTGGACTGTATAGTCCATGGGGTCTCAAAGTGTCGGACACGACTGAGCAACTTTCACTAGTTACCTCTTGGTATGTGGGATCAAACCCACATCCCCTGTGTTGGGAGGTGGATTCTCAAGCACTGGATCACCAAGGAAGTCCCAAGAAGTCATGGTTCTTAAGTGCCTACCATGTGCACATGCTGAGCATCGCCCTTTACAGGTGGTATTTCATTCTATCCCCAGAATGACACAGAGACCAACAGCTAATGCTTATGACGTGCCAAGTATCTCGAATGCTCAGCATGCTTTGATTCACTTAATCCTCCACAGAAACACGCCAGTTCAATGCTCTGCACACGGGAAAACTGGAGCATAAAGGAGAAAAGTAACTTGCCCAAGGTCCCACAGCTCATAAAGCTTTAATTCAGGTCCTCTGGCTCTAGATTACCTGAGTAAGACTTTGTATCCTGCTAGGGGAACTGTGTCCCCATGGTCCAGAGAGGGAGAGGGAGGCCCTTTCTTGAGGTCACCAGGTGTCATAATGGGGTCTGAGCTCATCTCCTGGGAATGTCTATAGCATTTTGACTTTGTGGCATCTTTGCCCCTGTTCCCCACCAACTCCTGCCCAGAAACATAGAGCCCACGAGAACAGGTCTACCTACAGCCATTTGCCCATGGCTGCCCAGAACTGAGCAGAGAACAGTCCGCTTCCACCCACCTGGAGAGCTTATTTCTATTCAGGGTTGTTTTGTGTCTGGAATCACACAGACAATCACAATCCTTCCCAACTCACTTTCTGTAACAGTCCATAATAAGCCTCAGTGAGAGGCTCCCTGACTTTCACTGGGAAGGAGACAGGGATTAAGATCCCCTCGGTCCCACTGTCTCCTGGGGCCTCTGTGGACTCGTCTGTACAACGGGTTGGAGGGATGTTCTCTGGGAACTTGCTGGCTCCCGCAGTCCCAGATTCTCTGTCGCGAGTTTCCCTTTCAGCAAACAGTCCTAACTGGGAGTTTTACAGCCATACCACCTCCCGGAGCCTCATCGCGATTCGCCTTGGCTGTAATTACGGCGGCTAAAGCTAAGCACCAAACAATTGATGCTTTTGAACTGTGGTGTTGGAGAAGACTCTTGAGAGTCCCTTGGACTGCAAGGAGATCCAACCAGGCCATCCTAAAGGAAATCAGTCCTGAATGTTCATTGGAAGGACTGATGTTGAAGCTGAAACTCCAATACTTTGGCCACTTCATGCGAAGAACTGACTCATTTGAAAAGACCCTGATGCTGGGAAAGATTGAAGGTGGGAGGAGAAGGGGACGACAGAGAATGAGATGGTTGGATGGCATCACTGACTCAATAGACATGAGTTTGAGTAAACTCTGGGAGTTGGTGCTGGACAGGGAGGCCTGGCGTGCTGCAGTCCATGGGGTCGCAAAGAGTCAGGCACAACTGAGTGACTGAACTGAACCACTTCCTAAGCACTAAGGGCCAGGTGCCACTCTGAGCGCCTTTCACAGATTCTCTTGCTGAATTTGCTGGGCAGCCCTAAGAGGCAGGATCCAATGATCTCCACTTTACAGATGAAGAAACTTGGCTCTGGAGAGGCTGAGCACCTTGCCTCCCCTCACGCTCCCCGGGAAAGGCAGAAGCTGGTAGTCTCGCTGTTGCCTCGCGCAGCTGGGAGGGCAAGAGTCCATTAGCATATGTCAAGGATTTGGCCACAGGCCTCGATAAACTGCATCCCCACACCCTCCATCGGCCCCCATGAGGCCCCTTTAGCCAACCAGCTCCACCTGTCAACAGCTGACAAGCACGGTGTGATCCCCAGGCTGGACCCCAGCCAGGCTCTCCCTTCACGGGAGGATCCTTGTGTCCCTGGTGGCCTATCTCGGGGATGACAGCGAGTGGCAGCTTGGGGACAGCAGCCCACTCAGGTGGCTTCCGGGGCTGCTGACCAGCAGACAGGCAGTGACAGGCTGGAGCAGCTGTTATTGCCGCAGGCAGACAAGGCACCTGAGAGCCTCTGCCTGCACACATCCCTGAGTCCAGAAGCTTCGCTAACATCTGGAGGCCTTCGGACACTGAGGTGAAAGTACCAACAGAGCACCACGTGTCCAGATATTTAAGTTCCGAATCAAGCTGACAAACTTTTGAATAAAATATGGTCTGTCTTCCCACCCAGACACAGCAGTCTGGAAGGCCAGGCTCTGTGCTGAGATTTCTCAGATTCCTCAGAGCTCTGCGCTGTTAGACAGTAGTGTCTTCCTGGTCCCTCCCTGTTCTCCCAGAAGGGACCAGGCTCCTTCATACACAGGTCTGGGAGTCTGAGACACATGTGCAGGCCAACATCCACACCTTCCCCGCCCCCACAACAGCAGTCCTTTGACTGTCCCAGGGGTTCTGGAGCGCACCCACCGGCTGCACAGGCTCCCTCTGGACATGCCCTGGAAGGTCCTGAAAGTGGCCTTGGGGCTGACCTAACAGGGGACCCTGGAGTCTGCTGCAAGCAAGCCGGTAAACCCTCACTGGAGCCTCGTTCCCGACAAAGTCTCAGGCCACATAGGTGCCTGGACTCTGGGTAGCCCCAGCAGATGGAGAGCTAAGGATTTAGCATCACGAAATCCAGGCAGACCTCAGCTCTGCTGCTTGCGTGCTGTGATTTGTGGCTGGTGAATTCCCCTTCTGGGTCCCCCTTTGCTCATCTGTAAAACAAGGACGATGACAGTTCCTGCCTGGTGGAGCTGTAGTCAGGAGTAAATGCAGTAAGTCTGTGAAAAGCTTTGTGCCTTGCTTGCAGACTGTTCAACTCCCCTGAAGGCTATCTCTGAGAAGCCCTCCCCTTAACACCCAGCTCCTTCACTGTCTTCTTTTTTGCAAAGCTCTGCCCACATGGCAATATGATCACTGACAGCACCTGAACCCACATGGGCCAAGACTTTGCCTCCTAGACCACTGAATCCCCAGGATCTCGCACAGGGCCAGAACTAGAGTAGGCAAAGTAAGCTTTGTGGTTATTCACCAGGGTTTTCCATCTGCTTACGGGGCTCACTCAAGCATCGCCACCACTGAGGGCCTTCTGAGGGCCAGACTCAGTGCCAGGCTCCAAGGAGCAGATGGCTCAGGCTCCTCTCCAGACTCCATGGAGCTCACAGTCTACAGAGAACGATTTCATGTGGAAATAGGGACAGATGACAACAGAGTGATACCTGCCGTAATAGGGGCAAGGTGTTGCCAGAGTCCATAGGAAGACAGGTACAGGAAGACAGGCTCCAAAGAGGAGATGATGAGTGAGCGGGCCTTAGGAGATGAGGAGGGGAAGGGCCCTCCAGAGACAGAAGCAGCAAATGCAAGGCACAGAGGTGTGAGGTGCAGCTGGTGAGCTTCCTTCCACGTGGCCTGAGCTCAAGGGTGTGGAAGTTGTGTCAGGGTTCGTGGGGCAGCCCACTGTCCCACTGGCTAGCCCACTGGTCCTCAATGTGGGATCAGCAGCAACAGAAGCACCTTGGAACTGGTTAGAAACACAAATTCTCGGTCTCCACCTTGGACCTACTAAGTCAGAAACTAGAGGCAAGGTGCAGAAATCTGTATTTGAACAAGCCCTCTAGATGATTCTGATGCACGCTTAAGTCTGAGACCCATCAGACATCCTCCTGTAGGCAACAATGAGCCAAGGAGAAGGGAGGAACAGAAGGAGGCAGGATCAGACTGTACTTCATGACAAGCACTGGGCTGGTAAAAGGCCCACATCTGAAAGCAGGTCCCACGCTGGAAAAAAAAAAAAAAATTTCCTGGCAGTCCAGTGGTTAAGACTCCACACTCCCAAAGCAAGGGGCACGGGTTTAATCCCTGGTCGCGGAACTAAGATCCCACATGTCACACAAGGCTGTCAAAAACAAACAAAAGTTGGTCCCACGTGAACCCTCAGCTCCAGCAGGACAGAGCTGCAGCGTGTAGCAGAACCATCTATCTTCACATGTAAGGGAGGGGCTCCTGGAAAGTCAGAGACCCCTGGGGGACACAGAGTCTGCTGCCAGGGTGACCACCTGTCACTTGGAGAAAGAGGGCAGCACCCTGCAGAGGGTCAATGAAGGGGAACTGGTTATCATGGCAACCTCCCCTCAGGTGGGATAGGACAAAGGAAGAGGAAGTCTGTGGTCCCGAGGTATCCACCCCATCCCTAGGTGGGAGCACCACAGTCCCAGGCTCCTCCTATGACTGCGTGTGGCCCAGCATCTCCTTCTCTGTCCACCTGGGGCCCAAGTGGCAATTTCCTCCCCTCCCCATCATGAGGCCACACCCTCCTGCCACAGTCTAAGGGCTGGGGGGCTGTCTCCTCGGTTACAGCCCAGGCCCTTGTATCCATGGTGACCCTCTCTTAAGAGGCCCCAGATCCTCATCTGCTAGGCCAGCAATGTCCTTTGCCAAGGCTGGTTCTGGGAGCAGTGACCCAGATCAGGAGTAGGGCGCTTCCATTTTTTTCTTCAGTTGGCACATGGTGAGAAAAAGAGGTACAAGATGATTCAACACGTTACCTTCTGCCAGGAGATGGACACAGAGGGTGCCTTAAATAGCTTTCCGAGGTCCAACCTGACGCTTAGGAGAAAGCAAACTGCACCCTCAACCCCAGTGAAGTACAAAGCACAGGGGGATTCTAGAGTCCGAAAGGCCTGGGTTTGAGTCTTGGTGCAGTTATCTTGGGCAGCCTGTGTCACTTTTTGAGCCTCAGTTTCCTCACCTGTACACTGGAGATATTAGTATTTACCCTTTAGGGTCCCGCAAGATTCAGTAAGAAAATGCATCTGACTGAGAAGCATAGTGCCTGGCACCCCACTGTGTCTTATCTTCCTGTCCTCAGGTTCAGGAGGAGGAACGCCTGCTCCTGAGTGAGACCCCTCATTGCTGGTGGGACCCCCACTGGGCAAGAGCCATGGCTCTGGGCTCAGAAGTACTCCATAAACATCGACTGCTGGTGCTGTTATTATTACTATTAATCAGCTGGCAATGAATGGTAAATTGCTTCCTCCAGGTAATTTACATTTCCTATTGTCATTGTAATCTTCATTCAATGCAATCTGATACAGGGATGTTTTCTAGAAAGCAGGAGCCATGTTGTGCTTCTTAGTTTTCCTGCAGTGCCTGGCTCCGGTCCTGGCAGGGGCACCCAAGCAGCTCAGCGTTGAAAGGACTTGGAAATCACCTACTCTAACTCAGCGTGCAAGGCAGAACGCTCTCTTCCCTGGCTTTATCAAGCGCTTGGACGCCTCCGGGGATGAGGTCCTTACTCCCTGTTGAAGATGGACTAGTGCCTACAACTCCAGGGTGGCTGAGCTTCGTGGGGTGAGCAGGAGCTAAATGGGCAACTGCAGGAGTTGGGGTGATGGGAACTCCCGGGGCCACCCCTACGCCCTAGCAGCCCCCCTTCCTCTCCCACTGAGAGTTGATAATAGGAGTGGTTCTAATTATGCTCTAATTGTTTTCTTTCAGGCAGTTTTCTCTGGAGCCAAAGAGTTCAGAGTTCATGAATAAATGACGAGGGAGGAAGCAGAAGGGATGTTTATCGATCCACAAATCTCCACGTGCCAGTGTCTGCCCCACAAATGCTTGGGCATGCAGCTGTGTACAGTTTTGCAATGTATACATGCATGCGTGTGTGCTAAGTCACTTTGGTCATGTCTGACTCTTTGCAACCCTATGGACTGTAGCCTGCCAGGCTTCTCTGTCCATGGGATTCTCCCGGCAAGAATACTGGAGTGGGTTGCCATGCCCTCCTCCAGGGGATCTTCCCAACCCAGGGATTGAACCTGCGTCTCTTTATATCTCCTGCATTGGCAGGTGGGTTCTTTACCCTAGCACACCTGCGAAGCCCCTGTATACATACATACAAACACAGAGATATACACACCACAGGCCCCAGATACCTCTCTTCAAAGGACTGGTGGGGGGTGGGGGGGTGGTAAAAGGAAGGTAACAAGAAGTGTGCAAAACTGACTTTGGGTTCTAGTCTCAACTCTGCCATTGACTTGCACTGTCTTTGCATTAAGTCGCTTTAGGCGTGTCTGACTCTGTGCAACCCCGTGGACTGTAGCCCGCCAAGCTCCTCTGCCCATGGGACTCTCCAGGCAAGAATACTGGAGTGGGTTGCCATGCTCTCCTCCAGGGAATCTTCCTGACCCAGGGACTGAACCTAGGTCTCTTACATCTCCTGCACTGGCAGGCGGATTCTTTACCACTAGCTTAGGCAAATCCTAGTTTTCCCAGGTGGAGAGTATGGAGGGGAAGTGATGTGTCTTGATACCCTCCTCTCAGGAGACCCAGCCTTTAGGGCTTCAGTGGGTGCCATCCAGCTAGACAGAACCGTGGGTGAGGGCACTGTGGCCCTCAGACTGCCCTCTCATCTGGATGCCTCCTTCCCTGAGAAGAACTGGCCAAGCAGCCAGGGCCTCCAGGGAGGTGGCAGGAGGATCTCATGTATGTCTATGCTGGCAGGATGCCTAGTAAAGATAAGTAGGGGCTCTGGACTTGAGGCTTTTGGGGCCCTGGGCAAGGCACTTGAACTTCTTGAGTCTCAGTTGCTTTGTCTGCTAAACCTGTGTGATGAAGGTTCACCCAGAATGTATACTGAGTGGTCTTAGCCAAATGCTTAGCATACAGTAAGCATCTGGTAAGTGGTAGTTATTATTGCGAATACTGTCAACACTCTGCAAGGTACAGGTTGATGCCTTCATAACACATGAAGAAACTAGGCACAGAGAGGTTAAATACCTTGCCCCAGACCACGCATTAAATGACAGGATTTGAACCCAAGCCCACCTGACCCCAAGCTCTGGGCTCCAGTGTTGCTTCTCTGATGTGTTTGATCAATCTGGGCCCCAACAGTTGGCACATAGTCAGTACCAGCTCTTAGGGACGTATGGATATTATGGCATACAGTATCCATAATATGCTGAATGACAGAGAAAGGAGGTTAAAAAAAAAAGAGAGAGAGAGTATAACAATGCTGTTTCCAGTGACCAAGGTTGGGGTAGATTGATTAAAGTACTAGACCAAGATTTCCTTCAAGGTCAAATAGAAGTGCTGGATCTGAGAGACCCCTATCTATGGCTGCGGCCAGGCCAGGTGGTGATCAAGGGGTTCTTGGTGTGCACTTTTAGAATGAAACCTTTTCACCTTTTATGACTTCCACTAAGAGGCCAAAGTTAGCCATCCTGACTCTGGCATCAGCCAGACCCGGCTGTGTCACTGCCTTGCTGGGTGACACTGGGCAGGTAACTGTTCCTCTCTGAATCTCAGAGGCCTCCTCTAGGAGGTGAGGAGAAGAGTGGTCCAGCTCTGGGGATGTGGGATGACACAGGTGAGGCCATATGCTGGAGGCTAAGAGCGGGATTTGGAGTCAGCCTGCCAGGTTTGTATCCCAGCTCCTCCACTGCCTGACATAACTGCCTGTGGCCTTGGAGTCTGCTCCTGGAAAACAGGGCTCACAACTGTCTACCACATGGGGTGTAGTGAGTGTGAATAGGCTACTACAGGTAAAGCAGTTGTGACATTAGGCAGTGCTTTGAAACGCTCCGTAAATCTTCTCTATTGGACATTTTACACATGGGGAAACTGAGCCCTGGAGCGGGGCGAAGACTTCTCTGAAGTCATGGAGCCAGTGCACAGCAGAGCCGGGCCCATGCGGGAGCCAGCTGTGTGCACGGCTCCTTGTCTAGCCTGTGTCCAGACTGTGGCTTGATAACCTCAGACCTTTCACAGCACCTGGGCCATCCTGCTCCAGCCTTGAGGACTCTGGGGCGGGGGGAGGGGAGGCTGACGCTCCTGCCTCCTGCTCTCCCTGGTGGCTCTGAGGCTAGCTCAGACCAGCGGGGTATGTCAGAGGGCAAGGAGCACCTGGCTGGCCCCTCCACTCCAGGGCTGGCCGCTGAGACCTCAGAAACAATCCAGGGGTCCAGGACCAGAACGCCATTTGTCAGCCCTGCGTGGTGGTAGCGGGCTTGTCTCCATGGCAACAGTGCAGTGTGAAGGCATCCTGGCAGCATCAGGGAGCGCGCTGAGTAGTGTAAACAGAGGCTGCAGTAGATTACACGCCTATTATGAGCAGTCTCGGGCTCGGAGCACTGGTAATTATGCCTAATTGTGCATTTAATTGTGTAATTGAAAACCCACGTCTCTGGTTCAGGCTGGGGCTGCAGAACCTAACGCCCCCACCCCTCCAAAAAGAGGCATAGGAGCCACCCCACCCTAATAATCCCAGGGCTGCCTCTCCTTCGAGGGCAATGGGTAGCCGGAGTGAGCATGGAGTAAAGTACCTGCAGACCTCTACTCTTCCCCACTTCGGTGCTGAAGAAGGAGCTCAGCCAGGCTCTGTGATTTGGGGTGGTGGGGGAGCAGGCTCAAGGTAAAGGGGCATGGTGAAAGCACAAAAGTGTTCACAATTTTTATTATTCATAATATACACCATTTTGTACGATAGCCACTGTCCTCTCAGGACCTAGAATCAGCATCTGGTGCTTCCAAAGGACTTGGATCATCATTAGATCAGTACACATCCAAGTCATCCAACCTACATGTTAATCCTTAATCACTGTGAGAGACAGGGAACTCATCACTCAACTGTCAGCCCACTACGGCAGAGCCTCTGTAGTTTGAAAACCGCTGATGGAGTTCAACACCCTCTCCTCCATCCCCTGGTTTCACAGACTGGAGAAAAAGAGGCCCAGAGAGAGACAGGACCAGCTCAAAGTTGCACAGCAAGTGAGTACCAGAATCCTGGGATTCTGACTTGCAGCTGAGGGTGTATTTTGTACCCTAAAGTGACCAAGAATCATGGTTCTGGGCAGCAGCAAGAATCATGCCCAGAAGTTTGTAGATGCTTCATAAATATTTGCTGAATGCCACTCGGGGTAGTGTTAGTTGAGGCAATGTTTGCCCTCTTTTCCGACAGTATTTTATCTTCCTAGGGGTGAGGAAGTTCCCCTGAGGAGTTAGTGATGGGTTAGAACCTCCTACTCTGAGCCTCTGTAGCCTGAGACTTGATTTTACAACCAAATATGCCATGTGGGTATTTGGGATAGGGAATCTCATTCAAACAGACAGCGGAAGGAAGAGGTTCCCCGAGTCCTGGACAACCTGACACCCAGGTGTCAAGCTCAGGCAGGTCTTTGGCAGCAGGAGTCTCCTCCTCCACCCAGAGCCTGATACTCCCATCAGTCACCACTGCCTGCAGCAAAGTGGGCTGATGTGGCAGCAGCTCTGATCTCTACCCAGGAAAGGATGGAACTCATCTATGAGTCAGAGCTGCAGAGGTCCTTTGAGATGAGGAGTCCAACCTTCTCCCTTTACAGAGGAGGACGCAGAGAGCCAAGCTTCCTCTCTGATCTCCTCTGAGTGAGTGCTGGCTTCTCTCTGCCTTATCTCAGGTCACCCTCACTGCAGTCCCATGAGAATGTGCTATTATCATTCCCATTTTAGGCAAGAGAAGATCGAGGGACAGTAAGGCAGAAGGCCACACAGATTTAGCAGAACCTCTGCTTCAACTAGTTTAATAAAAGGACATGTCCATTTCCTATCCCACGATATTCAGGTTCATAGAATCTGCTGTCTCATTTCCAAGGCATTCCAGAGTGAACCCTGGGACTTCCTTGGTAGTCCTGTGGTTAAGAATCCGCCTTCCAATTCAGGGGATGCGAGTTCGATCCCTGGTAGGGAAACGAAGATCCCACGTGCCACAGGGCAACTGAGCCCACGTGACTGCAAACTACAGAGCCCACGTGCTCTGGAACTCAAGCACAACTAGAGAGAAGCCCATGCACCACAGCGAATACCTCACGTGCTGCAACCAAGACCTGATGCAGCTAAAAACAACTAAATACATAAAAATTTATTTAAAAAAAATAAAATAAGAAAATTATAAATACATTTATTTAAGTAAATGTACTTTTTAAAAGACTGTGAACACTTTGTGGGCTCCTAGGCAGCCTATTTTAACTCCAGGAAGGACAATTCTCTGAGGCAGATTACTAGGACCCTGATTCAGAGAAGTGCAGGTGGAACCTCACAGAGGTTAAGTGTCTTACCCAAGGTCACCCGGCTATAAAGAGACAAGAGATGGAGCTCAACCCCCAGCCAGATGACACAGCTCAAGCTCTTCCCAGTTGAACTTCCTGCCTCTGGATATACTAGCTGCTTTGAAAAGCAGGGGCCAGGAGGCCAGGGTAAGCCATCAGAACCCACAGCCTCAGCAACTGCTCTTCCAAAACCCCAGTACTTGCTGGCACAAGTCCCCGGGAGGCGTGCTTTGCTGCCCGAGGCTCTCTCTCAGTCTTTGAATCACCATCCTTCTCCCTCTCCAGGACCAGCAGGGAGACCAAGAGCATAAGGACTGGGGTCCCGACTAAAGCCATCTCCACCCACTGTGGCCAGGAGTTGGCCTTTAAAAACACATCTCTGCACTTCCCCGGCGGTACAAATAAGAGTCCACCTGCCAATGGGGCGGGGGGATACAGGTTTGATTCCTGGTCTGGGAAGATTCCTCATGTTGTGGAGCAGCTAAGCCCATGCGCCACCACGACCGAGTCCGCGTGCCTACTGCCTGTGTTCCACAACAAGAGAAGCCACCTCAGTGAGAAGCCCGTGTGCAGCAATGAAGAGTAGTCCCCTGCCCCCAACTAGAGAAAGCCTGTGCAAAGCCACGAAGACCTAGTGCAACCAAAAATGAACTAATTAAAAAAACCCCACATCTCTGGTCTCAGCCTGCTTCCCATCACTCACTACTCCCTGAAACTAGAGGAGAAAAGAGACTTCAACCATCAGAGCAGACCATCTCTACTTGGTCCAGATTTTGCAACTATTCTCAGATCCTTTCCCCTTGATCATTTATGTGACACCTAGACTGTATCTTCTGTTTCCTTGGCAACCAGTCATTTCATTCTTCTGACTTCAGTATGCCCATCAGTAAATGGGTATAAAGACCATCCCTATCTCATCGAGTTGTTATGAGGGCTGATAAGTCTTCAATACAGGTTAATTTCTTGGGTAATTTGTTCTGAACCTGTGTCATAAATTCCCTTAAACCTAACACAGGCCTTGGGGTGAGTGGAAGTGGGGATGGTGGATGGGGTTAGCATTTGAATAAGCAGCTCAGCAGGTCTGGCATCTAGTCATCTAGTAACAATTCTTTACGGATGAAGGAAGATTTAGATTATTCCATCAGCTTCCACATTCTGCATCTCCCAAATCCTACAGGAGACACAACAGGGCATGCATGGTAGAAGCTGTGGAGTTCTAGATCTGATGTGTGAATCCTCTTCTGTCCCCAGTATATGGGTGGCCATGGATAAGCCAGATAGTAACAAGGGACAAGGTATATAAAATGCTTAGTGTAGTGCCTGGCTCACAGCACACACCAAATAAAAAGGAAATCGTTCCTATTATTTTTTCTGACAGAACCACATATTTTCCATATAAAGAAACTAAGACTTGAAGAGTTTATGGGTACGACTCTGATCACTAAAATCTCTAATCCAGGCAGAGATGGGAGCTGAAGTGACTTATCCGAACCTCAAGGCCACAGGGAGCACTTACCTGGGCCAGCGCTGTCTGGTCATCAGCTAAGGGAACACCCTCAAACTGCCATGGGGTACCATGGTTATTCTGATTACTTTATAGCAGAGGCTCAGAGAAGGTAAGGGACTTTCTGGAAGTCACAAAGCAAGGCAGCAATGTCTGCCTGATCCCAGAGGTACTGGTCTTTCACCCCACTATGCCAGATCTCAGAGTGGCTGCCATTTATGGGGTACTTATGTCAAATTCGCCCGGCCACCCACCCCTGCAAAGGAGCAGAACCAGAGTTGTATGTTGCCCCCTGCCCCAATCCAGGGTCTTGAGGGCTGTTTGGCCTTAGTCTGTCCATCTGCAAAAGGGACTTGATTACCTGAGCCCCTATGTTGCCCAAAGGGGTATAAGGAACAAAGAGGGCCAATGCCCTGACTCTGAAGCCGGGCCCAAGGACCAGAGCAGAGCTGGCCACTCCCCAGGAAGCCCTGAGCGTGCAGATGCAGCTGCTTCTGAGTGCAGACCCCTGCAGAACCCAGTTCCGTCTGGTCTCCACCATCACTGCTGCTAATAACGACATCAATCAGGTTGACCATGTTTCACACCATTACTCGCAGCTCAGCAGGAAGCAACATATTTCCCCCCCTCATCTACTACCTTCCAGAAAGCAAAGAGCTTTCCAGAAGGGAAAAGAATAAAATCGGTGGGTTTTTTTTTTTTTTTTTTTGAGTACCTACTATGTACACGGCAGCTGGCTAAGCCCTTTTTCCAACTCTGAGGGGTAAGGATAACTCTTTTTCTTGGACAGAGAAAGACACTGCAGCCCAGAGGAGCGAATGCATGTGTCCAAGGTCACCCAGAGCGGGGACAAGAACAACCATGGCCATGATGTATTACTGACCACTCACTGGCTCACGGAGCCCAGCAGGTGCGTGATCCTACTGAAATAGTACCATTTTAGTTTTCAGATAAGGGAACTGAGGCTTGACGCAGTGAAGAGATCCGAGGCCACAGGCTGCTGAAGCGTGAGTAGCAGAGTGACACAAGACAGAGAGGGTGGCTCTCTGCTCAGGCCAAAGAGCGCATGAATCTTGGTTCTGTCACTGACTAGCTTAGACCTCTCTGAGCCTTGGTTTCCTCATCAGAAAAAGGGGCTAATAAAAACCTCTATCACATTTTGTAGGGTAACAATAAGAAGGATAAAAGCAGTAAAATAGCTTACGTTTCGATCGTTGAAGACACACTAGGCACTCTGCCAAGTACGTTACATATGTAAGCTCATTGGGTTAAATGAGGTAATGCATATAAAGTGCTTAGCACAGGAGTCCAGAAATGGGAGTGATAATGACGATGGTGAAGAAATTGATGATGATTCCCTTGGGTAAATCTCCCCGGTTCATCTTCTTACTGAAAGAATAGCATAGCCTGCAAGGTTTCAGGAAGGAGGTGGACTAGGAAAGAAGGGCAGGGGAGGTAAATGGGAAAAGCACAAAAATTAGGAATAACATTAATAATGTCAAGATGATACACCAGGTAAGGAGAAAGCAAGGGGCCCAAGATGTTCCACATAGTGGAACCAAACTGACACATGGGAACCTCCAGGCCAGTCCAGACATTCTCCCAGTGTGCCAGATGGGCAGAGCTAAGCAGGACCCTAGAGACACAGACCGGTGGTTCTTCCCATTTTAAGATGAGGAAAAGCCAAGGCTTGCTGTAGGGAAAAGACTTGCCTAAGTTCACCGGATGTCAGTGAGGAAGGCTGACTCTCCAGGCCTCAAGACTCTCAGCTTCATGTCCAATTATGTGCTGCTTCCCACAAAGGAAGAGTGCAGGATGGCCCTTGGATATGTCTGGGTCACAATTCCGGGGAAGCATCTCAGGATATACATCATTAAGATAATAACAATACGGACTTCCCTGGTGTCCAGTGGTTAAGAATCTGCCTGCTGATGCAGGGGACACAGGTCCGACTGCTAGTCTGGGAAGATCCCACATGCTGCGGAGCAGCTAAGCGTGTGGGCCACAGCTACTGAAACCTGTGTGCTTTAGAGCCTGGGTTCTGCAACAAGAGACGCCGCTGCAATAAGAAACCACGCACCACAGCTAGAGAGCAAGCCCTGTTTTCCGCAACTAGAGAAAGTTCGAGTGCGACAACAGAGACCCAGTGCAGTGAAAAAAACACATTTAAAAATTTTTTCTAAAAAGATAACAACAACAAAAAGTTACAGTTTACTGAATGCTTATTCTGTGCCTGGCACAGTGCAAGCTATATGCATTTAACTCTCACAACACTTCTAAGGATTGGGTACCCTTTTCTTTTTTAAAAAGTATTTATTTATTTTTGGCTGTACAGGGTTTTTCGTTGCTGCTCGAGCTTTCTCTAGTTGCAGAGGGCGGAGGCTATTCTCTAGCTGAGGCTTCTCACTGAGGTGGCTTCTCTAGTTTCCACAGGTCCCGGGGTGCAGGAGCGTCAGTAGGTGCAGCACATGGGCTCAGCAGGTATAGGCTCCAGAGCACAGGCTTAGTTGCCTTGCAGCACGTGGGATCTTCCTGGACCAAGGATCAAACAGGTGTTCTGCATTGCAAGGCAGATTTTTAACCACTGGACAACCAGGGAAGTCCCTCGGGAACTGTTTCTATCATCTCCATTTAACAGATGACAAAACGTGACTCAGAGAGGCCAAGCAACTTGCTTATGATCACACAGCTAGGAAGTGACAGAGCCAGGACTCAGTCCCATGTCTGTCCTGTCAAACTCCAGAGGCTTGTCCTCTGTACTTGTCTACCTGAACAGTTCAGCCCCCACCTGCTTCCTCCACCCTCTAGTGCACCCTCACACCCTACTCCCTCACCCAAAGCAAGTCTAACCCAACTCCAGAAGAGCGTTTAGAACTGGGCTGTTTTATTGTAATCATCAAACCCTACATGAGAAAGAAAAATGATACAGTTCTTCTGCAAAAGTTTTTAGCTGAGAAACATTTAGCGGCCTCTTCCTTCTCTGCCCTTTTCCACTGGATGAAAAAACAGGCTCCCTTCTTCCTGGTTGGTGAATTCTACCATCCAGGAGCACATTACGGAGGCTGCAAGGCAGCAGAGGCTCCTGGGAATTAGCGACAGCTGAAGGGACCCACTGCAATCGGCCCAGACAGAGCAACAGACCCAAGAGACCAATTTCCAAGTCCCTTCTTGGAGCACCTCCCCAGATTATCTCATGGAATGCTCACAAGCTACCCAAAGGCATCCAGTAAGACCAAGAAGGATCAGAATCCCACCCAGGTCTTGTCAGATTCCAGAGCCACTTATGCTGGTGAGCCCTCCAAGTGGAAAGGTGGGTTTAGCTGAGCTGGGGAGAGCTACGGAGGCAGGTAAGAGAGAAGCAGGGAGACTGTCTCGCCACCTTCATTTATCTACAGAGAAGTAAGCACCCCTCATCACAGCCAGAGCTACTTATTTTCCAGTAAAGAAGGCAAGGGAGGATGCTGGTCAGCTGCCTGGCTTTATAGCCCTTAACTAGAGAACTCTGGACCAGTAAATTCATAGGATTGTTATGAGAATTAAATGAGTTAATACATGGAAAAGGGCTTACAAGGGCACCTCGCACCTAGTAACTGTTCCCCAAAGCTAAGGACTGTTATTATCATCAACAGAGAATACGGTGGGTCTGGGCATAGAAGGAAACGTCTTCATCTTCTACTCCATTTGGTTATTTATTGATTTAATCATTTTATAAAATGTATATGTTACTTTTCTTTCTTTCTTTTCCTTTTTTATTTGCAGCAAGTGGATCTTAAGTTGCAGTAAGCAGACTCTTAGATGCTGCGTGTGGGATCTAGATCCCTGACCTGGGCTTGAACCCGGGCCCCCGACATTGGGAGCGATGAGTCTTAGCCAGTGGACCACCAAGACACCCCTGTATGTTACTTCTCTAATAAGAAAAAGTCCTAGTTTAAAATTTTAAAATAAACTCAGAAAGAAAAATTCCTTGGAAAGTTTCATCACTTTTTGGAATTTTATGTTCCTGAAAGGAGATAAAGAAGGGTGTTTCTACCAGGAGCCAGGAGTTGCCAAATAACTGATTCACTCATTTACTTTACAAATATTAATGGAGTGCCAGGCACTGTTCCAGCTGCTGGGGATTTAGCAGGAACAAAACAGATAATCTCTGCCCTTCTGGAGTTTCCATTCTACCTGATCTTAATTAATCCCTCCTGCCAACCTCAAGGATGAGCAATTTGTAGAGAGGCTGACCAAGATGTCACTTGCCCTGCAGCCCACAGCTGGGAGCAGGGCTCCAATCTTCAGGGCCCAGATGTTTGGGCCACTGTCCAAGAGGGCAGGTCTGTGGATGGAGTGTTTGGGGCTGGGGTCCCCAAGAGGAAAGAAGAAAGATGAATGGGGTCTGTATATCCATATTCAAAGCTTCCTTCAGCTTTACTGTATGTACACACCAGTGGTGGAGGAAGGGCAATGGATGCAGGCAAAAGTGGAACCCAGACTAGACCTCTTTACTGGTTAGATCTCAGCTTTAGCATAGGCAGGAGATCCTGGCCTCTCTTTAACCACCTTCCCAAACTCACTTGCCAGACTCTGTACTGAGGGGCAGAGCCGGTCCTCTTCAGCCCCCAAATTCACTACTCTGGCTTCCCTGAGACAAGAACCTGATTTCCCTGAGCTGGGATTATGTACAGTGTCCCCAGGTACTCCCACCCTCCCTGGGCACCCAAGTATTTCCACTCCCATCCAGGTGCCAGCCCTGTCTCACCCCCTCCAACCCCCCACCCTCCC
The DNA here is from genome assembly GCF_014754425.2 of Oryx dammah. Lineage (NCBI taxonomy): Eukaryota > Metazoa > Chordata > Mammalia > Artiodactyla > Bovidae > Oryx > Oryx dammah. The sequence continues at coordinate 13,642,532 of NW_024070211.1, forward strand.
GCCCCTCTGGTGGAAAGACTGACAATGCCTATGGCTACAGTGGTCACAGCCAAAGCAGGGAGGGCAGTCCCGCACCTGGTTGGTCAGCTGGCCCAGGACCTAGTAGCTCCTTGTGACCCTCTCCAGGGAGGGGCTCTTAGGCCTGCCCAGTCAGGAGGGTGGAGGCAGGCAGGAAGAGCACAAAGGAGTGAACGGTTCTTGGAGTCTAAGAGCCCCCCCACACACAGATGAACATGGACCAGAAATGGTCAGAGATCTAGACACATACCAAGGAGAAACGCGGAGAGAGACACACACAGGAGCAGAGAGTTTGTGAGAAACGCTCAGTGGGGCGGAGACCAGAGGCAGAGACCCACGCAAACGAGTGATCTGGAGGAAAACACACGGTAGGAACCTCAAGGGATCCACACACCCGCCTCGGACACACCCCCAAGCCCCGGAGAGCCACACTCCCACGGCGCATCTCCCCAACAGGAGGCCACTAGTCCAGTGCGGGCCAGTCGCGTGGAGCCCCAGGCGCCGGGCGGGCCGGGGACTCTCGCACAGGACGCACTCGGGGACCGGGGAGCGCCGGGAGAGAGGCGCACACAAAGAGACAGCCGGGCCAGCAGGAGCAGGCTCCGCCCGTCCGCTCCGTGACTCCAGACCACCCCCAACCCGGGCGCTCGCCCCAGACCCACACCCAGACCCACATCCCACCCGCTCGCCCCGGGACCCCGCCCCGCCGCGCCCTACCCTACCCGGCCCGGCCGCCTGGGCGCGCGGCGCTCACCAGCTGCAGGCAGCAGAAGGCGACCAGCGTGCAGCGCCCGCTGCACTTGCCCATGGCTCCGGGGGTCGCTCGCACCGACCGCCGCGGCGCCCCTCTAGTTCGGCGGCGGCCGCCGCCTCCTCCGTGCCGCGCGGGCTCCGCGTCCTCCGCACTGGGCGCCCCGGGCGGCCGGGCCGGGCGCCTTAGGGCCGGGCCCGGGAGCGCCGGGTCCTCAGGGCTGGGGCCGGCCGCTCGCGCTCGGAGTCCATGGTCCGTCCGCCCGCGCGCCGGCTCTGCCGCGCCTCCTTTGTCTGGACGCCCCGCTGCCGGGCGCGCCTCCCGCCCCGGGGCGGTTGGCGGGGAGCGCGGAGAGGGGAGCGCAGGCACCGAGCGCGGCGCAGCGCAGAGCAGCACTGCCCAGCTGGGGCAGCCGCCCGGGCGCTCGGCGGCCGCGGTTTCCCGGCCCCACCACGTGGCTCGGCCGCCGCGGCTGCTGAGAGGGAGGGCAGGAGAGGAGGGGAGGGGAGCGGAGGGGAACGGAGGGGAGCGGAGGGGAGGGGAGAGGTGGGGCGGGGCGGTCAAGGAAGCGGAGGGGTGGGGAGAAGGGGTACGGAAACCGAGGGCAGAGCCGAAGAGGCTGGGAATGAAGTGAGCAGAGGGCAGGCTTGGGTCAAACCCAGACTTCGCAGCTCGCTCGCTGTGTGACCTTGGGCAAATCACGTCACCTCTCTGGGCCTCCGTTTTCTTAACAAAATAGGAGCAATTATGATTGCTCTTGTGTTGCCACAAAGATGAAATGCAGTTATGTGAATCAAGCGCTTAGTTCTGTGCCTGGTCTCCCGAGAGTGTGGAGTATGCCTCTGTCCACCTTGTCTCCAGGGCCTGGCGGCTCCAACCTTGGCCTCTATTTCCTTCCATTCCAGTTCCCATATCTGCTACCCATCCCAGCCTCCCTCCAGAGTTCTTCCCTCTTTTTCTCTACTGGCATTTACTGAGCCCGAACTGACTGCATACACACCCCTGGGGCCCCTATGATCCAGAAATGAGCCCTGCAGCGCTGTTCCAGGACCCACTGAGCTTCCCAGGCTAGGGAACAGGCAGGCTCCCAGGGGCATGAGCACAGAGTTGCCTGACGGCAGAGGTCTGCCCAGGGGGCTGTAGTCCCCATATCCCAGGCAGCAGTGGGGAGGGAGTGAAGGACTTGTCAGTGGAAGACTGCCTTCTCCAAGACACCCCTTGAAAAGCATTCAAACTCTCAAACACATCCCCAATCCATTTACTGATTCCAGCACCACTCCTAACTTCTTACAGTCATCTTGAGGACTAGCATCACTCAAGTGGGAATCTCTGCATCATCCTCGGGGGCTTCTCTATCCCATCTGACCTGTCATTATATTCTATGAACTTACCTTCCAGCTGATATCTATGGAATACCTACTAGGTACCAGGATCTCCACTGGGGGATAAGGGGATGAACCGACCTCTGCATTCACTGAGAGAATAGTCTAGAGACAGATTGTCATCAAAACCAGAAAACATATAAATATATAATGACAAATTCTGATAAGTGCCTTAAAAGATAAGGAAGAGTAAAAGAATAAGGGGGCTGTAATTCACGTTTGGAGACCAGGAACGCCTCTTTTAGGACATGGCATTGATACCCAGATTTAGAAGGAAAGGCCAAGGTGGAGAACAGTGTTCTGGGAAAAGAAACAATTAAAAAAAATTTTTATCTATTTTTGGCTGCATCAGGTATTAGTTGGGGCACTGCAGGCTTAGTTGCCTGAGTGGCATGTGGGATCAATCCCCCTCCTTGCAAGGCAGATTCTTTAACTATGAAACCACCAGGAAAGTCCCCAAGAATGAATGTTTCTTATTCTTTCACCTTTTCTCCAGTCTCACTAGCACTCTGGACACAGAAGGCACAATGACATAGACCTTATAAGACCCATGCTTCTGGACCCAAGCAGCCTGGGTTCCAGTTGCAGCTCTGCCACTTTTGTGCAGCTTACAGAGTGAAGGACAGGGAAGCCTGGCATGCTGCAGTCCACAGGGTTGCAAAGAGTTGGACACGACTGAGTGACTGAACAACACAGGGTGAGCACTCAAATGCATAAGGTCTCCTATGACTGGCGAGATAATTTCTGGAGTCCAGTGCAAAATGAAAAGCTCCTTATGGCTCATTAGGAATGAAAACACAGCAGAGCATAAAAACAAGCACAGGGTGTGTCCCACGTGATGCAGAGGATGCATGCCCCCAAAACCAGCCCTGTCTTCTTCCTCGATTATCAGAATGGTCCCCTCACTGGTCTCCCTCCTCTACCCATTTGTCAGCATGCCACTAGGTATTTTATTTTTTTGCCAAATAGTTGTGTTTATTTTAACTGCACTGTACAGCATGTGGGACCCTAGTTACCCAACCAGGGATCGAATATGTACTCCTTGCATTTGAAGGCAGAGTCTTAACCATTGGATCACCAGAGAAGTCCCAAAGTTAGAGTGTGAAGTTGCTCAGTTGTGTCTGACTCTTTGCGACCCCGTGGACTTGTAGAGTACAAGTCTCCTCCATCCATGGGATTCTCTAGGCAAGAATACTGGGGTGGATTGCAATTTCCTTCTCCAGGGGATCTTCCCAACCCAGGGATCGAACCTGGTCTCCCGCATTGCAGTGCAGGCAGACGCTTTAACTTCTGAGCCACCAGGGAAGCCCCACTTGGGAAATCCCAAGCACACAGATTTAAGCGGGAGGGGATGTAGGTATGCACCCTATGGCTGAGTCATGTTGATGTGTGGCAGAAACCAACACAATACTGTAAAGAAATTATCCTTATTTTAAAAATAAATAAATTTAATTATTTTTTTAAAAAACCACACAGATTATTCATAGACTTGAAATTCTGTAGAGGGGTGAATGAATTGGGAGATTTAGATTGACATATATACATCCCTGGTGGCTCAGACGGTAAAGAGTCTGCCTGCAATGTGGGAGATCCGGATTCAATCCCTGGGTTGGGAAGATACCCTGGAGAAGGAAATGGCAATCCACTCCAGTATTCTTTCCTGGAAAACCCCATGGACGATGGAGCCTAGAAGGCTACAGTCCATAGGGTCGCAAAGAGTCGGACGTGACTGAAAGACCTCACTTTCACTTCATGTATAAAATAACGAATGAGAACCTGCTGTAGAGCACAGGGAACTTACTCACTGCTCTGTGGCGACCTAAATGGGAAGGAAATCTTAAAAAGAGTGAATATATGTGTAAAGTTAAAATGTGAGTTGCTCAGTCATGTCCGACTCTTTTCGACCCCATGGATTGTGGCTTGCCAGGTTCCTCTGTCCACAGTATTTTCCAGACAAGAATACTGGAGTGGGTAGCCATTTCCTTGTCCAGGAATCTTCCTGACCCAAGGATCGAACCTGGGTCTCCTGCATTGCAGGCAGTTTCTTTACCATCTGAGCCACCAGGGAAGGAGGAATAAATGTATACATATAATTCATTCACTTTGCTGCACAGTAGAAATTAAAACAACACTGTAAAGCAACTATGTGTGTGTTCAGTCATGGCAGTCATGTCTGACTCTTTGCAACCCGATGGACTCCAGACTCCCCTGGGGAGCTCCAGACTCTCTCTGGGGAGCTCCAGGCAAGAATACTGGAGTGGGTTGCCATTCCCTTCTCTAGTAAAGTAACTATACTCCAACAAAAATTAATTTTTAAAAATTAAAAAAAATTATGTGAGGTGAAGTTTTCACTTAGAATAATAAGCTGAGATAAGAGTGGGTTCTTTTCTCAGCCATGCTTGGCAAATAACAGCTGTGTCCAACCAGTTTCCATGACTATACAGGCCTCCAGGAGTCTGGGAAGTCCGTGAAATAACATACAAATCATCATCTGAACAGATGTGTCTTTTTCTTGGGAGAAGGTCCACAGGTTTCATTAGATTCTCCAGAGCCCATTTCCTACAAAAGAAAAAGAACCAGCCTGGCAAAGTCTTAGCCCAAATGTAACGGTTCTCTAGCAGATCCTCTCTGGAGCCCCTTCCACATACAGCATCTGCCAGTTCCCTCGTGACACTCACAATGCAATTCAATAATAATAACAATAATAGCTTCCATTTATTGAGTGCTTGCTTTGAGCCAGGTACTTGACATACACTATCTCATTTACTCCTAATAACAGCAGATTCCACTGGGGCTGTGACCTGTGCTTGCCAGCCTCTTGGCTGTATCACATCATGCCTGTGACACCCTGCTCAAGGACAGGCTGACTTACTCTTAAATCTGTCCTATGGGACCGGAACTGATGGCCTGACATCAGCAGAACTAGCCTCTGCCCCTGGGTCATTCCATTTAGACCATTTAGACAAAGTCTTGCCCACACCACATACACACCACGTCATCACTTCCTTCCGTATTTTGCATGTGTTGTTCTGTCTAGAATGCATCTCCCATCTGAATGCTCAGGCTGGAGGCGTCCTATTCAAATTTCAGCTCACCTGTTACTCCCCCCACCGAACCCAGACCTTCCTTAACACTACAGCCTCAAGGAGGCACCCTCCTTTGGGATGACCAGTGTTATCTCCATGAGAGTTTTTACTGGGATTTACTGTCCTTGTTTGATTTTGTTTTCCCCCACAGACTGTGAGCTCTATGAGGACCATGTTCAGTTCAGTCACTCAGTCATGTCCAGCTCTTTGCGAGCCCTGTACCGCAGCACCCCAGGTCTCCCTGTCCATCATCAACTCCAGGAGTTTACCCAAACACATGTCCATTGAGTCGGTGATGTCATCCAACAATCTCATCCTCTGTCATCCCCTTCTCCTCCTGCCTTTAATCTTTCCCAGCATCCGGGTCTTTTCAAATGAGTCAGTTCTTCACATCAGGTGGAGTTTCAGCTTCAATATCAGTCCTTCCAATGAACACCCAGGACTGATCTCCTTTAGGATGGACTGGTTGGATCTCCTTGCAGTCCAAGGGACTCTCAAGAGTCTTCTCCAACACCACAGTTCAAAAACATCAATTCTTCGGCACTCAGCTTTCTTTATAGTCCAACTCTCACATCCATACATGACTACTGGGAAAACCATAACCTTGATTAGACAGACAGAACTTTGTTGACAAAGTAATGTTTCTGCTTTTTAATATGCTGTCTAGCTTGGTCATAACTTTCCTTCCAAGGAGTAAGTGTCTTTTAATTTCATGGCTGCAATCACCATCTGCAGTGATTTTGGAGTTCCCTCCAAAAATAAAGTCTGTCAGTTTCCCCATCTATTTGCCATGAAGTGATGGGACCAGATGCCATGATCTTAGTTTTCTGAATGTTGAGCTTTAAGCCAACTTTTTCACTGTCCTCTTTCACTTTCATCAAGAGGCTCTTTAGTTCTTCTTCACTTTCTGCCATAAGGGTGGTGTCATCTGCTTATATGAGGTTATTGACATTTCTCCTGGCAATCTTGATTCCAGCTTGTGCTTCTTCCAGCCCAGCGTTTCTCATGATGTACTCTGCATATAAGTTAAATAAGCAGGTTGACAATATACAGCCTTGACATACTCCTTTTCCTATTTGGAACCAGTCTGTTGTTCCATGTGCAGTTCTAACTGTTGCTTCCTGACCTGCATATAGGTTTCTCAGGAGGCAGGTCAGGTGGTCTGGTATGCCCATCTCTTTCAGAATTTTCCACAGTTTATTGTGATCGCAGAAATAGATGTTTTTCAGGAATTCTCTTGCTGTTTTGATGATTCAGCAGATGTTGGCAATTTGATCTCTGGCTCCTCTGCCTTTTCTAAAACCAGCTTGAACATCTGGAAGTTCACGGTTCATGTGAACTGAGGCCTGGCTTGGAGAATTTTGAGCATTACTTTACTAGCGTGTGAGATGAGTGCAATTGTGCAGTAGTCTGAGCATTCTTTGGCATTGCCTTTCTTTGGGATTGGAATGAAAACTGACCTTTTCCAGTCCTGTGGCCACTGCTGAGTTTTCCAAATTTGCTGGCATATTGAGTGCAGCATTTTCACAGCATCATCTTTCAGGATTTGAAATAGCTCAACTGGAATTCCATCACCTCCACTAGCTTTGTTTGTAGTGATGCTTTCTAAGGCCCACTTGACTTCACATTCCAGGATGTCTGGCTCTAGGTGAGTGATCACACCATCATAGTTATCTGGGTCATGAAGATCTTTTTTGTACAGCTCTTCTGTGTATTCTTGCCACCTCTTCTTAATATCTACTGCTTCTGTTAGGTCCATACCATTTCTGTCCTTTCTTGAGCCCATCTTTGCATGAAATGTTCCCTTGGTATCTCTAATTTCCTTATTAGAAATTAGAGAGAGATCTCTGGTCTTTCCCATTCTATTATTTTCCTCTATTTCTTTGCACTGATCACTGAGGAAGGCTTTCTTATCTCTCCTTGCTATTATTTGGAACCATGACTATGTCATAAATTATCTCTATATCCCACAGAGCTTGGATCATGTCAGGAGTCAGCAAATACGTGGTGAAAGAATATTTCTGCCTTGGGCCACAGCATATCCATGCTCTTTACCACCAGGAAGTCCAGGATGTTAAGGGGGAAGGCAATCTAAATGTAGAGACAGAAACATCTTTGGCAAGAAGTTGTGGGTGTTAGGAGCAGAGAATGATGTCAGGAGGGGCTTGGAGTAGTTGACACAAAAGATGACTAACCCTTGGACTAGGGAAAGAATGTGGAGGAAATGAAGCAGGATTTAGAAATAAAGGACAGAGATGATTCAGAATATACCCACGCTTCCGGAGTGAGAAGGTAGGATCATGGTCAGCCTCTGAGAGAGATGCATCAGGAGCAGCTAAAGTGAGGAAATTTCTGAGGTGCTACATTCTTCCCTTGACCTAAAACAAGCCTAGATGCTGTGTCTGAATCTTCCACCATTAGTCCCTCTGTGGGTTGAAACACTGAAGGTTTTTGAGAAAGTTCACTCACATGATAGAGGAAATGCTATTAATTTTCCCCTCCAAGTTAGAGGACTGAACATGCTCACCAATTACAGTTTCTGGAGTGTTTTCTGACACCAAACAATTCTCCAACACCAGCTGATGGTCCAACAATTTAATTCTGACACTAACTACCCAGGTTGGCACAGACCCACAGCATCAAGGTTCAGTCCCACAAGATTGCCTCTCCTTCAGATGCTAGTTGCAAACCTCTAGCCACACTTACTTTTGACCAACCAGCTACAGGGTGGTCCCCCCAGGACTTCCTTCTCAGGTTGGATAATTTGTCTGTGAACAGTGCACCGAGCTCAGAAAGGCACTTTGCTTACTTTTACTGGTTTATTATAAAGGATACTAAATGAACAGCCAGATGAAAAGGTGTATAGTGTGAAGTCTGCAAGGGTCCTGGGCACTTCTGTCTTTGTGGAGCTGGAGTGCACAACCTTCTCAGATGATTCACCAACTTGGAAACTTCTCAGGATCTCAGTGTTCAAGAGTTGTTATCGAGCTTGGTCTCTAACTGCTGCCCCTCTTTCCTGGAGCTCAGTGAGAAAAGAAAATGAAGTTGCTCAGGTGTCTCTGACTCTTTGCAACCCCATGGACTGTAGCACTATCAGGCTCCTCCGTCCATGGAATTTTCCAGGCAAGAATACTGGAGTGGATTGCCATTTTCTGCTCCAGGGGATCTTCCTGACCTAGGGATTGAACCCAGGTCTCCCGCATTGCAGGCAGATGCTTTACCATCTGAGCCGCCAGGGAAGCCCTGGAGCTCAGTAGGAGGGGCTAAAATTTCCGTCTTTAGTCACTTGGTCTTTCAGGTCTGTCTATGGGTCTCATCCTAAGTCACCTCAGGTGTGATCAAAAGGGACTTGTGAATAAGAAGAGACACTCCCTAGCACTGAGGGCATTGCAAGAGTTTTAGAAGTTTTGTGCCAGGACTAGGGATGAAGACCTTAATATGACACAGTAACTAACACCTCTTAAGCATTCTGCGCAGGCACTGTTCAGAGCCACTTCCATGAATTAACTCATTAAACCTCACAGGAGCCCTTTGAAATGGGTACTATTATCACCACCTGCAGTTTCTAGGAGAGGGAACTGAGGCTCAGAGAGGTTAGATCATTTGCATGATATAACAAGAAAGTGGAAAAATCAGGATTTGAATCCAGGCAGAACCTACTGCATTCCTTATGGTTTTCAAACTTTTTACCAGCAGACTCTTCTCTTCAAAAAAAAAATCATACATTTCTAAAACTAAAAAAAAAGAAGAAAAAGAATGTGGGAGCCCTCTGGTTGTGTGGAGAAAGAGGACTGGCAGCTTGCTGTCTCAGTTTGCTCTCTCATCTTGCGAAGGTCCCAGATTAGCACCTCGAGCCAAAGTCTGTCGGAGCCAAGTGAAAAATCCACTGGCTGAGATGATCTGCAAAATGCCTTTTTTGAAGAGGTAAGACATAAAGAAACGGAGATCCCTGGAATTCCCTCACAGTCCAGAGGTTAGGACTCTGCGCTTTCACTGCCTAGGCCCAGGTTTAAGCCCTGGTCAGGAAACTAAGATCTTGCATAGCCATATGGCTGGCAAAAAAAAAAAAAAGAAACAGAGAACCTGAAAGACAGAGGGCAGAGAGGCTGAGTGAGTTCTGTTATGCCACACAGCACATTAGGGCAGAGTTGGATCTCAAGAACTCCAGGTCATTTCCATTACAGTGTCAGGCACTGAGCTAGGAACTATGGAATCAAAGATGAATCAGGTAGCTGCCCCTGATAATCCTTGGGCTAAAGCCTGGAGGGTTAGCACACTGGCCTACAGCATGACATCGTACAATACTTATTTCCCTACCCAGTAGCTTCACCCATTTGCCTTTCCTCTCTGGGCCCTGATGGCATCTGAGTTTGTGACTCTTGGGCCTGTGGGTGAGGTGGACAAATAAACAGATTGTTATGAGTGATACACAGAATAGCAAAGTGCCAATGAAGTACAGAAAATTAATAGTGGAAAAAATGATGAACTCTGCTTGGGTACAGGCAGTGATGGAAAACTTTGAGAAAAACTGATGCCTGAAATGTGGGCTGCTAGACAAAAAAGAAGTCCCAGCACAGAAGTGTTTAACAGCAAGTTGTGTTTAGGAGATATGATCCCTTCTCTTTGATTTCTACACACACTTTTTACTGCCTGTTGCCTCCTTCCTATCACCACTCCTTTCAGGAAATTGGTTGGAGGAAAAAAGAAAAATCTCTAAGAAAGAATGGTTGAGAAAAAAGGAAGAGGAAGAACGGGGTATATATGAATGGGCAGGGTCTATGTCAGGAAACCCTAAACAGCTCTGATGGCAGTAAAGCTTATAGAAAGTTGACTTTCCTCGTCTAGGCCCAGAATGCCTAGCACAGAATCTGCCAACAGCCAAGACTAATCTCCCTTTTCACTAGCCTTTTAGAGGCCACATGGGCTTTCAGTTAAAATCTGCCCTCAGGCCAGCTGAGCTGGGGACATTGAGAGATGGCAGGAGGCTCTCTCCAGTCGGCCCCATAATTCCCTGGGCCTTTATTACGCTGCACTGGGTTTGCCCAAGGGCCAACTGGGGACAGGAAAACAGACGGGGTCAGCTCGGGCCTGGCCCCTCCTGCAGGTCCCAAATGCTCTGATGGGATTCTCAGTTCATCATTTTCTATAAGCCTTCAACTAGACTACCTTTCACAGCAAACAATTCACTGAATTCTAAAATTACCATCTTAGGTAAACAGCATGTAAAATCATAGAACAAGAGTTGGAAACGACCACAGTGGTCCTCTGATTGAGCGGCTCCCAAATATTAGTGTGCAGACCACCTGCACCTAGATTAGGGCCCCACACCAGCTCAACTCCAACAAAATCTCTGCAGGTGGGACCTGGTTACAGGTATTTTAAGAATATATCCCCCAGGGATTCTGATGAGCAGCTCTAACTATCCAAATCAATACAACACGGACATTCCTGTCAAATGGTCACCCAGCTTTTACTTGTACTCTCCAGAGCAGAGGACCCCTCCACCATTCTGTGTGTGTGGACAGGTCTGAATCAGCTGCTTTCTTTGTTGAGTGTAAATCTGCATTCTTATAATCCACTTGTTTTGGCTCTGCATTTTGAGGCGATACCATAATCAAAAGCAATCTCAGGAGCGGCTGACCTCCTATGCAGAGTATCAAGAGACCTTTGCTGGTTTCCTTCCCATAAAATGAAGCCCAAAGCTGCCCACCTGGTTTTTAGACTCTTAGCAATCTGACTCCAACACTTTCTAAGGTTTCTACTCATCTGTCACTCCCCAAATAAGTTGTTAGCATCACCACGTGCTGTCATTTTTGACCACACCAGTTTGTTGTCTGCTCCCCAGACAGTACTTAATCCCCCTCTCAGATATCTCTCCCTCAATTTCCCATCTTCCTTTAAGATTCACTTAAAGCATCATTTCCTCAGTAAAACCTTGTCTAAATTTTCCATAGCCACTGCCTCCTAGTTTGCAGGCATACCTCTGACAGTATGTATTAGACTGAATTTGAATTTCTTATTTATATTTGTTTCTAAAACAAGAACATGAGAAGACACAAAGCACACGTAAATGTGGTACATCTTCCTGGGGTGCCAGTTTTACTTGCTTCCTCATTTAAAACCTTCTTTATTGTAAAACTAGCACAGCTATATTATGAAGCAGTATACAAAATCATATACATTTAAGTAGTCAGTTTCACTGGGGAAAATATATAGGGGACTGTTCTAGATTAAGAGACATCGGAGAGACAGAATACCCCAAAGCATAAAACTTGATTGATTCTAGATTGAAAAATTAGCTATAAAAGATACTTTAATGGGGAAATTTTAATATGATCATTAGATGATATTATGGAATTGCTGTTAATTTTCTTAGATGTGGTAATTGTATTGTGGCTATGAAAGAGAATGTTTTCAGGAGATACCTACTGGAGTATTTAGGGATATTTGGGAGTAAAGAATTATGATGACTGCATCTTCTTTTCTTTTTTTGCATCTTATTTTCAATAGTCAAAGTGTTTTTTTTTTTTAATTTGTTTAATTGGAGAATAATTGCTTTACAGTGTTTTGGTTTCTGTGGTACAACAGCATGAAGCAGTCATAAGTATACATATAATCCCCTCTTGAGCCACCCACTCTCTATTCTACCTCTTTAGGTTGTCACAAACACCAGGCTGAGCTCCCTGTGTTATTCAGCAACTTCCCACTAGCCATCTATTTTACACATGGCAGTATATATATTTCAAAGCTACCAGAAGAGATTATTGAATCTAGGTGGAACATATATATATATACTATGTTAATATTTCAATTTTTATGTTTGGAACATTTTTAAAAGTTGAGGGGAAAAATCATACATTTTTGTATATTCAAGGTGAAATTTCAAAGTTATTAATTTTAGGGGTTCTTCATTCCTGCTCCAGTTCATTTTCCTCTGCTATTAAGGCATTTATGTGGATAAGTTTGAGAAGCGATTTTTTTTTTTCTCTCCCCACTGTTCTGCCCCGTGAGTCTTCAGAGATGAGGCTATGACTCAGTCATTTCTGTATTCTCCGGGCACAGCACAGGGCCCACCACAGAGGCCTGTTGAATTAATGTTTCCTGAATGAGCAAAACCTCTAACTTAATTCGCATGTGACCTTGTGTAAAGGATATATTTTCAGTTTCTCCTGCAAATGAGGTTGGATTAGATGACCTAAGTACCTGTAAGATCCTTCCTGGCTCTAGTACTTTTGGATGCTATACTTTGAAGGAAGGTTTTAGGTCATTTTTCTACACAAAGCCAATTTCTAATGGACTGTTTCTGCCCAATAGTCAATTAGACAGAGATGACCACAGTGGATCAACTTCTGCTTCCTGGCCAAACTTGTAAGTTTCAGCTTACTTGGTCTCTGGTTCCTCTGCCTTTTCTAAATCCAGCTTGAATATCTGGAAGTTCTAGGTTCATATACTACTGAAGTCTAGCTTGAAGATTTTGAGCATTACTTTGCTAGCACGTGAAATTAGTACAATTGTGCAGTAGTTTGAACATTCTTTGGCATTGCCCTTCTTTGGGACTGGAATGAAAACAGACCTTTTCCAGTTCTGTGGCCACTGCTGAGTTTTCCAAATTTGCTGGCATATTGAGTGCAACACTTTCACAGCATCAACTTTTAGGATTTGAAAAAGCTCAGTATTGAAATTCCATCATCTCCACTAGGTTTTATCCTAGTGATGTTTCCTAAGGCCCACTTGACTTCACACTCCAGGACGTCTGGCCCTAGGTGAGTGATCACACTGGGATTATCTGAGATATTAAGACCTTTTTTGTATAGTTCTGTGTATTTTTGCCACCTCTTCTTAATATCATCTGCTTCTGTTAGGTCTGTACTGTTCCTGTCCTTTATTGAGCCCATCTTTGCATGAAATGTTCCCTTGGTCTCTCTAATTTCCTTGAAGAGATCTCTAGTCTCCCATTCTATTGTTTTCCTCTATTTCTTTGCATTGATCACTGAGGAATACTTTATCTCTCTTACTATTCTTTGGAACTCTGCATTCAGATGGGTATATATTTCCTTTTCTCCTTTGCCTTTAGCTTCTCTTCTTTTCTCAGCTATTTGTAAGGCCTCCTCAGACAACCATTTTTGCCTTTTTGCATTTCTTTTTTGTGGATGACTTTGGTCACCACATCCCATACAGTGTTACAGTTGGATCACTGATCATTGCCATACAAATTGCCTCCGTCCATAGTTCTTCAGGCTCTCTATCTGATCTAATTCCTTTAATCTGTCACTTCCATTGTATAATTATAAGGGATGTGATTTAGGTCATACCTGAATGGCATAGTGGTTTTCCCTACTGTCTTCAATTTAAGTCCGAATTTTGCAATACTGAGTTCATTATCCCAGTCTTGTTTTTGCTGACTGTAGAGAGCTTCTCCATCTTCAGCTACAAAGAATATAATCAATCTGATTTCGGTATTGACCATTTGGTGATGTCCATGTGTAGAGTTGTCTCTTGTACTGTTGGAAGAGGGTGTTTGCTATGACCAGCGCATTCTCTTGGCAAAACTCTGTTAGCCTTCGCCCTGTTTCATTTTTGGCTTACCTCTCATTACCTTCCAAGCTCATAGCTCAGTTGATAGTCTGCCTGCAACGCAGGAGACCTGGGTTTGATTCCTGGGTCAGGAAGATCCCTGGAGAAGGAAATGGCAACCCACTCCAGTATTCTTGCCTGGAGAATCCCATGGACAGAGGAGCCTGGAAGGCTATAGTCCATGGGGTTGCAAGAGTTAGACAACTTAGTGACTAAACCACCACCACCACTGCTTCATTTTGTACTCCAAGGCCAAATTTGCCTGTTACTCCAGGTATCTCTTGAGTTCTTTCTTTTACATTCCAGTCCCCTCTGATGAAAGGGACATCTCTTTTTGGTGTTAGTTCTAGAAGGTCTTTTAGGTCCTCATAGAACAGTTCAGCCTCAGCTTCTCTGGCATTAGTGGTTGGGGCATAGATTTGGATTACTGTGGTATTGAATGGTTTGCCTTGGAAACAAATGAAGATCATTCTGTTGTTTTTGAGATTGCACCCAAGTACTACATTTCAGACTCTTTTGTTGACTATGAGGGCTACTCATTTTCTTCTAAGGGATTCTTTTCCAGTTAGATATAATGGTCATCTGAACTAAATTCACTCATTCCCCACCCCTTATGACAGAAAGCGAAGAGGAATTAAAGAGCCTCGTGATGAAGGTGGAGAGTGAACAAGCTGGCTTAAAATTCACCATTCAAAAAACTAAGATCATGGCATCCAGTCCTATCACTTCATGGCAAATAGATGGGGAAACAATGGAAACAGTGACAGACTTACTTTTTCTGGGCTCCAAAATCACTGCAGATGATGACTGCAGCCATGAAACTAAAAGATGCTTGCTCCTTGGAAGAAAAGCAATGACAAACCTAGACAGTGTATTAAAAAGCAGAGACATTACTTTGCCTACCAAGGTCTGTACAATCAAAGCTATGCTTTTTCCAGTAGTCGGGTATAGATGTGAGAGCTGGACAATAAAAAAGGCTGAGCACTGAAGAATTGATGCCTTTGAACTGTGGTGCTAGAGAAGACTCTTGAGAGTCTCTTGGACAGCAAGGAGATCAAACTAGTCAACCCTAAAGGAAATCAACCCTGAATATTCACTGGAAGGACTGATGCTGAAGCTGACTCTCCACTACTTTGGCTACCTGATGTAAAGAGCTGACTCACTGGAAAAGACCCTGATGCTGGGAAAAATTGAAGGCAGGAAGAGAAGGGGAAGACAGAAGGTGAGATGGTTGGATGGCATCACTGAACCAATGGATATGGGTTTGAGCAAACTCCAGGAGATGGTGAAGGACTGGGAAGCCTGGTGTGCTGCAGTCCATGGGGTTGCAAAGAGTCAGACATGACTGAGCAACTGAACAACAGTTGCTTCTAATGTGCATTCAAAGTTAAAAGTCACCAAGCCCTACACTGTGGTGATAAGGTTAGATTTCCAGTTGGATTTATGTCTTGGCTTTGCCACTTATCAGCTGGTTGGTCTTAGTTGTTACTCATCCTCTTTCAAAGTTTTGTCCCAGATGTAACAAGTGAGATAAACCACGTAAGCCAAAAAGAACAGTTACATAGTCA
The DNA here is from genome assembly GCF_014754425.2 of Oryx dammah. Lineage (NCBI taxonomy): Eukaryota > Metazoa > Chordata > Mammalia > Artiodactyla > Bovidae > Oryx > Oryx dammah. Next base: position 13,657,911 of record NW_024070211.1, read on the forward strand.
AAGACAACTATCACTAAGTAAACAGAAGTCTCGATGGCTCTCCCAGGAAAGATGAAAACTTTCTCAAACTTGCATCAGAATCAACTGGTGTGTGCATGCTAAGTCGCTTCAGTCGTGTCCTACTCTTTGCAATCTAATGGAGTGTAGCCCGCCAAGCTCCTCTGTCCATGAGGATTCCTCAGGCCCATGCCCTCCTTCAGGGGATCTTCCCGACCCAGGGACAGAAGTCTTGTCTTTTTTGTCTTCTACATTGGCAGGAGGGTTCTTCACCACTAGAGAATACCTGGAAAGTGAAATACCTCAGTCGTGTCCGATTCTTTGTGACCCCATTTTCTAGGCAAGAGTACTGGTATGGGTTGCCATTTCCTTCTCCAGAGGATCTTCCCAACCCAGGGACTGAACCTGGGTCTCCCGCATTGTAGGCAGACACTTTACCATCTGAGCCACGAGGGAAGTCACCTGGAGGACTTGTTAAATCAGATTGCTGAGCACCTTCTTACCCTAAAGTTTCTGATTCTGTAGGTCTAAGGCAGAGGTCTTGAGTTTGCATTTCCAGTACATTCTCAGGAGATGCTGATGTTAATGTTTGAGACTACAGTTTGAGAATCATGGTTCTAGAGCAGGGTTTCTCAACAGTGTCACTAATGACATTTTGGAGCACCTACTTCTTTTTTTAAAAAAATAAAACACATTTACTTATTTATATACTTACATATTTATTCATGGCTGTGCTGGGTCTTCCTTGGGCTTTCTCTAGTTTCGGCAAGTCAGGGCTTCTCTTCTTGTGGAACTTGGGCTCCAGGCGCAAGGGCTCAGTAGCTGTGGTGCACAGGTTTGTTACCCTGCAGCCTGTAGAATCTTCCCTGACCCAGTATCAAACCCACGTTCCCTGCTTTGGCAGGCGGGCTCTTGAACAGTGGGCCACCAGGGAGTCCCAAGCACCTACTTTGAGCATCTCTGGCCTCTACTCACTAGCTGTGCATAGTGTCCCTCCAGCCGTGATGGTTGAAGATGTCCCAAGACACTGAAAATGTCCCTTGGGCAGCAAAATTGTGCAGAGTTGAGAACTACTGCTCTAGAGAATATAAATTAGAGAAGAATCTAAGAGTGTAGGTGAGTTATGGAGGCAAGTGAAGAAAAGAAGTTGAAGCCTAGAAGAAAGGAGGAGTTTGAGATAGCTCAGGGTTGGTGTGGAGAGGCTGGATGCCCATCCAGGGCTATTTTTTCTTTGAAGAAGGATCATTATAGGTCTGCAATTTAGAGACAATTGACTGGAGGGCAGAGGGTAGGCTCATCTGGTCCCACAGGAATAGGGGCTGTCTTTTAAGTCTGGCGTCTCCTGTCATGGGATGCAGCTAAAATCTCTTCTAAGGCGAAATACTGTCCTAATTCAAATGGCCTGTCCCTAAGACTCAACTGCCTGCAGCCCCAAAGTGCTCAGGGCTTTCTCTTATTTCTCTTTCCTATCCACACACCTTGAGACATTAACAAGCAGCAGATTTTAGGTCTATCAGGAGAAACAAATAACTCTCTAGTTTTGTTGTGAAGAAGTAATCTGTTAAGAGCCCTAACCTGTCCAAATCCACCTCCCTGACAATTCAGCTCACAAAATTTAACCACCCAGTGAAAAAAAGATTTGGCTCCTTAAGTGCCAATGGTATTAAGTGCCAGAGACTGTGGAAGTCATAAAGGGAAATTAACTGAAAACCAGAGATGCCATTACTCATTTGGGAGCAATCTATCTCTCCCAAAGTGAGAATACAATTTGTACCCTCCAGGGATGTTTTACACTCAAAACTTTATTCCCCAGGCTAGGGCCTATTCCCCACAAATTGTAACTGGTGCTGCTGTTTCCTGCTAATGGCTTCTATCCAGCCTTTGAAGAAGGCTCTTGGGAGGAGTGAACAGGCTAAGGTTAGAGGAAAGCCCTTGACGTCTCCAGGGCCTTGGTTCTTCCCAATCACTGCCAACTTCTCAAGGGATCGGTAGTCTTTTAAAAGAGCACTGTCAAGGTTCAAGTTTTATCCCAAGCCAAGAAAGATGAAGATGGGTTGAGGGAACTAATTCTGAGGTATGTAGACTAGGTATCTATAAGGGATTAGGGAGTAACCTGTGATTGTGATAGAGGTGTGAGAAGTAGCCTGCAAACCATCTTTGGCCAAGTCCCTTCTGGCAAAAGGCAGAACCATACATATGATTATTGCTTACATCTGAAATCTGAGTCACCGTTCCTTTTGACAATCCCTCTATACTTAATAAACGTTCTAAGCATTCCTGAAGTAAAGAAACCTGTTTCAGTTTATTTAACCAAGTGCTCCTGAAGTCATTTGAGCATGGCATCTTTATGCCCCGATGTTTCTAACATACCTGGGAAACAGTGTTCTGTGGAATACACTTGAGGAAACCTCAACCTGTAAGATCAATTACATGAAGTACAAGCTCTCCAGGATGTGGCTTGTAGTTAATTTTGCAACTCCCCACCGGTAACCATACTGAAGTTCTTTTGGTTCATAAAACACACCAATCTTTCAAACTTGTGCCTGCTGTTTCTTAGAATGCACATGTTTTATGCCCACCTGGCAAAGTCCTCCTACTCAGTCTCTAAGTCCCAACCTAAGCATAATCATATAATCTGTGAAATCCCTTTAGCTCTCAGAAACAATAAAGTGGTTTCTGTTTCCAGTGTACTTTATTCTCTGTATTAGAAGTAATTGGTTTGACAGGTTTATCATCCTGCTGGTTGCTTCACTAACGAGTTAAATCTTGAACATATGCTCACTTAAAACTATCCTCTTTCTTGGACTTACCTGGTGGTTCAGTGGTTAAGACACCGTGCTTCCACTGCAGGGGGGCATGAGTTCAATCCCTGGTTGGGGAACTAAGATCCCCAAAAACCCCCATCCTCTTTCTAACTTAAGATAGATGATTCAGTTTGTGAGCTAAAAGTATAAAACCAAACATGTTCAGAACAGGCTGGAGGTGTGAAGATCTTTATATTGAGACAGGAGATTCAGAAAAGAAGACTCCAGTCCCCAGTGCCAGACAGGCTTCATAATGCTAGTTTTTGTATGCTGGGCATAGTCACCCTGCAATCCAGAGACAGCAGTAACCTGCCATGGGGGTAGAAAGTAACTAAGTCTTAGACAATGTCATGGCTCAGTAGCACCAATTTTTAGGAAAGATTTATTTATTTTTGGCTGCATTGGGTCTTGGTTGCTACATGCGGGCCTTCTCTAGTTGCAGAGAGCGGGGGCTACTCTCCAGCTGTGCTGCACTGGCTTCGCACTGTGGTGGTTTCTCTTGTTGTGGAGAATGGGCTCTAAGCATGTGGGCTTCAGCAGTTGTGGTGCACGGGCTTAGCTGCTCCGTGGCAAGTGGGATCCTCCCAGACGAGGGATGGGATCAGTATCCCCTGCATTGCAAGACAAATTCTTAACCACTGGATCACCAGGAAGGTCCTCTCACATTCCTTTTGAATTGAGCCGTTCCAGCCAATGCTATCGCTACTGGCTTAGAATGCTGCAAATCTGCCCACTTCAGGAAACCTGAGGGTAGGGACTGCTGCTCAGAAAAGTGCTTCTGGCAGTGTAGACACAGACCATGTTCAGCTTCTCGGAAGTTTAAGTGGATTGCATGTATCCCCTGGTCACACTATGCTCTCAGATTTACAGTGATCAAGCTTCAGAGAAAAGACAGCAATAAATTCAATCCACATGGCTCCTGTAAAAAGGCATCTAGTTGGCTTTTAATACAAAATGAGTCAGAGAAACAAAGAAAGAAAATATACAAGTTACTGAACTAAACAAACAAAAAAAACCCCCGACAAATACATTTCAGTCACATTCCCTGTCTTCAGCCTAGATTAGGAAACAGGAAATGATGAACCAACCAATGTCTGTCCTTTTGAAGAAACATTAAAAAAAAAAAAAAGAGGAAAAAATAAAACAATCCCTAAAATCTGGCAGGTGGTTTTAAGAGGCCACTGGAAGCTTGCCTTAGTCATCCTGGTGAACTGGGACACTGGTGGTTTGGAACATGGCTACCTCCTCCTCATTTCTTGCTGCTAACAATCTTCATCTGAAGGGAGGATGCTGGCTTGGACATCATTTGGTGCCACTTATGCTGTTTGAGGTCTCAGGGTCAAGCAGTCTTCTGGAGTCTTCCATTCCATATCTTCACTGAATCTCCCCCATATACAGTCTCTTGTCACTGGACGCTGAGAGAACTGAGGTGAAGAAAACAGAGAAGATAACTGGAAGTATGAAAGCTCAAGGAGACTTGGTGTTTAAGGGCTCTTATGTCAAGAGGCAATTTTGGTATAAAAGAGCAACTGGATTTAGCTTACATTCCCTTCCTCCTCATCACCATTCACAGGAAACTATAGCTTGGCTTTTCAATCTGAATTCTTTCAAAACTATCAGGATGGACCGTGCTAAGGGAAATATATTATCAGGGTCTAAATCTTGATTTTCCTTGTCAGTCAAGCCTTAAGAAAAAGATCTCAATCATTCTAGAAGAGAAGAATCAATGTCTATGCTAGTCATTTTGTAAATGTGCTTCTGCTTGTTATTCTTAGCCCTGGAAAATTATATTTTCTCAGAAATTCAAGTCCCATTATTTAGCTTAGCTAGCCAATAAAAGGTAAGTTAAGTTCCAGTTTATATCTGAACATTAAGAAACATCATTCTTTTATCCAATTATATCACTGAATCATAGACCTGAAGCAAGTAAACTCCAGTCAGGACAGACTTACTGATGGGTTCATCGGGATGGAAAGCCACTTCATTGATGGAGCCAGCGTGGCCCGGGAGCTTATACAAAATCCTCCTGCTTGTGGTATCCCAGACGTAGACAAACCTGCAAATATCATGAAGAGCAAGGCTAAGGCATCCCGGAACTGAGGCTAAGGAAGAAGTATGGCTTTTTAAGGGAAGTGGAAGCAACCTTTTAGTCACTCCATACTTACTGAACTGTGCTCTGATGTTTAGAAACTAGGAATATAGATTACAAATAAGGCATGGATCTTGCCCATTAACTGAGTGGAGAAACAGGAATAGTTAAATTATTGGTATTTTCCAATAAGAGCTTCTGAAGTAGGAAAGATCCCAGAGAAGACAGACAAATGGTTCTTCCTACAGCTCCCACACAGAAATCTTTAAAGAGCACCCAGGGACTTCCCTGGTGGTCCAGTGGTTAAGAATCCACCGTCCAATGCTGGGACCATGGGCTCAATTCCTGGTCAGGCAACTAAGATCCCATATGCTGCTGCTACTGAGCCTGTGTGCCACCACTAGAAAGAAGCCCACATGCCACAATGAAAAATCCCGAGGGCCGCAACTAAGACCTGATGCGGCCATAAATAAGTAAATATTTTTAATAAAAAAGAGCACCCAATATAATTAGGGTGTAGTTAACTTCATATGTACCTAGGAACGTCTTAAACCCAAATACACACTCGATCCAGATCTTGCACTGAATTCATGGGCAGAAAAATACTGAATTCTAGCATGGGAAGGGGCCAACAGATATTAGCTAGTCTAAACTTATTCTACAGAAAAGAAAACTAAGGTACAGTGACTTCTCCAAGGTTACACAGTTCACCAGTGGCTCAGTGGCAGAATTAAAATTAAAATTCTTAATATATATTCCAATATTCTCCTTTCTCTTACTACCTTCAAATGCCTTGCGTCCCTTGCCACTTCTCACTCCCTCTACCCCTGGCAAAATAAGTTTCTTTGACCTTCAGCCTTGTTTGGGTCATTTTAAGCTGAAAGTAAAATAAACAAATGTTATCTTCACATGACCATGCAAAGAAAATATGCTGGTACATTTAAAAGGCTGATGATTTTCAAACAGGTTATACCAATTATTCACATATTTGTTTTGTTCAATTAATACCTAAAAGCGTATACTCATTAGTACGTGATTATAAAATGCCTAGTTCTGAACATTACATTTTTAGTTTAAAATGAAGGAAAAAAAAAAAAAGAACTTCTTAATTACAGTGTAGCTCACAAGGTTTAGGCTCCACAGGAACTAAATAAAAACTCCATGCAAAGTGGAAGAGAGGGAACCCCATCTGTCTACAGACTCCTTGGCTCTAATGCTCAGGTTTTTCCTAGTGTCTTGTCACACACAGTAACTGTCCTCATTAATCCAGCTAATGCTATGTGGCATAGTGAAAAAGTGTGTTAAGTTCTGGGTTCAAGTCTCAATTCAACTATTTAATAGCTAAGTAGCCTTCAGACATTTATCTAACTTCTCTGAGGGCCCCTTTTCTTAGACATATGATGGAGTAATGATGGAGACAATGCTGATCTCACAGCTTGGTTGAGAGAAATAATGAAATAATGTATGCAAAGTGCCCAGTACACAGAATTAATGATAGCTATTGTTCTGATGAATAAATTGTTACCAAAACACAATCACATGAAATCAATACACTGAATAAATCACTCACAGCAGAGACTGACCAGTCATCTCATAGTCCTTGATAGGAACTCTTGAAAGGTTTAAAATCTGAACAGGAGGAGCTAGGTGAACTACAAGTAGGGAGGAGAAATTTGCCAAATTCAGGCCAAGCTGAAAAGCAGTTTTCTGAGAAGGATACATTATCCAGGCATATAAAAGCCAGCAGAAGCCCAGATCTCCAAGGGTTTACTTTAAGGCCTCACTTTCCATGGCTGCCAATTAGATGCTAAATTTAGAGGGGCCTTATCCTTTCCTTATTCTGAGATGGCAACATTCGGCAGGAATCAGGGTCCTTATGTAACAGAGCGCTTGTTGACTTGAGGCTAATTGGTGAGGTGGCCTGTGAAATGTGGCCAACCCTCAGCAGGTAGACAGACAGGCTTTTCCCTAGACCAGAGCCATGCTTCCACATGCAAGGTTTAAAGGAACAGTGGGGAGGGAAAGAGGGAAGAGAGGACACCAAAAGCTAGAAAGAGCCAGTGTCGGAAACAAACTGCTCAGAATAGCTAGGTAGATATCATTTAAAAGCTTAATCACACAGGAAAAGATACATCTCTGCTGAAAATCATGTACAAATACATAGAATGGTTCTTACTCTGTCAGAATGTAAGACATCTGAGCAGTGGACCTATTTTTCAAGGTCTTCTTTAGAAACCTGGCAACTGAAAATCCTTTAGATTCCCTCTTCAAGGTAACCTGCTAAACCACCAGGACTCAAACCAGCAATGTGGCACAGTTTTACCTGGGTCCTTTCCCCTGCCATAAAATACTCAAATATTCACCCATTTTCCCCTGGCGTTAAACATGCCAAGGGGAAAAAAAGGATTCTGGAATCTTCTATTCAGAATTGTTCACAGGTCAGAAAGGTGTGGGACAAATCAAAGTGAGGCTTCTTTATGGTTGTGCTAGAGCCCCAAGTAGGAGAAAACTCCAGAATATGCTGAAAGCCCAAGCTATCCTGGGAAAGGCTTACTGCTTATACGATGATGCCTGTTTTCATTGAGTAGCAGGAAAATCTCTAAGTTGGGGTTAAGCAGAAGAGGGCTAATAACGTTTCCCAATGGGAGCTAAACCCAGAGTCTGCCATCCGAGTGCCTCGTCATTCTTTTTTTTAAGTAAAATAGTTATTTATTTGGCTGCGCCAGGTCTCAGTTGTGACATGAGGGATCTTTAGTTGTGGCATGTGGGGTCCAGTTCCCCAACCAGGGATCGAATCCGGGCCTCCTGCATTGGGAGCAGAGTCTTAGTCACTGGGTCTCCAGGTAAGTCCCCAGGGCCTCGTCATTATTTACCATCCCACACTGTGGCCCAAAAGCCTGGGCATTTGAATATCCCTATTCAACATGATTCCTTCCCAAATAAGGTCACCGTAAGCATACCAAATAAAATAGCATCTCACTGAAGAATTCCTACCTTCTCTGTTTCTCATTCATCATTTAATTCCTCAGGCAGTTTAAACCGATTCAGCTCAGGGTTAGAAAATATCTAGCCTGCTTTCTGCCTCACTCTCACCAAGCAATCTTGACACTTTTCTCACTGAACTCAGATCCAGCTCTGAATCATCCCCAACACAGTCGGCTATTACTAATAGCTGAGCTGATACGCAGGACGAAATCTGACCATCTTTGAGCTAGGAATTCATTCATGCAATATTGCTTAGAATAGGTCAAGCACTTCCCTGGATTCAGAGATGAGTAAGATTCATTCCCTGATCTCTAGGAGCAAATAATTTAGTAGGGGTTGCCCCACTATATTTGTCTTACTGTAAGATGCAATGACTGCTAATAAAGGTTAGGTGTATATAATGTGATTACAACCCAGACAAAGAGCAATTAGTAATGCCCAACAGGTAAGGGAGAGAGAGAGGGCCAGGTAAGTTTATACATACAATATAGGTAGATTACTAGGGAAATATAGGAGTTTGGATAATGGAGGAGGCAGACGGGATGTAAGAACAGGAGAAGTTCCATGTGAGTGAAGCACTGTGATTGATTGATTGATGGTGGGGGAGGAGTATGTAATAACACAACATGTCTGTGAATGAACTAAAGCATGGCAGAAGAATCTCATGAAGAGAACTGGAGCCAGATTAGGAGTCTGAATTTTATTTCACTGGCAAAGGCAATCTAACAACCAAAAAAAAACTGTATACCTTCCAGGTTTAAAATGTATCCAAAGAGGGTAAAAACGATGTATTTGTCCACATGATCTTTAAACCCTTCAGACTGCACTACATACAGCTTCATCTCTGAGTACAGCTATAACTCAATGTTTGCTCTGGCTCGGTACTGGCACTTAATGTATTAAACATAAGATAGCTGCATAGCTACATCATTCTTTACCTCATGTCCAGTATCCTTACCTGTCAGCTGAGCCAGCTGCTATCTTGCTTCCATCAGGTGACCAAGAACATCTCAGAAGATTCTATAATGATGAACAGGTAGGAATCCAATGAATACAATAATGTACCAAATGTACTGTACCCCTCTTTATTAGACTATAGCATCACTAAGAGATTTTAAATTCTTAAGTACAGTTTTTTGTTTTCTGGTTTTTTGGGGCTGTGCTGCATGGCCTGCAGGATCTTAGTTCCTTGACCAGGGAATGGACCTGTGCTCCCCTCAGTGGAAGTGTGGAGTCTTAACCACTGGACTGCTAGAGAAATCCCCCTTTGAGCAGGGTTTTAAGTATTCTCTGCAACAGATAATCAACAATTGTCTTATATTCTGTGGCCCAAGACAGCCTATTTTGATATATTTCAAACCAAAACTGCTTAATTTACAGTAAATTAACAGTGGAGTTGGCTGTAAAATTTTGTTCTGCCTACTAATGGGGGCTTCCTTTGCTCATTTATCTGGATGCTCATTAAATTTTTTGTTTATCTTGAAGGAAAATAAAAATAAAATCAACTCTAACAAAAGATAAAATTTGATTTATCTTTAAATAAAATTCTTTGATTTTGAAATCAAATAAAAGATTCAGTGAAACCGAACCTTAATGGGCTCTCAAAAGGAAAACATTAGTCTATATTAACAAAATGTCTGGAGGAAAAGCTGCTTTGAAGAGCTCATCTGAGAGTTTAGGAAAAATTTGTCTCTCAGAGCTTGGCCTGTGGTTCTTACTGAGGGAAGGGATGTATCTGAGGACTCTAATAGCTGCTCACTGGGAGGGTGAGGGAGGTCATCTGGGTAGCAGCCATGGGAGTCCAAGTCCCATATGGAACACTGACCTGTGAGAGTCAAAGTTCCCAAAGAATAAGAAGACACAAGCATCTTGTTGAAGTGGAAAGCCCTAAATTTGAGAAGGACTCCATCACTATCTGCCTATGTGATTGCCTCCTTGCCTATGCTGCTGTCAGTTTTATTTCTGGCAAGAGCAGTTTTGATGGACAAAAGTGTTACCAGAATGCTGCTCCTTCTAAGTAGAGCTATTAATCTCTATATCCTTAGCATCATCATAAATGTTTCTTTGAATCAAATGGACAGTAAAATTCCTCTGCTATGCAGAACTCACCTTTTCAAAGTTGTGCACATTTCCTTGAAATATCTTCACACACCGCTCTTTGGGAGCAAACGGCCGGACATCCCAGACCCGCACTGCAAATTTAAACAAACAAAACAAAACAGTTATCAGACAGCAGCCTCCTGAGAACCCAGCTGAAATCAGTATCATGTCAATGACAGATGCTATTTCCTGGGTGGAGAAAGACCAAGGTGGTACAATGCTACTTGATAAGCCTTTTTTCTTTTACTAATAGGAATGAAATGCATCCAAGTTTCATTCATAGGGACTAAAGACACAGAGGTAGGAAGGGAAAATGTCAAACACACTGCTGGGTATTTGCAACAGAAAGTAGTTGAGTGTGATACTGATTTCAACAAAGCATTCTGCAAATGATTCCTCTGCCAATCCTGAGTCACATCTAGCAAAGTTTCAACATGACAATCTAAATACCACTGACTACTGTGACAATCAATTTATAAAAATCAAACTCGGGACTAAGCTTTTCCAATTACACTCACAGGAAAATCTGACAGTTTAACTGTAAACAAGGCCAATATAGAAAAAGTGAACTTTGAATCCAGTCCTAGCTCTGCTATATGTATATGGGGAAAATATCAGGAAAACAGTGAGATTCTCTGTGCTTTGGGTGTCTTTGTAAAATGAGAATGCCACTTGCTCTTTTTAAAAAAATATTTTAAAGATCAAATAAGATGATACATGAAAGGGCTTTAAGATTGGCAGTGATAAATAATAAAAAGAATTTGTAATTTTGATTATATACCTATAATGAGAAATTATTTTTACTTTAAAAACCATGTAGGGAATCTCACCCTTCCTTTTAGTGACTTCCCTGGTGGCTCAGACGGTAAAGCGTCTGCCTACAATGAGGGAGACCCAGGTTTGATCCTTGAGTTGGGAAGATCCCCTGGAGAAGGAAATGGTATACCCACTCCAGTATTCTTGCCTGGAAAATCTCATGGATGGAGGAGCTTGGTAGGCTACAGTCCATGGGGTCACAAAGAGTCGGACACAATTGAGCGACTTCACTTTTTTTCTTTTTTTTATCTTTCCTTTTAACAAACAATGCTAGAATTAGACAATCAAAAATCTACTGAAACAGGATATAAATACCCACAGCAAGCAGTGGCCACAGCCATTGTTAACTAAAGCTGAATGTACAGTGAAATTTGAGTGATGTCATTTTACTTGAGTATGGGAAAAAAAGCCAACAATCCTTGAAGTCAAACAGGCATAAAAAGGTGAAACTACACATGGAAGTTTGCTATTCAGCTGAGAATACAGCCAAAAGGCAAGGATGTTCATTCATTCAGCAAGTATTTATTGAGCACCCCTTGAGTGCTAGGCTCAGTTGGAAAAGAATCTGCCTGCAAAGCAGGAGATCCTGGTTTGATTCCTGGGTTGGGAAGATCCCCTGCAGAAGGGATAGGCTACCCACTCCAGGATTCTTGGGCTTCCCTTGTGGCTCAGCTGGTAAAGAATTTGCCTGCAGTGTGGGAGACCTGGGTTCAATCCCTGGGTTGGGAAGATTCCTTGGAGAAGGGAAAGGCTACCCACTCAAGCATTCTGGCCTAGAGAATTCCATGGACCATGGCCTGTACAGTCCATGCGGTTGCAGAGTTGGACACGACTGAGCGACTTTCACTTCACTTTGAGGGTTAGGCACAGTTTTCATTACAAAATGTTAGTGAAAACATTTTAGTATACCAGAGGGGCATTTCCAAACTCTTCCAATATTAAGCATTTAATCCAAGATGTTATCTTCCTTTTCTGCTATGGAAAACATATCCTCCCACCCAACAACTCAAAAACAAGCAAAGAAAGAACAAATGTCTTAGTGTAAATCCAGAATATTGAGGTGTTTTAATGAGGACCTCTCGTCACATCAATGCTTTTGGAGTAGGGGGGAAGACAGACTGGCAGAAAGAATACAACTGAGATATCAATAGGTCTGTTGATTGTCTGAGCTTGGTACTGTCTACATTATCAGTATAAAAACTGATGCCCAGAAAGAACAAATGCTATGTGTAAAGATGTTCAGGGATTAGATGGAAGATTTGGGACTATCATCCTGGCTTCTTGACCATCTCTTCTAAAGCTTTTTCTATTACAACCTGTTTTCCTAATTGCCTTGGTGGACACCTGCAAGCCATCCTGGGCTCTTTCCTTGGACTCTCTTTTACCCCAGCACATATTTCCAGTACCTAATGCCCATTTTATTTAGGTTCTACAGCGACTGACATGGAGCGCTTTCCTTTCCAAAGTTACCTGTATTGTCCATTGCATTGGACAAGAGGTAAGAGCCTTCAGAACTTAAACTCAGGCCAGTCACTGAATCTGCATGACCTCTCATCGTGTAGGTCAGCTTATTTTGGCGCAGGTCCCAGACCTACAAAACAAAACAAGGTGACACTCCCAGAAATCAAATTGTGAACAGCAAAGAAACAGTTATTAAAGAGTCAACTGCCTGGGAAAATTGGTATCCCTTCTTAATCTGCCTCTGGGCCAAGCACTCCTTTACCACAAAATATAGAATGTCTATCAAAGAAGGAAAAACTCCTGTCTTTCTAAAAACAGAGTTAAAGTTACTAAGTTTGGCTAGAAAAATATAAACTAATGACTGTCAAATATTAAGTTTAACAAAAAATTAGAGGATTTAAAGAGGTTATTTTAAATTCATAACAAAATGTATTAGGAATTAAAAAAACAAAGTAGCTTTTAAAACACAATCTATGATTCTTTGCAACTAGAAACAAACTATTACAAACAACTATATAAAAACAGTTAAATGACTTCATTTGAAAACGGCATTTTGATTGCATGTAAAATGTACAAAACACAGTAATATGCAAAAATAGAGGTTTAAAAATGTTCATTTAATGTCATAATACATATGCACACACATACATCTGATGGAAAAGCATATTTATTAGAAGAAAAATAAATTGTAAGTTCACGGTTTTCTGGCTAGGAAAGGTAAAGGAAACAGTTCAGCTGAAAATAACCTAATGTCAAACAGAAAAAAAAAATGGTTTATTAAGTTATGCCTCATAAACACACTGTAACACAATGAGCGCTTATGCTAGCGTTTGAAGACCAGAGTGGAATGAGTGAGGATTTAGGGCCAGACTGAATCAGTCACTGCAACTTAAAGAGTTATGTATTATATTATTGGGCCACTAACCCTTCTGAGCCTGTTTCTGGTCTGTAAGATGGGGATAACATTTACTTCCTAGGGCTTTTGTGAGGATTACAGATAGAATGCCTGGTACACAGCAGGCCCTCTAACTGGTTGCTATTATTAAGCAAATCCTAAAAACACTCTGAAGATGGAATGTAAAAATGTTTATAAATAAACTATTATTAAGCAAATAAGAAAAACATAAAAGTTATTTATAATTACATAAAAGAAATACATTAAAAGCAATAGAAATGGTCTGGAATGTCATATGGAAAAAGAACAGCAGTTTTGTTAAGGTCACTGTTGTTATACAAAATTTCATCCAAATTTGATTTAATATGGCCACAGTTTTTCTAACTTTAACAAATTTTCTGCTGTCCCTTTAAGCAAGGCACCTTCCTCATCTAGAAATGAGTTTGTCAAAGCAATACATATGGCAGACAACTCCACTTTCCCCATCAATAACTCATTCGTGTGTGGAATCCAACATACTTCATACACAATCATTTTTGTGTCAGGATGTTTGCTGCCTCAATAATCAGGAAAGCTTGAAGTGGCTGACATTTTTTGTTCAAGCCATTGTTCCTTCTCTTCAGAGAAGGCATTGTTGAAACCTTTAGCTCTTTAGGGAATGAAATTCATCATCCTTCACAGCACTTGGGAGCTATTTCCAGACTTACCACTTTGGGGCCTGCACACATTGTTTTGTATACCCAAAATGTATCTGGGACTTGCTAGAGGAAGAGTGAGTAGGGCAGTAATTTAAGCAAAATATTTTGCAGATGTCCTAATCAGCTGTTCAGTGATTGTGGCAGGCACTGTTGGAGATAAAAGAAATGTTCTGTTCTCAAGGAGCTAAACAAGTGATAAGAGGCCTGCACAAGGGGCAATAGCCACGAGGGCAGAGGGATTAATGTTGCCATGGTACATGGATGGGCGTGAGAAAGGGAAGGTTTCACAAAGAATAAAGCACTTGAGCAGGGCATGGAAAAAGAATTTACTGATTTATTGCCATGCCACGCAGTTTGTGGAATCTTAGTTCCCCGATCAAGGACTGAACCCAGGTCCTTGGCAGTGAGAGCACGGAATCCTAACCAGTGGACTGCCAGGGAATTCCCAAGAAGTACTTCTTTATTTAGACAAAGTAGAAGGTTATTCCCAGGCAAAGATGATGCATGAAAGCAGAGGGACATGAAAAAATTGCTGGGCAGAGAGGAAGCAGACAATGCCTGAGTGATGGGCAGGCAAAGGGCAGCTCACGAAAGGTTTTGAATGACTGGCTTGGATTTTACCTCCCTCACTGGGGAGCCACAGAAGGGTAGAGTAGTGGAATGAGTTTATCAGATTCTAGAAAGAGCCTTCTGGCCCAAATAATTGGAAAGGATGAGAACACAGATGCGACTACATTAAAAAAAAAAATCACCAACTGACCTCCCATTCTGACTAGAGCTCAAGATTACAAGAAATGCCAACCAGATCTTCAAGCCACCAAGCAGAAGCACATTTTCTTCTTTTATTCATTTTCCTCTGACTCCACAATCCTATACCTAGGAAGAAAATCTCAAGAGCCCAACAGGAACTGTGTGTTTGTTCACAAATATAATCAGAATTTGCTCACTCCAGATTTTAAGAGGGGCTTCCATTCCCTATTTGTTCCTCCTGTCCCAGAACAGGCAGTGCTCTCTGAGAGACTGAGAAGCAAACAAAAACCAGGCTCTTCAGGAGTGCTTCCTGATGTAGTAAGGCAGTACAGCAGGATTTGTCAAGCAAGCCCAAGACTGGTAAGCCCCTGTCTGCTTAAAGGATACTTGTTAATTGAGCAGAAGCAATATGATAGAGTTGTAAGACTACTGGCCCTCTGGAGAGTCCTGGCTCTACCACAGACTATTTGATCTTGGCCAAATCACTTAACTTTTTAGGGCTTTGCTTTAGTCACCTGTACAATAAGAGAGATAATGAGATGTCTAAAGTCCCTTTCAGGTTTGACATTTTCTGAGTCTATTTCTGATGGAAAAGGAGCCTCCCTTTTGGATTTTTAAAAGAAACTTATGAGGGCCTGAGTACTATTAAGAATCTTTCTGGGTCCAAGAACAGTTACTCATCCCTAAGCATGTCAGAACAGGATGATGTTAAATAGGGAGAAGACTGAAATTCTACGGATGGTTTCACATTTCTCTAACATACCCCTTAGTTATACAGGAGCAAAATAAAATAACTAAAGCAACCTAATTTCAAATAGCATCTTTATTAACTGCTATCATCAAAAAATAACCTGGCAACTGAATCCAAAACATGAACTATACTTATATTTGCTAACACACTGATTTTTATCTAGAAATCTATTCTAAGGAATTAATTAAATATGGAAAGCTTCACACGCAGATATATTGGATATATTGCATATAGCAGCATAATTTGTGATAGTGATACATATGAAAAGCCTGTGCAGCAACGAAGATCCAGGACAGCCAAAAATACTAAATAAATCGCCTGCCCATGCCAGGGACACAGGATGGATCCCTGGTCCAGGAAGATTCCATACACCATAGAGAAACTCTGCCTGTGGGCCACAACACCTGAGGCCCATGCGCTCTAGAGCCTGTGCTCCACAACCAGAGAAGCCACCACAGTGAGAAACCTGGGCACCACCACAGAGTAGCCCTGTTTGCCACAATTAGAGAAAACCCGAGCACAGCAATGAAGACCCAGGGCAGCTGGAAAAAAATAAAAGGTATGTCTGAGCTGATACTTAAAGACAACACTAAGCCAGTCAAGGCAATATCCAATATTGGGGATTCTAGGCAAAGGACTAGCCATATATATGTGTGTGTATATATATATCCCGTATGTGTGGAATCTATGCCACAAATAACCTTATTTACAAATCAGACTCACAGACATAGAAAACAAACTCATGGTTACCAAAGAAGAAAGGGAATGGGGGAGGTATAAATTAGGGGTTTGGGATTAGCAGATATAAACTACTATATGCTTCCTTGGTAGCTCAGCTGGTAAAGAATCCACCTTTAATGCAGGAGACCCTGATTCGATTCCTGGGTTGGGAAGATTCCCGGAAGAAGGGCATGGCAACCCGCTAGGCTACCCACTCTAGTACTCTTGGGCTTTCCTGGTGGCTCAGTTGGTAAAGAATCCACCTGCAATGCACGAGACCTGGGTTTGAACCCTGAGTTGGGAAGATCCCCTGGAGGAGGGCATGGCAACCCACAGGCTTCCCTAGTGGTTCAGATGTAAAGAATCTGCAATGTGGGAGACTCAGGTTCAATTCTGGGTCAGAAAGATCCCCTGGAGAGGAAACAGAAACCCACTTCAATATTCTTGCCTAGAGAACTCCATGGACAGAGGAGCCTGTTGGGCTACAGTCGATGGGGTTGCAATAAGTTGGACATGACAGAGCGACTAACACACACATTATATAGAAAACAGATAAACAATGAGGTCTTACTGTATAGCAGAGAGAACTATATTCAGTATCTTGTAATATAACATAATGGGAAAGAATATGAGAAAGAATATATATGTATAACTGAACATTCTATTTTATACCAGAAACTTGCACAACATTGTAAATCAACTATACCTCAGCTTAAAAAAAAAAAAAAAAGCCTACAAGGCTATGATGACGAGTCATTAAGTGCTGTACACATAGGACTATTTATATATTTCTCATATTTGAGATAAATTTGGACTTCAGAACAAAATTGGTATATATCAACAAAGACTGAGATTAGCTATGTGAGGAAAAAACTGATCCAAGAGACGGTACATCTATGTATCTGAGAAGACATGGAAAACCTTCAAAACCTAAAAAGAAACAGTCCCTTCAGAACTAAAGTACAACTGAATATATTTGTTTATGAAAGTTGAAAGTGCTAGTCACTCAGTTGTGTTTGACTCTTTGTGACCCAATGGACTGTAGCCTGCCAGACTCCTCTGTCCATGGAATTCTTGTCCAGGCAAGAATACTGGAGTGGGTAGCCATTCCCTTCTTCAGGGGACCTTCTTGACCCAGGGACTGAAACCAGATCTCCTGCATTGCAGGCAGATTCTTTACTGTTTGAGCCACGGAAGCATACTTGTTTATAGAAGGTCCCAAACAGTTTAGACAAAGAGCCCAGAATAAGCCCCACTATTTGTTTTCAGAAGGACTTACTAGCACAAGATTATTATTCTTAGGCTTGTCTATCCCCACAGTTATGAAAAGATCAAATTCTCATAGTTTAAAAAGTCAGTCTCAGTCAGTCAGACGTTGTATGATTCTATTCATATGATATTCTGGAATAGAAACTATAGGACAAGGAAGAGATCAACGGTTTGTAGGGATTAGGAATGAGCAGAGGGTTTGATGCAAAAGAGTACTATAAAGTTTTCTGGGGTGATGGAAACTGTCTGTCCTGTCTGTGGTAGTTACACGAATCTGCATAAGCATTAAAATCCATAGAACTGTATACTAAAAAGAGGTTAATTTCATATGTGTCCCCAGTTGCTCAGTTGTGTCCAACTCTTTGCAACTCCATGGACTATAGCCCGCCAGGCTCCTCTGTCCATGGAATTTCCCAGGCAAGAATACTGGAGCAGGTTAT
The DNA here is from genome assembly GCF_014754425.2 of Oryx dammah. Classification (NCBI taxonomy): domain Eukaryota; kingdom Metazoa; phylum Chordata; class Mammalia; order Artiodactyla; family Bovidae; genus Oryx; species Oryx dammah. The sequence continues at coordinate 13,675,686 of NW_024070211.1, forward strand.
CATTTCCTACTCGAGGAGATCTTACTGACCCAGGGATTGAATCTGTGTCTCTTGAGTCTGCTGCACTGGCAGGAGGATTCTTTACCACTATGCCACCTGGGAAGCCCAGGGGAAAGGCTGCCCTGACTGGGAATTGAACCCCGGCTACAGCAGGGAGTGCATCAAATCCTAACCAATAGACTACTGGGGAGCATCTAATTTCACAGTATGTACATTTTTATAATAATAACTTAAAAGTATGAAAATTACCATGGCTAGATGACACTAGTGCACCTCCATGTGTATTAGAAGCTGTCTAGTGATTCTAATAATAGTGGGTTCCCAAACTTCAATCAGGGAAATAATGCATTTGCTATTAAGGTGATCTACTTAAGCACCCACATTCTGACTGTAGTCTCCAAAGAGTTATAGGGTGGAAAAGGGACGTGAAGTTGAATTTTGGAAATGGTGAATTTTTAGGTACTCCAAATGGGGATGCTGAGTAGCTGGCTGTATATATGGGTCTGGATCTGAAGATCTGGGTTGAGAACATAGAGTTATCTGCATAGAAATGACAATTACAGTCACAGAATTAGATGGGAATTGCCCAGGGAAAGGTATATAATAAGAACACTGAGGAAAGAACCTTGGGAAATAACGACATTTAAAAAATGCATAGACAGAATAGCTTGCAGAGGTATCTGATGGCTATGCCTGATGAAAAGGGTAGGAAAGTATATTGTCAGAGCAAGTTAAAAAAAAACCAAAGACTAAAAGGATCTACTAGATTTAGTAACAGGGAGATCATTGGTGACCTTGAAGAGAACAGTGTCAATAAAACAATGGAGGCAGAGCCAGACTGATGAGCAGTGGTCAGGAGACATGGAATCGATAAATGAAAGGGAGATAAGGCATTAAAGACAGTGAGTGTAGAAAATATTCAGGGGATTTCTCACAGGTAATAAGAGCAAGACTCTGGGCCCAAACTCTGGGTTTTGAATCATTGGTAAAATGGCATCGTGTGTGTGCTCAGTTGCTCAGTCCTATCCGACTATTTGCGACCCTGGGAAGCCCATTAACAGCACTTATTTCATAGGTCCATTGTGAGACTTAAAAGAATTATAATGTAAGGCTCTAAGAACAACAGGTGGCACAGTGGTAAGCAATTCACCTGCTGATGTAGGAGATGCAAGAGATGCATGTTTGATCTCTACATCAGGAAGATCCCCTGGAGTAGGAAATGGCAACCCACTCCAGCATTCTTGCCTAGAAAATTCCAAGGACGAGGAGCCTGGCAGGGTTTGCAAAAGAGTTGAACATGACTTACGGACAAACATGCACAGCATGTATTGAGAACAATGCCTGACACACTTAAGTGTTAGAGGATGATGATAACAGTATTATGATTATAACCACTATCACCATCTTTAAAGAAGTTTGGCTGTAAAGGGGAAGACTGACAGGGCAATAACAAGACAATGTGGAACTGAAGGGAGACTCTTTCCCCTACCAAGAGAAGACCTGAGCATGGTGAAATGCTAATAAGAAGCAATACAGTTGGTTAAAAGGATAGGATTTGGGAAAACTGACAGCATGAGGTCCCAGAGACAGGAAAGAAAGGTTGAAATCTTTCCATGTAAGGGACTCCCTGTAGATAAAAGGACATTCCATCCATAGCAACAGCGGAGGCAAGGAGAGAGGGAATACAGTACAATTTCTAGGTAGAAACAACATAAGAAGTTGAGTATTTACCCAATAATTACTACTCTCATGATAAAGCATAAGGTAAGTCAAAGTCTTTGAAATACCTAAGCAAGTCAATAAGTAAAAGCAGAGACAAACTGAGTCGCCTCCCCGTCCCCCCACACATTTCATACTTACTGGCACCTGCTATGTCCAGAAACTCTGCTAGGTGCTCTACTGCATTCGGCTCATTAATGCCCAAGACAACTCTACGCGATAGATATTGTTAACCCCTACTACACACATAAAACAGATGGTGAAAGAAGTTAAAGAACTAGTGTGAAGTCACAAAACATTAGAGAACAGTGGAACTGAGATTAGACTCCAAGTCAATTACTTGAAAGCTTGAGCTATATCATACTATCAAGAAGTCTATTGCCTGTTTTCATCAACATCACTACCTTCTCACATTCTTAGCTATGGATCCCCCAAAACTTCCTTTCTACAGTTTGAAAAACAAAAGACACACTGAGAGATTAGGGTACAGAATCACAAACTGATTTACTGCTATCTCAGTGAAGGCAATGGAGGTTAAAAAAAAAAGTTTCAAATGCTGTTACTCAGGGAATACACTCTTCATTTTTCCGAGTTTCCACACAGGGACTTCTCGCATCATATAAACTGCCTGGTCCCTGATGGACAGGGACCATATAAGTTGTAATGCAACCCTGACATAGAAGTCAATAAAGACAAGACAGAAAGAAAACAAGTTAGTTCTAATTTATCTTTCACTTAGGTGGTATAAAGTGCAAAGTTAAGAAGCTGGAAAGCCTTAACCTCTGTAAATGGAGACAGGTGAAAAGTAAATAGAACATAAACATCTAAAATACCTTGATATCATTGTCTATTCCACCAGAAATAATCTGATCACTTGTATCATTGAAAGTCACAGCTAAAACTTGGTAGGTGTTCTGAAATGTCTGGATGGCCGCTTTCTTGCGGATATCCCAAAGCTGAAAAAGAGGACAAGAGAGTCTATAGTAACAACACTCTAAGAAACAACTGCACAGTACACCCATAAATCTAAGGACTGTGGAAGTGAAAACATCTTTGTAAAGGGACCCTGTTCAGAAATTTGTCTGATTATCCCATCAACATGGTGAGAACTGACTGTAATTTTGCCAACGTATCTGAATGCTGGTAGAATAAATCACTTTGGTTGTATTTTCAGACTTATTTGTTAAAAGTCTGAATACATGTGGTTAATTAAATGCCCTTAGAGTGGACATCTTCACCATGTTTACTAGTTCATTTGTTCTACACAAAGGATATTAGACCAGTGTTTTGAAATTGTAGATCTTAATTCAGTATTCAGCTACAACTTACATTGAAAAAATATATCTACACACATATGGAGAGGAGGTTACATCAGTGAAAATGGCAGAGTACTGAGTGCCCAAAGATTGTCCCTCTAGAAAACCAGAAAACTGGCAAAACTCTGTCAGAATCAATTGCACCAGAACTCTAGAAACTAAAGTTTAGAGCAACTAGGTAAATACTTACTGAGGATAAAAACCAGCTGGGTCCTAGTAAGAGGGCTTTCTAGTGCTTTAACTTACCCTGGCTCCATCCTCACTCACCAACAGCTTTGAAAACAACATGTACTGACCTTTTTGTACACTGATTGAAATGTCAAAACATCCTTGTAAGACATGTATATTACTGTCACTAAAGACTGAGAAACTGAAGATCAGAAAAGTGAACCTAAAGTCATATAATTAAGTAAACACTAAGTCAAGAATCTAATTATTCTTGGATGGTGGTCTACTTTATTCCAAGTGACAACTGTTCTACATGGTTGTAACAGTCTGTAGATTCATAAAAAAAAGAAAAAAACCTCAACTGCTTATTATCTGAAATGTATTTTAAAGAGTGTCTGTTTTGGGAAATGTTTGGTGAAACCAAGTTGTGGAGAGAAGGGTATAGCATAGGTGGGAGGACAAGCTAAGTGTCACATTTGTTACCTCAGAAACCCTCAACAGAGGCAGACAACACCCACCTTAACTGTACCGTCGTCACTGCCAGTGCAAACAAGCTGGGGGCCCCTCCTGGCTGGGTAACAGGAATTCACAAAGGAAGTATGCCCCTTCAGTCTTTTAACCCTCTCGCCTGTTTCACTATCCCACACCGCCACAGTTTTATCTGTGGATGCTGAGAAGAGCATACTAGAAAGCAAGAGGAAGAAAAAAAAAAGTGAAGACAAGGAATAGCAATCTATCTTCCTTACTTGTCAAAATGCACCCAAGTCTTCAAGATCACTAACATGTTGTGCTCTGACAGTTTGGCACCTGCTTCAGAAATGTCTCACCCAATGTACCAAAATCCTAATAGTAGTCTGCTGCTGCTGCTAAGTCACTTCAGTCGTGTCCGACTCTGTGCGACCCCATAGACGGCAGCCCACCAGGCTCCCCTGTCCCTGGAATTCTCCAGGCAAGAACAGACCCAGTTATAAGGTCTACTCTAATAAACGTAAAAAAAAATTTCTCTTTGTCAGTCCCCATGACATACTGTACATCTAATACGGCAGTCTTCTCAATCTTTCCCTCCTTTGTGATATACTACACTCCACACATCCTTCCACTTGAAAATGTATAATCACTCCCTGCTGCAGAAGTAAGACAGATAGTAGCAATTCCTGGCTCAGTAAATCTAACTCTTTCTCTAAACATCAAAGCTTTTATTTTGCCTCTGAGAATGACTTCTAAGTTATGACTGATTTTATAATGATTTCTTCACTCAAACAAGAAAACTACACACAAGGCTATGTACCTAGTTATTCAAGGAACCCTAAAATTTTTAGAGTTAAGAGCTGTAAGACAATAAATGTTACTGAAATACTGAATGGGATTAATTAACTTTGTAGAATTACATTTTCATATAATCCATGGTTATTATAAAGTTATCCAAATGTCATAATAAACAGATAATGACAGTTGAATAATGTTAAGGGTAAAAACAACAGACAAGATTGTGTTGTATAAGAGCTCTTTTTTTTTTTGACTGTGTGGCTTACAGGACCTTAGTTCCCCAACCAGGACTGAACCTGGGCCATGGCAGTGAAAGCGCTGAGTCCTAAACACTGGGCTGCCAGGGAACTTACACAAGTAGTTCTAACACATACAAAAAAATCAAACTGTTTTGATTAGGAAAAAATCTTGAGAAAAATATACCATAATATTAACAGTGATTATCTTTGGAATGGTAAAAATGTAGTATATTTTGTCATTTTCCTGCCTTTTTTTTTTAGTTTTCTTGAAACAGATTGTTTCATTATTTTTATAACAAAAAGTAATTAATTTCTACAGAAGGAAATTACATTTTATGTCTTAAAAAAGAAAAAGTCTGCTGGCTGTTGAAATGTTAGATAGATATTATAAATACATACATGGAACAATGGGCTTCCCTGGTGGCTCAGACAGTAAAGAATCCATCTACAATGCGGGAGACCTGGGTTCCATCCCTGGGTTGGGAAGATCCCCTAGAGAAGGGAACAGCTACCCACTCCAGTATTCTGGCCTGGCGAATTCCATGAACTGTACAGGCCACGTGGTCGCAGAGAATCAGATGTGACTGAATGACTTTCATATGGAACAATAAATACCTTACTTGGGGTGACAGTGATAGGATGATGAAGTGGTTGTTCAAAATGCAGTAATTTTTGATAGCACAATCTCCTAAAAGAAAACTCAGGGATGCAATATGAAAGGATGCCAAGAAAAATTAATATAAGCAGCAGTTGTCATCCACAATGCAAAATACTCACCTGCCGTCTGTGTTATAATGAAGTTCCATCACTGCTCCACTGTGTCCCTTCAATGTAGCATAGTTATCACAGTCACCATAGACATTCCACAACACTGTTAGGGAGACAGGGGTTCTATGAACATTACTAGGCAAAATAAAACTATTACTGGCCATGGAAAGGGTACTTAAGAATTCACTAGAACAACAGTTCTGAAATTACACTCCTTTGAAACACCATTAATTCTATCAGCAATATCAATCTTCTTTACATTAGAACAAAAATAATGCAGCATTTTCACATTTCATAAAATAAAAACATTTTAGATAATGGATATAATTTTTTAAATCTTAATTTTTCTCCCATACTTTTAAAAAGTTGGCACTCACAGCTAGTTGTCTCCTATGAGTAGAAGCAGACTGCAAAATGATGGTACTTACGGGAAACTCTGGAAGCTGCAACTGACTTGAAGGTCACATGGCAATGACTTTATACTACATTTACTTAGTGTACGTGTACTAAATACCTATTCCAAGTGCTGGGGTAAAATAAGGTAAATGAATAGAGACACTTTCAATTTTTAGGGGGCTTGGTCCAACACAGAGTGAAGTTTGGTAAGTATTATTAAGGAACACTATATACATAATAAGTTACTTAAGAGTTATTTTCCTGCTGATAAACCTGCTTCTCGTTTGTTTGATGAAATTAAATATATCAGTAGTTAAAGTATGTTCAGCCAAGATTCCTAAGCCTTCCAGAGACTTGGCCACCAGTAAGTTTAAGGAACACAGAACTAGAAACTGAAATCAAAACAGACATCATTCACCCTGAGGCACAGTTAAAAGAACGGAGTCAAAGGACCCATTTCATTTCACAATGTGGCAAATGATGCCAGAGGAAGAAGTGTCAGATGCTTCTGTTACCTTCTCTTTTGCTTTTTCTCATGACTTCTTCAATATGATTTCTACTTATCTTCCCTAAATGGGTGTTCCTGACTAGAAGCTGAGAATCTGGTAGCAGATCCAAATAAGAGACAAGTACATTATCCAAGTGAGTTGCCATATTAGGATTTCCTCCTTCCCTCCTGAATGCTAAGATTTTGAGGCTATGGATCAAGTGAAGTGAAGTGAAGTCACTCAGTTGTGTCTGACTCTTTGCGACCCCATGGCCTGTAGCCTACCAGGCTTCTCCGTCCATGGGATTTTCCAGGCAAGAATACTGGAGTGGGTTGCCATTTCCTTCTCCAGGAGATCTTCCTGACCCAGGGATTGAACCCGGGTCTCCTGCACTGTAGGCAGACGCTTTACTGTCTGAGCCACCAGCCCTAGCATGGATCAAGAGAGCCTTATATCTTTGGGGAAAAAGTTCTCTCTCTCCTCCTTACTCTCATTAGCCTTAAAGTGTAGATCTTAAAGTTTAGGCTTGCTAAATCGGCTCAAGATTTGCCTCTATGGAGAGGAAATTCCCAAACTAGAGCAACTCACTTTCCAGCAGGTGATATAACTCCTACTGTATTTACCACATGGACCCTAAGTTCTACATCCAAAATCATTCAGTATTTTCATGACTCTGTTTTAGCATATTAGCCACACAGTTCGTTATGTGACCAATTTAGACTGATACCTTTTATAGCACTGAAAGTTTAAAAAATAATCAGTATTTGGCAGACAGCAATTACTCCAGATTAAAAAATTATGCCTTACGTATCAATCGGTCAAATCCTGCAGATGCTAAGGTGGATCCATTGGGGTGAAACTTGCAGCAATAAACTTCCCCTTCATGTCCTGAGAGAAGCATGATTGGCGCTTGAAGGGAGGAACATCTTGGAGGACCCTGAACAAATGAGAGAAGTACAGTGTAGTCATTACATACAAAGGAGACCGAAAAGTTGGGGTACCGGGAGTACAGGGCAAAGACAATGGAAATAATGATGGAGTGTATTTCTCCTGATTTAGAGAACAGCAACTCTTCTCATATAACTTATGCCTCCAATTTGATACTCTGTTGCTGAAGTTTCCAGTGTCTGTTACACTAACTCTCTTCCTTCACTTGCTCTCCCATAGCCAAATTGCTCAAACATGTTAAACTTATTTCTGCCTCAGGATCTTTTGTTGCCCCCGACAGGAGGCCTCTTCCCCGAGATCTTTCTGTGTGTGGTTCCTTTCCAATGCTTTCTCTCTAGAAAGTCGTTCCTGGAACACTCAAGCCCAATCAGCACCCTACCTCTCTTTTGCAGTTGATCAACACTACTTTTTTCCCTCAAAGAACTTATCACTATCTGAAATTACGTTTCTTATGTATTTGTTTAGTTTGTCTCCCCTGCTCTGCCATGAGAAAGGCTCTGTAGTGCAGGAACTTTAGCAGTAACATGACACTGTTCTCCCAGTCTCTAGTTCGTTTAATGAATGAATGATTGAACTAAGGTTTCCAACAACCCTGCAGGGTACAGGTTATTGAAGAAAGTAGTTTTGATTATGGTCTTGGACATTAAGACCAGTTGCAGTCGTGGGCAATTCAAAGAAACCCGGGCTGATATTCTTGCCAGACAGAAGTACACTATTAATAATCTGCAAATCTCCTTAGCAGTTTCCAGCTTACTCATTTACTCAAGAAATACTGTGTCAGGTACTGTCCCAGGCACTTAGGAAACAGTATTGAACAAAATAAAAAATGAAGCTTGTGTTCTAGTGGGAAGGACAAAAAAGAGGGAGGGTGAGCAGAAACAAGTTAAACATATAGACAGTGACGTGTTATGGAGAAAAACAGAGCAGTATTGTAGGTGAGCACAGGGTATGGCAATTTAAAATGGGCTGGTCAGGAAAGTGAAAAAGTGTTATCTGAGCAGAGATTGGGAAGAGCTGAGTGTGTAAACCACGTGGACACTTGGAAGAAGAGTATTTCAGTAGAGAGCACAGCAAATGCAAAGAGTTTGTAGCAGGAGCGTGGAAGCCACTGTGACTGGAGAAAGGTGAGCAATGGAAAATTGGTAGATCAGAGAGATCAAGTGAAAGAGGGCAAAAGATTGTCAAGATTTCAGTTTTACTCTGACTGACGTGAAAAACCATGGAAAGTTTTCAGCAGGGGGTAATATGATCTTATGTTTAGAAGGATTCCTCTGGCTACTGGTTTGGGAATAGACTGAGTATCCATAAACAGAAACAGGAATTCCATTAGGATCCTACAGCAATAGTGCCAGATGAGACAAGTGAAGTGAAAGTGAAGTCGCTCAGTCGTGTCTGACTCTGCGACCCCCTGGACTGTAGCCTACCAGGTTTCTCTGTCCATGGGATTCTCCAGGCAAGAATACTGGAGTGGGTTACCATTTCCTTCTCTAGGGGATCTTCCCGACCCAGGGATCGAACCCGAGTCTCCCACATTGGAGGCAGACGCTTTAACCTCTGAGCCACCAGGGAAGCCCTAATGGCTTAAACCAGCAGCTAGTGATGGAAGTGGTAGAAAGTGTTGGTCACTCACTCAGTCATGTCCAACTCTTTGTGACCCCATCAACTGTAGCCCGCCAGGCTCCACTGTCCATGAGATTTCCCAGGCAAGAAAAAAGGAGTGGGTTGCCATTTCCTTCTCCAGGGTATCTTCCCAACCCAGGGACTGAACCTGGGTCTCCCCCATTGCAGACAGGCTCTTTACTGTCTGAGCCACCAAAGAAGCTGGAAGGTGGAAGAAGCAGTAGCGAGTCTGGATATAGTTTGAGGGTGGTGCCAACATTTGCTGACCAGCTGGTTGAGGAGTTGTGGGGGGCGGGAAGACATATATTTTGTCAGCTGAGCCTAACAGGATAGAGGCAGAGGTGTGATCACTACCTCAATTTTACAGGAAATGTAGTTAAGAGCATGGATTCTGAGTTTAAAAGCTGTTCCTGGCGGTTTAGTCACTAAGTCATGTCTGACTCTTGCGACCTCATTGACTATAGCCTACCAGCCTCCTCTGTCCATGGGATTCTCCAGGCAAGAATACTGGAGTGGGCTGCCATTTCCTTCTCCACGGATCTTCTGACCCAGGAATCAAACCCAGGTCTCCTGCATTGCAGGGAGGCTCTTTACCAACTGAGCTATGAGGGAAGTCCTATCACTTACTATATAACTTTGTTTCCCCGTCTACAAAATAGGATAATACTATTTCCTCTTAGGAAGTTACCGAGATTAATGGAGTTTTCATTGACACAGCACCAGGGCTCAACGTATGGTCACTATTCTCTGGTTATTACTAATACCAGTGCAGAGAAGCACAGGGAAAAGCAGGTTTCCCAAGTCCCCCAAACGGGCCAGCGGCATTCATTTGCCCCCTTCCCTAGTTCATTCATTCATTCATCCATCCAATCTTCCAAGTTTTCTGAACGTTTATCGTTTATTCTACACTGGATCCCTGGAACATTTAAGAAATCAAAACCCTGGTCCCGGTTTTTAGCTCAAGATCCTTAATTCTTAATTCTAACACCTCCTCAACAGGGCGGTCAAGACGCTGAAAACGCGCGTCAAATGGAGAAACGCAGGGAGAATCGCCGGGTGTACGCCGCTTTTACTGTGTTTTTCTGCTTTAACTCCAAGGAGAGAGAGTCCCGCTCCGCCCGGGAGTGCGGGTTAAGGGCCGCGCAGGATCACCAGGTGCTGAGGAGAGAGGAAGATGAGCTGAGGGCCGAAGGCCGCCTGCTCCTTATACTCACCGCTTGCAGCAAAGCTCCCGGCGCCGCCTGCTGCTGCCCGGCTCCAGGGCCCGACCCTGCCGCTCCCAACAGTAATTCATGTCGCGGCCGCTTGACTGGGACCAGTGGCAACTCTGGGCCCTTACGCTTCTGCTGTTCTATCATGGCGGCAGCCGCTCTCCTCAGGCCGCCACTGACCGCGCCGACCGCCTCAGGTACCTCACGATTGGCTCGGACTTAGTCTTTCCCGTAGAACTTCCGGCCGATAGAACCCAATCGACTTCCAATATACCTCTCAGCACCGCCCCCTGAGAAGTTTCCTGTTATTGGCCAGTTCTTTCTGACATCACTAGAGTACGAATTCAGGATTGGTGGATAGAGCTGGAGTCCCGCCTAGGCGCGCTGTGTCTTGTGGGTGGAAGCTCACTGACTGGGTTTTGGTGTTTCGCGCAATGCTGCGAGGGAAAGACCAGAAGCAGACAACGAGTAAGTGTGAGGAAGGTCTGGGAGCGGGTGGCTGTGGGATCTGGAGTGGTCTGAGGCTGGCTCTTCTCAGATGCAGGTTTGACTGCAAGGGGCAAAGGGGGCCCCGAGTTCCTAGCTCTGGTGTGTAGTAGCCTGGGTTCCAAGCCTAAGAGACGCGGGCTCGATCCCTGGGTGGGGAAGATCCTCTGGGGAAGTGCAGGGCAACCCACTCCAGTGTTTTTGTCTGGAGAATCCCACGGACAGGGGAGTCTGGCGGGCTACAGTCCACGGCGTCGCAGAGTCGGACACGACTGAAGCGACTTAGCAAATAGCCTGGGTTCCCTTTCTAGCCTGGAGCAGAGTTTTGGGAGCCTCTGCACCAGCCTGGGGCCCTCGATGGCTGACTTCTTCAACAGTGCTTTCCGTGTAGAGCCCTGGCCCAGGCGATTCCAGGGAGAAAAGGCCCATCTCCTAGCCTCCACCTGGGTCCTCTCTGACTGAAGAGGCGGACTTGTCACTGCCATGATTCCGCAGCCTTTACTAGAGCCTCCTCAGTGCCCCTCAGAAAGATAGAGATGAAGGAAATGTCCGACTCTTGGCCTCCAGAGTAGTTTTGTTGAGAAATTCGGACTCAGAGCTGTGAACTAGGCCTTCTCAGTCGTCCAACTAATATTTAGAATACAGAGCACTGGGGAGACATTGTGAACCAAACATGGTCCCTGACTTCAGAGCTTTAAGTCTGGGGTTGGGGCGAAATAGATGCTCACCAGTGATCTCACTAGGAAATGGGAAGTATGGAAGTGTGTGCTACCTAGGAGAGGTACGTGGTGTTAATGAGTGCCTGAATAAACAGGAAGGCTTCTCTAAGGAAAATATGCCTGAACTGATAGCCTCGGGGAAGAATTATAATTAGTTGGGTGAAGCAAGGAAGGCAGAATGTTCCATCTAGAACAGCATGTGCAGAAGTCCTGTGGCAAATGCGAGGAAAATGAGTAAAAGGCACAAAGAGGCCACTGTGGCCAGGACAGAGAATGAAGGGGAGTGTGGTACAAGATGAAGCTGGAGGCAGGTAGAGGCCAGACTTTGTAGCTTTTACTTTAAGATTAATGGGCAATCACAGGGTTGTGTGTGTGTGTGTTTTTGCTGGGTGGAGGGGGTGGTGTCATGGGGAAGGCAGCTTGATGCCTCAGGTTTAGTAGTGTGAATATACTGGAGGGGAGGTAGATGCAAATAGAGCACTTTGTTGAGAGTTGCTGGCAGTGAAGAGTGGGATATTGGTGGAACTGAGAGCCAGAGATTTCCTGGACTCCTTTGCACCTAATATGAGAATTGAATTTAGAGGTGAGAGGAGGAGGGTGAAAGGTATCCCGTTTTGCTGGTAAATAAAGCAGAGGCTTTTTGGTTTTGTGAGTTTCTGTAGTGAGAGCCATAACTTTCTTATCATCGTGAAAACTGTTGTTTTGTGGGTTAGGAGTTGTTCCTGGGAAGTTCTACCAATACTTCTTATAGCCCTTCCAGTAATTTTGTAAGTCACATAATACCTGGCAGTAAATCCCTTTCTGCTTAACCTAGTTAGAATGGGTTCTGATATCTGCTGGACTCCATGAGAGTAGAGGTGCTGCTGGTTAGGTGAGTTATAAAGACAGAGTTAAAGGGAAGTTAGGCTGTTGTTGGCGGAGAAGGCAATGGCACCCCACTCCAGTACTCTTGCCTGGGAAATGCCATGGACGGAGGAGCCTCATAGGCTACAGTCCATGGAGTCGCTAAGAGTTGGACACAACTGAGTGACTTCACTTTCACGCATTGGAGAAGGAAATGGCAACCCACTCCAGTGTTCTTGCCTGGAGAATCCCAGGGACAGAGGAGCCTGGTGGGCTCCCGTCTGTGGGGTCGCACAGAGTCGGACACGACTGACGTGACTTAGCAGCAGCAGCAGCAGCAGCAGGCTGTTGTTTGAATGTTGGACTATAGAATCTAAGCTGGATAAGGAGGAAACTGAAGAAAAAGGAGAAGGCTGATAGATTGGAAGAAAATAGAGGTCAGTTTAGGAGGTTGGCTTCTTACGTGGCTTAGCGATAAAGATTTTGCCTCTGCCACTGCGGCAGATGCAGGTGTCCATCCCTGGATTGGGAAGATCCCCTTGAAGGAGGAAATGGCAACCCACTTTGGACTGTGTAGTCCATGGAGTTGCAAAGAGTCAGACACAACTGAGTGACTTTCACTTTCAGTATTCTTACCAGGATAATCCCATGGAAAGAGAAACCTGGTGGGCTGTAGTCCTTGGGGTTGCAGAGAGTTGAACACAACTGAGCACGCAGGCATGCATGCTTATGAGGTCAACAAACAGTATTCTCTGCTAGAGGACTTCCATTTATCACTAAAGGTCTACTCAGTTGTCACCTTTTCAACTTTTAAACTTCCTTGTTTCCCCCACACCCTTCTCTTTCTTATTTTCTTAGTAATTTGAACCTAATCACTTTTTTAAAGCACTGATCATGCTGCATTGTAATTGGTCACCATTATCCTTACATGACTAGGAAGTTTCTGAGGACAGAGATGGTGATGAAAAGGAGGTTTAGTAGCAAGTATGTGTGTCTCTTGGCACGGCCTAAGGTTTGTGTCTTTCAGGCTATGAATTTGGGGGCTTCCCTGGTGGTTCAGGTGGTAAAGAATCCACCTGCAATGCAGGAGACCTAGGTTAGATCCCTGGGTCGGGAAGATTCCCTAAAGAAGGAAATGGCAACCCTCTCCAGTATTCTTGCATGGAGAACCCATGGACAGACAACCTTGGCAGGCTACAGTCTTTGGGGTCACAAAGAGTCAGATACGACTGAGTGACTAACGCTAGCTATGAATTTTGGACAAGTTACTTCATTCCTTTAAAACAGAGATACCTACTTTGTAGAATTGTTATAAGGATTGAAAGGAGGTTTATGAAGTGCCTAACATATAAACATCAATGAAGGTGCTGAATTGATAAATTAACTAACAATTTAAAATCAAGTAAAATTAAGTACTTTAGCAATTCAGTTGACAGTTATGCATTTGTGTGTGCTCCATACTGTGGTAAGCACTGACGATTTGAAGGATATGATGTGCAAGACAAGGGCATGCTTAGAGGAAGTTCACAATCTAGGGAAAAAAAAGAAAAAAAAAATTAGTAAATAGGATTTGAATCCCATCTCCATCATTCATGGTTTTGTAATCTTGAGCCAGATCAGTAAGGCGACACATGAAATGAAGTTCCAAAGTGGCTATGTAGTATCTTTCCAATTTAATATTCTATGAACTTCTTATTGCTTGAGAGATAGGAGAAGAGTTTGTGGTTATTTTTTTCCCCAATTGCAGGCACATGGAAAGAAAGCCTGAAAATTTACAAAATTATGCAGGTACAGTACAAAAAACTCTTTTTAATGAATCACTTGCAAGTTAAGTTGCTGACTGTTGCCCCATCACCCATGAATTAGTTTTCCTACAGACGAGGACATTCTTTTGTATAACTATAATATAACTTCTAAAATCAGAAAATTAGCCTTACATAACTACCTCTAACCCTCATGCCTTGCTCTTCCATCCTTGGGCACTGACTCCCCATTGGATTATCCCAATGTGCAGACATCCTCACCATCCTGCTTCTCCCTGCACTGAGTTGCTCTTCTTTACAAATTTCCTCTTCACCCAGCATAGGCTCTAACTTCACTCTGGGCTACCATTCCCCTGCCACACCTCCCATTCCCATTTCCATTCCTGCACTATATTTTTCTTGCTGCCCTTTGTTTTGGGAAGGAGGTAGCGAATAACTGGGTCCCTATTGCTTCCCTATTATAATTGTTTAAAGCAGTCAATGAAACAATTAAGGGAGATTTTCTGTCTTTAGAACTATTGCAAGGCAACTCCAAATGGTGTACCTCAATCCTTGTCAATTTACTAGCTCTTTTAAGTCCACAGATTTGGTCTTATTGAACTAGACTATATCTATCTCAATGTTTTATAAACTTTTTAAAAGCAACAGAACTGTTTTTTTCCCAAATGAAATGTTACATAAAAGCTTGATAGGTAAAGCAGATCAAAGCAGAATATACTGTTAAAAGTAGGCCCCATCCTATAAACCGCCCCCCATCCCCATAACACATCCCAAAGCTGGGAGGGCAATAGGAATCAGCAATAATCTAGTGTTTAGGACTTCCCTGGTGGTCCACTGATTAAGAATTTACCTGTTGATGCAGGGGACATGGGTTCTATCCCTGGTCTGGGAACTTAATTCCCAAATGCTGTGGGACAACTAAGCCTAGCACCCTAGAGCCGGTGTTCCACAACAGAAAAGCCACCACAGCGAGAAGCCTGTGCCACAGCTAAAGAAAGCCCGGGCCCAGCAGGGACGACCCAATCATAAATTAAATAAATAAAACATTTTTTTGTTTTTTTAAAAAAGATGATCAACATCTACTTAATTACTGGGGCGAGGCTCCTTGCTTCCCAACTGCTGGGGTGGGACCTCTCCTAACTCTGATTTTTTTTTGCTTGTGCTCCCTCATCTTTAGTATGGAGACTCTCTTTTGGTTGGTTGGTGTAGGCCTTACTTTTTTGAGGCCCCTAGATATCTCAGAACAGACTTTTTAAAAATGAACTTGAGTTATTGAGAAGCTTCTTGATAACTACCATGCCTGCTTAGGTAGATTTTTCCCTAGGTATCTTATTATTTTTGATGCAATTATAAAGGGAATTGTTTCCTTAATTTCTCTTTCTGATAGTTCATTGTTAGTGTATAGACATACAATAGATTTCTGTATATTACTTTGTATTTATATTAGTTTTGTATCCTTCAACTTTACCAGATTCGTTGATGAGCTCTAGGAGTTTTCTGGTAGCATTTTCAGGATTTTCTATGTATAGTATCATGTCATCTGCAAACAGTGACAGGTCTACTTCTTTTCCAATTTGGATTCCTTTTGAATAACCATTATAAAACCCTAGGTTTCTACAGAATATAATTTGAAAACAATCTAAATGCCATTTTAAAAAATGACAACCCTTTACAGTCCTGAAATTGTAAGCCTGTTACTGTTGTATAATAAGATTTCTCTCAAAAGTGCATCCCAGTTTCCTGCTTAAAGAATTTCATAGGGTTTCTCAAGCTACTGTTCTAAAAAAGGAGCAAATAGGAGAGCTTTAAACTTAGCTGTTCATACTCTTATCATAGCAAAAATCTGTAAAAAATAACTTAAGATTGTATAGCTCTTTCTGTGACTTTTGTTTAGAGAAGAACAGTTGACAGAGTAGGTTGTTTGAATTTAATTTAGATGTCCTAGCTGCTGATGCCTGTATGGAGTCTGTACCTCAGTATTGCCCCAAGAGTTGAAGGGATAATTGAGGTGTCTTGATAGTCATTGGCCTCAGGTTAATAACTTTTGTTTTAGGATATGAAGTGAGGAAACTGGGCAGAGGGAAGGGAAGGACTAGAGATGAGACTGCATAGCTTGGAAATTGGAAGAGGCAGGATCCAATCAGGCTGTGATGCTTAAATTTAAGCTGTTTATCAGCCATTTCTCAGGAACTGACAAATCAGTGATAAAACTCACCTCTGGCTGACCTAAACAAAAAAGGGCAAATTTGTTATAAAGATATGAGTTGTCTTATGGAACTCAAGGACAGGCATGTTCCTGGGTGTTGGAATGTTTTAGAACTAGGGTTTGGAAGGCTGACAGAATTTTCTTTCATTTTTAAGTGAGACCGTTTAGTTAATGGATGGTCATTGTAAATCAGGAAGAGTTTCCAAAAGTAGGACCTGAAGTAATCATCTGAAAGTATAGGGGTGTGCTCAGGGTCCAGAAGAAGATGAAGTATTTGCTTATGAAAACTCAAGGAAAATAGAGTTTCAGGTCTTAATGTATCAGTTCAGTCCCTCAGCCGTGTCCAACTCTTTGCGACCCCATGAATCGCAGCACGCCAGGCCTCCCTGTCCATCACAACTCCCAGAGTCTATTCAGACTCATGTCCATCGAGTCGGTGATGCCATCCAGCCATCTCATCCTCTGTCATCCGCTTCTTTTCCTGCCCCCAATCCCTCCCAGCATCAGTCTTTTCCAATGAGTCAAATCTTCGCATGAGGTAGCCAAAGTACTGGAGTTTCAGCTTTAGCATTAGTCCTTCCAATGAACACTCAGGATGGATCTCCTTTAGGATGGACTAGTTGGACCTCCTTGCAGTCCAAGGGACTCTCAAGAGTCTTCTCCAACACCACAGTTCAAAAGCATCAATTCTTCGGCGCTCAGCCTTCTTCACAGTCCAACTCTCACATCCATACATGACCACTGGAAAAACCATAGCCTTGACTAGATGGACCTTTGTTGACAAAGTAATGTCTCTGCTTTTTAATATGCTGTTTAGGTTGGTCATAACTTTCCTTCCAAGGAGTAAGCGTCTTTTAATTTCATGACTGCAGATACCATCTGTAGTGATTTTGGAGCCCAGAAAAATAAAGTCAGCCACTGTTTCCACTGTTTCCCCATCTATTGGCCATGAAGTGATGGGACCGGATGCCACGATCTTAGTTTCCTGAATGTTGAGCTTTAAGCCAACTTTTTCACTCTCCTCTTTCACTTTCATCGAGAGGCTCTTTAGTTCTTCTTTGCTTTCTGCCATGAGGGTGGTGTCATCTGCATATCTGCGGTTATTGATATTTCTCCCAGCAATCTTAATGTATAGGGGGTCATAAAGAGTCAGACATGCTTATGAGGCCAACAAACAGTATTCTCTGCTAGAGGACTTCCATTTATTCTTAAAGTTCTACTCACTTGTCACCTTTTAAACTTTCAAATGTCCTTATTTCCCCCAGGCTCTCTTCTGTTTTCTTAATGAGTGAGTGAAATTACTCAGTCGTGTCCAACTCTTTGTGGCCTCTTTGTTTTCTTAATACTTTGAACCTAATCACTTTTTTTTTTAAAGCCCTGATAAATACTGCATTGTGGGCTTCTTAGATGGTGCGAGTGGTGAAGAACCTCCTTGCCAATGCAGGAGACATGAGAGACGCACGTTCGATCCCTGGGTTGGGAATATCCGCAGGAGGAGGACATGGCAGTCCATTCTAGTATTCTTGCCTGGAGAATCCCATGGACAGAGGAGCCTGGTGGGCTACAGTCCATGGAGTCTCAGAGAGTCCGACTTACCACTGAAGCAACTTGGCACAGCACACAGCACAGCAGTGATTTATCCTGCAGAGTAAAGAGCCATGGTTAAGAGCCACTAGGTTGCTGGTTTCCTCTCTGTTTAAAACCAGAAAGCTGAGCAAGAGTACCTCTAAGGTCTCTTCCAACTTCAGAGTTCTGAGACTTGATACTCTGGCAGCATCAGTATCACCTGGGAGCTCGTTAGAAATGCCCTTTCTTGGGCACCACCCTAGACCTGCTGAATTGCAATCTGCATTTTAACATGATTCATAAATAGTTAAATAAGTTCAGTGTACCCAGCAATGGGATTATTATATAGGCATTAAAAAAAGATGTGTGTATTTGTGTATGAATTATTAAAATATAGAAGAAAATGGCTATTAACTAAGATTAATTAATGGTTTCATGATCCATTAAAAAACCCACTTATACATATAAACAGTCTGAAAGGATATAAATCAGGCTGAATTAAAGATGATTTTCTTTTCATTATTAATGTATTATATGAACTTTTAAAATGAGCATGCATGTTTTTAATTTCATTAGGGGAAAAAAGTAAGCTATACTCTCTTTTTGAAGTCATTTCAATGCCTGCCGCTGCTGCTGCTGCTAAGTCGCTTCAGTCATGTCTGACTCTGCAACCCCATAGACGGCAGCGCATCAGGCTCCCTGTCCCTGGGATTCTCCAGGCCAAAAATACTGGAGTGGGTAGCCATTTCCTTCTCCAATGCATGAAAATGAAAAGTGAAAGTGAAGTCGCTCAGTTGTGCCCGACTTTTAGCAACCCCATGGATTGCAGCCTACTAGGCTCCTCTGTCCCTGGGATTTTCCAGGCAAGCCTAGTATCATTTTTAAAAGGGCTCCCCAGGTGGTACTGTGGTAAGGAATCTACCTGTCAATGCAAGAGACACAGGTTTGATCCCTGGGTGGAGAAGATCCCTTGGAGTAGGAAATGGCAACCTGCTCCAGTATTCTTGCCTGGAAAATTCCATGGGCAAGGAGCCTGGTAGGCTACAGTCCATGAGGTCACAAAGAGTCGGACACAACTGAACGACTGAGCACAGCACAGCATCATTGTTAAAAGCATGGACTGTGATGTCAGCCAGACTTTAACTCTACCATTTTCTGGCTTTTTGACATAGACCTATTAAGTTGTCCTCTGGAAGCCTTGGTTATCTCATTCATGTATATGATAATTAATTGAACCTACCTCTTGAAAATTTTGAGGATTAAATGAGATATTGGATGTTCAGTACTTAGCACAGAGCCTGAACATAGTAAGTACTTGATAAACATTAGCTCTTATTACTATTATTGTTCCTTTTTTTTTTTACAGGTCCATTCATTGCTTCCCTCCCCCACCCAAAGCCTTCACTTGGCAAAAGAGTAGCAGTAATAACAATTAAAAAACAAAAAACAATAGGCTAATGGCCTTGGGTAAGTATCAAATTGAAAAGGAGTAAGATCAAGGTTTCCAAAACTCCCCATAATTAGAGTGGACAAAAGAGGTTTGAATAAAAGTACATGGTGTTAACTCTAATGATATTATTCTGTAGGGACAACATGTAAATCAGCAACACTTTTTTGTTTATACGGATATGTCTCTAATTGTTGCTTGTTTTATTTCTTTGTGACAGAACACTTCAATTAGCTTTAGCAGAAGAGAAATGGAGGAACCATAGAGCATTAAGGATGAATTCAGGAAGACCCGAGACCATGGAGAACTTGCCTGCTCTTTACACTATTTTCCAAGGAGAGGTATATTCTTTTGTCTTTGAAAACCTACCATTTACACTAAGCATAAATTAAGGGTGAAAAGCTGCAGGGTTTGGAGCTCCTGACTACTTGAGGATGCCTTGAATGTTACAGTTTAAATGGGAAGTTCTAGTAGAACATCTCACTCCCACATGTGCCTCCTCTAAGTTCCAGACTTCTAACTACAGACTTGACACATCTTCATTTGGATAACTCATAGCATCTCTGATTTAAGGGAATTCTTTTTTTTCCTTTGGTCATGCTTCATGGCTTGTGGAATCTCGGTTCCTTGACTAGGGATTGAACCTGGGCCACTGCAGTGAAAGCCTGGAATGCTAACCACTAGACTACTAGGCAACTCCCTCTAATTTATGTTATAAACTGAATTTTTGATTTTCTCAAGAAATCTGTTCTTTCATTATTCCCATCTCAGCAAAAGCACCCGTTATTCATTCAGGTACCCATGCTAGAAATCCAGGCATCATCCTTGATTTCTTCACTTGATTTGATCTTTTTTTCCCTCTCTCTCCAGTCTAGTAGCAAGTCCTATCTTTCTACCTCCCAAATATGTCTCTGCTATCCATACGGACACCTTATGGCACCCTATTTGTTTAACTTTTCCATCTCTTCCTAGCCCTTCCTGGGTTCTCTACATCTTTTGTAGTTCCCTTCCAATCTGTTTTTCCACACTATAATCAGAATAACGTTTTATTTATTTATTTGGCCACAATGCACAGCTTACAGGATCATAATACCCCGACAAGGGATTGAACCTGAGCCCTTGGGAGTGAAAGCCTCGTGTCCTAACCACTGGACCACCAGGAAATTGCCCAGAATGTCATTTTAAAAACAGATTGGGGAGAAGGAAATCGCAACCCACTCTAGTGTTCTTGCCTGGAGAATCCCAGGGACGGGGGAGCCTGGTGGGCTGCCGTCTATGGGGTCGCACAGAGTCGGACACGACTGAAGTGACTTAGCAGCAACCTAGAAACGTATTAGAAACCCTTCCTGGAAAAGGCATGGAATTAGTATATATCATGCTTGCTAAGTGCTTCCTAGGCTTTGTTTGGTAACACATAAAAGTCACAAATCTCACATCATTATATCAAAAAATGAATATCTTTCTCTGTACTTTTGATGTGTATTTAATCATGGATCATACTGTGGATTGTAAAAGCTTTTATTTCAACTATGTGTAAAATCAATACATGGTTATTAATAAAAGTGAATGGCTTTTAGTGTTTCTAAAAAATAAAAACAGATTGGACCAAGCTGCTTTCTTGAAGCTCTTCTCGGTTTCTCACTACAGTTGAATATTTGCAAATTTGTTTTTATGACCCTTAGTTGACTTGGCTTCTTCTTACTCTGGCGGTGTTGTTTTGTTCTACTCTATTCATTGTCTTGTTGTTGTTGTTGTTTAATCACTAAGTTATATCCAACTTTTTTGTGACCCCATGGACTGTAGTCCCTTAGGCTCCTCTGTCCATGGGATTTGAAACTTGGATTCAATCCCTGGGTTGGGCAGATTCCTGGGAGAAGGAAATGGCAACCCACTCCAGTCTTCTTGCCTGGGAAATCCCATGGACAGAGGAGCCTGGCTGGCTACAGTCCATGGGTTGCAAAAGAGTCAAGACATGAATTAGTGACTAAAACAACAACACATCTTTGTCTAGTCACTCTGGTCTTCTTATAGCTTCAAATATTCTTAAGCCTGCTTCCTTCTCAGGACTTTTGTACATGCAGTTGTCTCTAACCATCCCGCGTTCTCACCAACTCCGTATTTTTTAGGTCTCAGCCCAAATGTCATCTCTTCAGAGATCTTTTTCCCACCATAAATAAATGGTTTGCCTTATATTTATTTTGTACTTGTATAAAGTCTGTCTTCCTTCATTTCAGTTCAGTTCAGTCACTCAGTCATGTCTGACTCTTTGCGACCCCATGAATCGCAGCACGCCAGGCCTCCCTGTCCATCACAACTCCCAGAGTCTATTCAGACTCATGTCCATCGAGTTGGTGATGCCATCCAGCCATCTCATCCTCTGTCATCCGCTTCTCTTCCTGCCCCCAATCCCTCCCAGCATCAGTCTTTTCCAGAGAGTCAGCTCTTCGCATGAGGTGGCCAAAGTACTGGAGTTTCAGCTTTAGCATTAGTCCTTCCAATGAACACCCAGAATGGATCTCCTTTAGGATGGACTGGTTGGACCTCCTTGCAGTCCAAGGGACTCTCAAGTGTCTTCTCCAACACCACAGTTCAAAGCATCCATTCTTTGGCGCTCAGCTTTCTTCACAGTCCAACTCTCACATCCATACATGACCACTGGAAAAACCATAGCCTTGACTAGATGGACCTTTGTTGACAAAGTAATGTCTCTGCTTTTTAATATGCTGTCTAGGTTGGTCATAACTTTCCTTCCAAGGAGTAAGCGTCTTTTAATTTCATGACTGTAGTCACCATCTGCAGTGATTTTGGAGCCCAGAAAAATAAAGTCAGCCACTGTTTCCACTGTTTCCCCATCTATTTCCCATGAAGTGATGGGACCGGATGCCATGATCTTAGTTTTCTGAATGTTGAGCTTTAAGCCAACTTTTTCACTCTCCTCTTTCACTTTCATCAAGAGGCTTTTTAGTCCCTCTTCACTTTTGGCCATAAGGGTGGTGTCATCTGCATATCTGAAGTTATTGATATTTCTCCCAGCAATCTTGATTCCAACTTGTGTTTCTTCCAGTCCAGCGTTTCTCATGATGTACTCTGCATATAAGTTAAATAAGCAGGGTGACAATATACAGCCTTGACGTACTCCTTTTCCTGTTTGGAACCAGTCTGTTGTTCTGTGTCCAGTTCTAACTGTTGCTTCCTGACCTGCATATAGGTTTCTCAAGAGGCAGGTCAGGTGGTCTGGTATTCCCATCTCTTTCAGAATTTTCCACAGTTTATTGTGATCCACACAGTCAAAGGCTTTGACATCATCAATAAAACAGAAATAGATGTTTTTCTGGAACTCTCTTGCTTTTTCGATGGTCTTGGCAATTTGATCTCTGGTTCCTCTGCCTTTTCTAAAATCAGCTTGAACATCAGGGAGTTCATGGTTCACGTATTGCTGAAGCCTGGCTTGGAGAATTTTAAGCATTACTTTACTAGTGTGTGAGATGAGTGCAATTGTGCAGTGGTTTGAGCATTCTTTGACATTACCTTTCTTTGGGATTGGAATGAAAACTGACCTTTTCCAGTCCTGTGGCCACTGCTGAGTTTTCCAAATTTGCTGGCATATTGAGTGCAGCACTTTCACAGCATCATCTTTCAGGATTTGAAATAGCTCAACTGGAATTCCATCACCTCCACTAGCTTTGTTTGTAGTGATGCTTTCTGAGGCCCACTTGACTTCACATTCCTTAGAGGATGCTAAACTCCATGAAGTCAGGGCCCTGCTTGTTTTGTTCACTGTTGTGTAGTCTCAGGTAGATGAGTAGAAAATGGTAGGTGCTCAGTACACCTTGATGACTGAATGAATGATCAGCCTTTGAGGGAGAAGGCATTGTGTTTGTTTAGAGAGCAGAGGCTTTGGAACCATACAAAACCTGGATTCCAGTCCTAGCTCTTTTACTTACTATGTAATCTTTGAGGTTGTCACTTAATTTCTTTGAGCCTCAGTTTTCTCATTTGTTAGATGGAGAGAAAAACAACTTTCATAGGATTGTGATGATGGTTAAATAAACTATCATCTATGAAAACGCAATGCCTGAGATACAGCAATTCGTTAATGTTACCTCCCTTTTTTTAAAGCAGACGAGATTGTTTTCAGTGTCTTAGAAGTACCTGTTTTAACCATGTCATTCTTATGGCATTCATACTTTCTTTATGATAGTTGACAAAAGTTTTACCACCTAATAATGTGAGGCCTTTGAAGACAGACTTTGTGACTATTGGTTGATTCTAGATAAATGTGGTTCTAGACTTCTGTTAAGTGGATTCCAGCTTTTAATGTACAAGTCAAGGTAGAAAGGATGATAACATTCTCATAAATAGCAAGCAACTGCTCTTCAGAACCTCTGTCCTCTTTCTTTAGGGCCTATGGTATCCCCAGAGATCAGTGAGATACTAGAGCTCAAAAAGAAGAAATTGTAGCTCAGGAGATAAAACTGATTTTTCTGATCATGAAAACCTCACTTGTCAGGTATTGCACAAAAGGAAGAAGAGCTCTTTCCACAAACTGACTCAGATTTCTAGTAAAGTGGCTCCTAACCTTTATCTTTTTATATGAGACGAGGCTTGAATTAGTGTGGGTTTTATATTTTATTGGTCGAGGATGGATGGGCTAGAGTAGTGTTCAGAAAGAACTTTATAGTTGTAATACTATAGTTCTAGTATTTTAGGAACACATTTTGAAAAATGCCTAGAAGTGACTGGAATTAGAGAAAGAGCAATTGCATGATAAATTAAAAAGAAGAAACTTCAGAATATTCATCCATTAGTTGAGTGCCTAATATTTATAAAGAAGTATTTACATTAAAATTCAAAAAAATTTTGTAAGCCCAATGTATGTCAGCACTTGCACATGTTATATGTCATTGACTTTCTTGGAAGAAATTGTTAATCCCATTTTATGGATAATGAAACTTCTTAGAAGTTAAATAATTGCCCTGATGGTTAATAAATGGCAAGTTCTAAATCAAGTTCTCCAAGTCTGCAGCTGGGGTTGTTCAGTTGTTCATAAATGTGTGGTGGAACCAAAAGATCCGTAAGAGAACTCTTGACTGAATTGGGTAGTATAGGAGGAAGGTGGATGGTAAACTTAGTTGTACCATCATTTGTTTGTGCCTCTATCATGGCATTTATAGTCTGTCTTGTATGTGGTTTCCTGTGTATATGTCTGTCTTCTCCACAAGAAGGTGTGTTACTGGAGAGCACAGGCTATGTTCATCTCATGTATCTTGGTAACTAATTCAAAATTTTTTAAAAATAGACTGAGTATCTCTTTTCTTTATGTTTTTATTTCATGGTGCCTGATGTTGTATCTTGCATGCAAGTGCTTGGTAAATAAATGTTTGAGTTAAATTTGAATCTAAGTGTTTTAGGATCAGTTCCCTTTGAAGAAACTCGTGGTGTGCTGCATATTCTAGCAGTTCTCTTAGCAGGCTCAGCATAGTTGAGGGGCCCAGTGACAAGATTGCTGGGAAGCTAATATTCATCCTTCTCTTGTCCTCTGAGAGGCCTCTTGGTGCCAGAGTCCATTAAGCTTGGTAGGGGGTACAAACATAGCAAAGAGATTTGGGATTTGGCTTAACCCAGCCATAGCCAAAGAAATGCTGAAGCGAGATTGGTGTTGGTGAATTGAAAATAACATTGGACTAGAAGTCAGAAAACTTCTCTACCTGGTCCTGATACTTTCTAACTTTGTGACTTCAGACAGATAACATGTCTCTGAGCCTCAGATTCCTCGTTTACATTATGGGGATAACTACTTTTAAGGCTGATGCAACGTCTGATCTGAAGATGGTAAATTCATTTCACCCGAGCCCTGAGTTCAGTTGAGATAATTACTGAATTTTCTCCCCTGAGCTATTTGATTAATTGTTCTTGGGACACCAGGCAGACTGTGTAATCATCTAAGGCAGGTGCCATTCTGTTAATTTCAAGTCTGACTGCACCCTAAGAGACACAGTGATGGAAACACCTGGTGTTAGAAATGGACAGGAATGTGCTTTCTTAACTAAACAGTAGAGTGCATCCATTCTGGAGCACATTAACCTTCTCTTTTGGGATAGGCCATATTAAGATCTGTTACGATATTGCCACAAAAGATCATAATGTGACAGTGAAGTTTCAGGACTGAAAGGTGATAATGTTTTTACAGCAGTAGGTGATTTAGGCTTCAGTTTGCAGATGCTGCTTTTAAGTTGTTTAGATAATTATGCTCTTAAATAAGATGTTACACAATATGAAGCATTTCAGCCCTCTATCTAGAACCCTGGAGCAAAAGCCAGAGTGCTTTTAGTTGGTCCAGAAAGAAGGGATTTTCTTTTATTGTAGCTAAAAATATTAAGTTTTATCTTCTATATCCATGCAGCCCTTTTTACAGAGAACAACTTGCTTTGTGAACTTGGATAAGTACTTCATGTCTCTGGTTTTCACTTTCTTCATTTGAAAAATGACAGGATTGGATCAGCTAATCTCTAAAGTCCACCTTGCCTTGATTTTAAGTACAGTATCTGCCTTATTGTCCTGTTTCTTTGGGAATACCTCATCTCTACCCCAACATAGTGTATTTGT
This sequence comes from Oryx dammah, assembly GCF_014754425.2. Classification (NCBI taxonomy): domain Eukaryota; kingdom Metazoa; phylum Chordata; class Mammalia; order Artiodactyla; family Bovidae; genus Oryx; species Oryx dammah. Next base: position 13,701,461 of record NW_024070211.1, read on the forward strand.
CATTTTAAAACAGGAGTTTAGAAATGTTGGTTCTTAACCCATTCTTAATGCTGTATCTTGGAGAGTTAGTTTAAGTGCCCATTTAAGAATGAGGAAAGTGGAAGTTTTTATCTATTTCTATCCTAACATTGAAGTGAATAGTGATAATATTTGGTGAACTATGAGGCACTGGATTATGAGTCAAAGGATCTAGGTTCTGTGCCTACTGTATCTAAGTTAATTGTTTGGTGGTTCCAGTAGTCACTCACATTTTTGTGCTTCAGTGTTTTGGACTTTAATAGAAAGCTACAATTTATTGAATGTACTTTGGATGCTGGGTACTAGTACCTAATTTGTTATTTGCAGCAGCAAGGTGAGTACAAATGGGAAAGCAAATTATGTTCAAGATTCCACAGGTAAGAAGTGGCAGAGCTGGGATTAGAAGCTACATCTTTCATGTCAAAGCCTGGGTTCTTCCTATATCTAAACTGTTTTGCCTCATCTGGAACATGGGAGCCCACTATATATACTCCTAAGATTGTTGCCAGGAGCAGATAAGATAACAAATGTCACATTGCTTTTGGCTGTTACAGTTTTATAGTTAAAGGGAACCCATGAGCAGCTGTAGTGTCATTAAGAACTCCCTGGATTCAGATTATAGCTTTGCTACTTATTAGCTTTGAACATTGTATATCTGAACACTTGGTCTCTCCATGCATCAGTTTTGTTATCCATCAAATGAAAGTAATAATAGTCCAACATTATATGGTGTCATGAGGATTATGTAAAGCACTTTGAAGAGTGTTTTGCATGTAGTGCGTATTTAGTATATGTTAGTGAATAGAGGTGCAGCAAAAATTATCTTCCCCTTTCCCTTCTTTCTTCCCCTTATTTTAGTTATGTTTAAGTATAAACAGTGACTGCCCAAGATGAAACAACTAAGTTTAAAGTCATTGGAAAGAACAAAGTTTATGTGTATAACATTGTATTGAATATTTTATAAATAATAATGAATTTAGTGATAAATACAGTATATACTGGCAACTTTAATCCCAATCCACAATTGGAAGCAGGGGGTTAGAGGATAGAGGGGAGGAAAGCAGTAGAGGTAGAGTCTGAGATGATGATTTATTTGACAAGGCTTTTGGGCCTTATGTTTCTGTTACCCATGGCCTGCATATTACATAGATCCATCAAGCCTCTTTTGTTGTTGTTATTCAATCGCTAAGTTGTGTCTGACTCTTTGCTACCCCATGAACTGCACCACGCACCAGACTTCCCTGTCTTTCACTATCTCCCTGAGTTTGCTCAAACTCATGTCCATTGGGTCAGTGATGCCATCTAACCATCTCATCCTCTGTCGCCCCCTTCTCCTCTTGCCCTCAGTATTTTCTAGCATCAGGATCTTTTCTAATGAGTTGGCTGTTCAGCTTCAGCATCAGTCCTTCCAATGAATAATCAGGGTTGATTTCCTTTAGGATTGACTAGATTGATCTCCCTGCTGTCCAAAGGACTCTCAAGAGTCTTCTCCAGCACCACAGTTTGAAAGCATCACATTTGGTGAGCTATAGACCATGGAGTCGCAAGGAGTGGATCATAACTGAGTGACTAACATCAAGCCTATTACTTCTCCATTGTAGGTCAGCTCTGCAAAAGACAACTCTTTCTCTGATTATATCTTTTCAAGTTCTGTCAGATGTTGTCTGTGTAATGACTTTTTCTTTAATTGTCTTCATAAAACCCAAGACTCCGGTTTGGAGTGAAATAGAGCAAGCTGTATGGTCTTACTGGTTCAAAGTTTAGGAAAAAAAGATGCCTCACATGATCCATCCCAAAGTATTAAACTTCTCTATTTGGATTGGGGACCTCCGTTCCAGAGAATATAAACTATAACTTTATATGGATGTGAGACTTGGACCATAAAGAAGGCTGAGTGCCAAATAATTGATGCTTTCAAATTGTAGTGTTGGAGAAGACTCCTGAGAGTCCCTTGGAGAGCAAGGAGATCAAACCAGTCAATCCTAAAGGAAATCAACCATGAACCTTCACTGGAAGAACTGATGTTGAAGCTGAAGCTTCAATACTGATGCAGTGAACTGACTCAGTGGAAAAGACCCTGATGCTGGGGAAGATTGAGGGCAGGAGGAAAAGGGGACGATAGAGGATGGGATGGTTGGATGGTATCAGAAACTCAATGGACATGAATTTGAGCAAACTCAGGGAGATAGTGAAGGACAGAGAAGCCTCGCAAAGAGTTGGACATGACTTAGCGACTGAACAACAAGTACCATTATACCATCTGATATAACTCCAGTCTCATCAGTGTTTTTATTAGAATCACATATACCTGTCAGTTTAAATCTCTAAAAGAACAGAAAGAATGTTTGACAGAATATCACTTTTAGGCAGTTTTGCAACAGACACAGGCAGTCAGTACCAAGTGGAAATTCAAAGAGATGAGGTTAAATTCTATAGGAGAGAGCTCATTTGTGTGACAAAGATTCTTTTTTTTTGTTTTTATAGGTTGCTATGGTCACAGACTATGGAGCCTTTATCAAAATCCCAGGCTGTCGGAAGCAAGGTGGGAACCAATAACTCGAAATTCAGCACTCTCATTTGGCTCTGTCTACTTTCACCTCTAATTATAAGCTCTACTTTTTTTCAGATAGTAGTTTGTTTTTGTTTCTAGCGTAAAGATACAAATACAGACAATTGATTAAAGTTCATTTTTAGGAAGCCTTAACTCTGAAGAATGGTGTTTTTCTGACTTCTGGGGAGGGCAGGGGCCATAACCATTTGTGTTCACTTCTAGAAGTAACTCTTCCCTAAATTTCTCCTGTGATCCTGGTTGAGTCACTTGACCTCTTTGGACTTAGGATTTGGGGGAGAGCAAGCTACTTATTCTCTGAGACTAATATTGTGAGTTTTCTAGTATGTTGCATAGGGAAAGGAAATAGTATTGTAACCAGTACAAATTTATATACATAAAATGCTTTAATTTCTTCATAATTGATAGGTATCTATTGAACATTTTTAGAGAATCCTTTTTGTATCTATAGTCTTATTTGTTTCTCTAAATAATTGTGTTAAGTAGATTCCATAGACTGGTGACCTGCTCAGAATGTTTGAGCTAGGTTATAGCATGGTCAGGACTAGAACCCAGGCTTCCTAATGCAGATGTGTTAAAGATCTTAATGTAAAAGATATACATAAATACATTATTAGGAGAAAATATAGAAGTATTTGACCACATAAAAGTTAATAAACATTTTTAACAGCTTTATTAAGATATAATTCACAGATCTACATTTCATTCAGAGTGCACAGTTCAGTAGTTTTTAGTATCGTCACAGAATTTTGCAACCATCACCATAGTCTAATTTGATACCAGTTTTGTCATACAAAAGAAACTCTAGCTATTATCGGGCTTTCCAGGTGGTACAGTGGTAAAGAATCTGCCTGCAGTGCAGGAGACCCAGGTTCAATCCCTGGGTTGGGAAGATGCCCTGGAGGAGAAAATGTCAACCTGCTCCAGTAGTCTTGCCTGGGAAATCTCATGGACAGAGGAGCCTGGTGGGCTGCAGTTCATGGGCTCACAAAGAGTTGGACAGGACTGCGCATGAGCATGCTTATGTGACAGTTACCTATTATCAATCACTCCAGGTTGCTTATCTCCCTTTCCCCCCTTTAAGGCATGTTCGCATATGCCGATGGCTTCTGAGGTAACTCAGTGGTAAAGAATCCACCTGCTAATGCAAGTGCCGTGTTCCATCCCTGGGTCAGGAAGATGCCCTGGAGGAGGAAATGTCAACCCACTCCAGTATTCTCGCCTGGGAAATCCCATGGCCAGAGGAGCCTGGTGGGCTAAGGTCCATGGGATCACAAAAGAGTCAGACACAACTTAGTGACTTAACAACAACAACATATACTTATGTATTTTAAATGACATTGTGTATATTTAGAAGAAAGTCTGAAAGAATAGTCAACAAATTAGCCGTGGTCACCTCTGGGGAGTTGATTTGCTCAAGGAGAGACAGAAAGGGAGCTTTCACAGTTTGTGTACAGCAGAAATTAAACACAACTTTGTAAGTCAACTATACTATAAAAATTTTTTTTTAAAGGAACTTTTGCTATTTGTATTAAAAAATTTTTTTTTGTTGTTTTACAAAAGCTGACCTTACCTTTAGCTTTGGAGACTACTCTGCTGCAAATTGCATCTTAGCTAATTAGAAATAGCTTACTAATAGTTTCCAAGCTAACAATCGGCAATCTATAATAAAATCTCTCCTTTCATGTTGGCTGAGATTTAATGACATGAAACTCATCCTCATCCCTGTATGGTATGCACCTCTTTAGACTTGAAGACAGATTTTCTTGTCAGTGTACTTGCCATAGCCACCAGTACTTGAAAGTCCCATCCTTACTTGAGCATTTATGTGACACTTTGGTGACTGTGTGAGGATTAAAAACCTGCCACCTTCCAGCAGTTAGTCTTCAACTCACTTATATCCATACCCTGTCAGATGATGCCTCTGATCGTGACTGCCAGTTTACAAGTGAATCTGTCAGTCTAACAACTGTGCTGAGATAAGCTTGAAGGGAGAGGTCAGAGAGCCAAATCATTAGATGGAAACTCCACGAGTTCTAATCCTGGGCACATCTGTAGGTTTATTGGGTAACTTGAGCAGTTGACTTTTCCACAGTATACTTCAGCTTCTCTGCCCTTAAATGGAAGAAGATTATTAAGTACAGTCCTGAGAGGACTGAGTTATGAAATAAATGATCTCTAAATTTTAACATCTGTCAGGAAGGTAGACTCTAATTTGAGTTATTTTTCTCAGATTTCTGTTTTCAGAATTTTTAAATCACTACTGAGTTAAAGACTGGTTCCTAGTATTCAGATCTAAACTAAATTTTCTTTCCCCTCTTATAGTATTGTCTGATAGAACTTTCTGCAGTGATGGAAATGTTCTTTATCTGATGTGTTGTCTAACACCAGCCAGTTCTCCAGGCACCAACTGGTTTAAGAATTAAATGTTTCTGGTCAATAATGTTTGGGTAACAGAAAACATATTAAATATGTCTCCAGTCAGTACTTTGCTATGAATCAGGAGTTCTCTCGACCTCCCCTCTATGAGTTTGATAATTTGCTAAAATGGCTCACAGATCTCAGGAAAACACTTTCCTTTTGTTTGCCAGTTTATTATAAAGGATGCAAGCAGGAACAGCCAAATGGAAGAGATGCATAGGGCAAGATACAGAGTAGGGAGTACACAGAGCTTCCATGTCCTCTGGCATACTGCCCTCCAACAAGTTGGTGTGTTCAACAACCCATAAACTCTCTGGCTGTCATTGTTTAAGGGTTTTTATCGAGCTCAGTCTCCAGCCCCTCTCCCTCTTTCCTGGAGGTCAGTGGAGCTGAAAGTTCATCACTTTCATCACTTAGTCTTTCTGGTGACAGCTCCATCCAGGAATTATCAAGGGTCCCCACAACAAAGTGGGGGCTCTTTAGCATAAGCTCTAGTATGATCAAAAGAGACTTATGAATTACAAAGACACCACTATCTCTAGGGAAATTCCAAGAGTTTTAAGAGTTCTGTGTAGGGAGCAGGGACAAAGACCAAATATATTTTTATATTATACCACATCTGTTGTTTAATACAGTAGCCTACTGACTTTTAAATTTTGTTTGTTTTGATTAAATTCAAACTTTAAACATCTGTAGCTAGTGACTATTGTAGTGGACAGTGCAGCCCTATATGTTTATGCTTTCTTTCTCTACTATCCTCTTCCCACCAACATTGAACTACAAAATTTTGGGAGTAGAGATTATTTATTGTTGCACTTTTAAAGTGCCTTGCTTGTGGTAGAAGTACAAATATTTTTAGCAGTGAATTCAGGTTTAACAAAATGATTACTGAGTTCTAAGTTTCGGTCACTGTGTTACGTGGGAACAGAGATAAGAAAACATAGTCCCTGCTGCTCTCAGATTGTTTACAGTCTAGAGGTATAAACAAATTACAATGTAGTGTAATAAAATGAGTGTAGTTTCAGTTAATCCACTGAGCTGTGTAATAGGCTACTGGGGTAAGTCAGGGCCTGCTACAGTGCCTGAGATATAATGGATGTCAGCGAATTTTATTAAATGAAAAAATAAATCCTAGTCCTAGCTCTACCACTTACTAGCTTCTTGACTATAGCAGGTTGCTTAGTCCTTGAGCCTTCGTTTCCTTATCTGTGAAATGGGACCATGTGTGTTATTTTTAGAGTTTCTTGACTGGCAAGATCATGTCTTAGCTCATCCTCAGATCCATTTTTGCTTATAGTATAGTGGATGTTTAGTAAATGTCTGAATGAATCCCTAATACCACAAGATAAAGGATGTGCAAGCACTTCAATTTATGTGCTTACATTATCGTGAATCGCTGATTGAAGATACTCAGCCAAAAAAGTTCATTCTGAGTTTTTCCATAACAAAATCCAAATGAACTTTTTGACCAGCTCAGTAAATTAACTTGAAAAGTCTAGAGAGGAAAGTCGTATGTCCCAGAGGTAAAGGAGACCTTATTTTGATGTTTTTTGGCTGCAGCTGACCTCTGATGGTTTGTAGTTTTTACCTTTTTCCTTTATTGTCAGTGAACTTTGTAAAATTAATGGTGAACATAAAACAGTTGGGGGAATATTTTTAAGGGAACTGTTATAGGCTCTGTTTTTTTCATATGGCAGTTAAGATTCTAGCTCTTTCCAAGTTGTCAGAATTTTTTTTTTTTTTTTTTTTTACCAGCAGACACTCAGTTGGGACTCATTCTGTTTAAGTATTATATTGGATATATTGAATATGGTGATGGACTTGATATGCCCTTTGGGTATTTATGACTTAATGTCAGAGATCCAGATACAGACTGCTTCCTCCATGTAACACAATGAGCAAAGCATTTGTGTTGATTTCTGTTTTATAGCCTTTGCTAGAAAAGAATTAGATGTGTTTCTACTGTTGCAGATTGTCTTTCTCTTTTTAATTGAAAAGATAACAGATTGATAATATAGAAAATAATGGAGAAGTATCAATATGATGTTGAAGACATTTGAATTGCATTTCTTTATCAGCTCTGTCACTTTGGACAATTTACTTCTAGATTATTTCCTCATGTGAGTCTATGTCACAGGACTAATGTAAGGAAGGATTAAATGGATGCGTGGATATACTGTATTTAGTGAGGTATCCAGTATGAACTGAGGGAGCCTCATGTTTTATTTTGGTTTTCTGCCATATATACTTAATCCAACTATTGGTGGTGTGTGTGGTTAACAATGAAATACTTCCCAAGAATTCAGGCTGAGAATGAAACTAATGATGAATCCCTCATACAGAGTATAGGATTAGCCACAGATAGAAATATACCAGGTAATTGCCTGTAAATCTGTGACTGAAGAGATGGGAACATTCAAGACTTCAGCAAGGTAATCTGAGTTTAATTCCAGGGGAAAAGAACTGAAATGAAATTGCAGTTTAGTAGACTGAAATCTAATTGATTATATCTTTCTACTAGGAAGAGATTATATGAGTAGATATCAATCTCTGGAACATAGTAAAAGAAAGCCTGAGAGCCTGAAGTTGGCAGTGTTTATCTTACCTTATTAAAGAAGAAATGAATCTGATGATAGGAACTAGAGAGATGGATTCTTTTATGAGGAAGTCCATCAAACCTTCATAGACAGGAAACATCTCTCAAAACGTTTGTTTCCCTTTTATTCTTATTCCGTGTTGAAGCAATTTCCAATCATTAATCTGATTTTTAGGTATATGATACTGGGGTCAGTGAGTAGTTTTCCCAGATAAGGACTTGGAACCTTCCAGGTGTAAGAAAAGTATATGTTCTATTGTAAGTTAATAACTTGGTGAATTGTGTGTATCTCTGAACCAATCACTGAATTGACAGTCTAATTAATGTATTTTGGTATATAAGCATCTGCACGCTGAAGACTCCTACACTGTATTTTCAATTCATACCCCTCCTCTGATCTATGGACTTACATATCCAACTGCCTACCTGACGTTTACATTCAAGACTATGGGCTCAACCATTTCTCTTGTTTAATTCACCCAATAAGCGAAGGAGATAAGCCATTAAGTTTCAACTGTAAAAATCCTACACACCAGTATAACAATTTTTGTGTTCCCTTTTCATCTGTGTCCATGAGACATAGTTTTACATAATTTCAATCATAGTGTACGTATCATGTTTAGATTTTGTTTATAAATATATATATTTGGTTTTATAGCTAACATTTTTTATGGTTAAAAATATTCATGCTTATGGAATAATAAGAGAGAACCTACCAAAGCAAATGATCATTACTACCACACAGAGATAGGTGCTGTTAACATTTCAGTGTATTTCTTTATAGTCATATATGTACATAGAAATGAACATACTGAAATTAAGATTATATCCTGTGTATACATTTTGTAGCTTTTACACTAACGAATGTTAAACATTTTTTTGTCTTTTAAAATACTTTTTATAAACATTTAAATGGCACTAGTTTATCATTCACATGTATCACATAATCATTTTAAGTTGTTTATAATTTTTCATTATTAATGCTCTGCAAAATGCCACATTTAAGAGATGCTTGGGCCAAAAAATATCCTACTTTGGAATCACATAGGAGAACAAGTGGTTAACTCATTCTTTCTTTGTGGTACTCCAATAAATAGACCTGTTTCAGGAAAGAAAATGTTCTCTCAAGTATATTAGGTTCAACATTAATTTCCTTCACAACTTCCATTTGCAGTTCAGGAAAAAAAGTGAAGTTTAGAATTAGAGGACAGTTGCAGCCACAAAGATGTCAAAATGAAAGATTTCCCTTTCCTTTAGGGCATCTGAATTTCCTCTGGGTTTTCTAATTAGGTTACTCTGCTCATTACCTGATCACGAAAAAGAAAAGAGCCCAGATTCATGAATTTTATCCAATTTAAAGATTATATGATGGTCTAAAATTTAAAATATGGGTTATATAATATACATATAAGGCATTTTGGCTCTGGCAGTATTGGAAGATAGACTGTCAGCCTCCAGAATCAGCTGAAGTAGGTCTGAGAGACCCAATAACCATGAGCAGAGAAAGGAGTGGCTTCCCACAGGAGCTCCAAACACAGATGGCAGATACTTTGTTACAGGCATGTGCTGACAACCTTGGGTATGCATGTGTGTGAGAGAGATTGAGAATAAAGGTTAGTAATTCTCTCAGGAAACTTCAGGGAGCGCAAGTTTTTAGGACAGAAATCTTTGACTTATTTTTTCTTTAGATTCCAGGTTTATTTTCATTCAGAATAAGTGTTTATTATATTAATTTCCCTCAGAATAGAGTTCTCTATTATTAGAACATTTGAAAGTAAAAAAAATTAACCTGTAATCCTATACCCTAGTCTAACCATTGCTATAGTATTTTGGATTATTCCTTTCTAATTTTTGGAATCTGTTTTAAGCATTTTCATTATTTAAGTGAGAAATGCTGTTTCCTACAGTGCGTGGCACATAGTAGGCAGTCAAATATTTGCAAAAGAATTAATTATTGATATATTTTTATATAATCTTTTGAACATTGTTTTTAATGGGCTGTCAAGTAGCTAGCTGTACTGTAGACTTAGCCATTACCCTATTGCTGGATATTTGGTTATTTCTATTTTTTTCTTCTGTCTTAAAAATACATTGAATATTTTGATGTAAATCACTTTTCTAGGTACATATAGATTTTTCTATGTATAAGATTTTTTTCTTAGTCTCAGAAGTGATTATGGGTCAAGTTAATATTTAGAACTCTTGGTTCTTAGAGACAGAAATGCAGGAGAAACATTTTGTAAATTTCTGGATAATTTCCCTGGGCAGTGTAAGATATTAATAAATCTAGCTTCCATCAGGGCTGGATCCAGTGCTTAGTTTATGCCTTCAGGGCTTTGTCTCTTGTTTATGCAGGCTCTTCTTTGCTTCTGGCTAACTCTTGCCACCTGGTGGTAAAGATGGGCATTGGTAACTTCTCGTAGTTGATAATCCTGACAAAAGTCTTGAGAAAGATTTGATTTAGCTAGTATCTTGTGTCTGTCCCTGAACCACTCAGTTGCTTGGCCTGGTGAATGAAGTACCTTGTTGACTATGCCTGTGTCATACCCCCACAGTTGGGGGTTAGATCAGCTCCAACCAAACTACAAGGAGTGACCAGATTATTTTAGAATGTAAGGAAGGTGGTTCTCCCAGAAGATGACCTTGGATAGACAAGGAAAAGGATGTCTGTTAATTTTATTAAATATTTTTATCACTCTTGATAGCCATTGCTAAATGATTTCTAAAAATTTATGTTAGATTCAGTAGTATTTATTTTACTATATTTGTATCAACACTGGATATTATTCTCTTCTAAATATTTTGCTAATTTAATAGATTAAAAATGGCAACCTTGTTTATTTTTACTTTTTTCACTTAACATCATAATTATTTTTATAACTAATTTAAATGGCTGCTTACTCTTTTACAAAAGATTTATCATAATTTATCAAGCTGTTTTCCACGTATTGATCATTTACATTTTGTCATAATTTTTATTTTTAACCTTTGTAGATAATAATATTGCAGGTATTTTTATATGTCATAAATTTTTGCCTCTGTTGAATTTTTCTTTTGGAAAAATTCCAGTGGGTTTTTTTTTTTTGCATCAAAGGTATAAACATCTTTATGCCTTTTGTTTCCAAAGAATTTTACCAACTTATATTTTTACCAGTATTATATAAATATAGCTGTTGCATCACATCTCTGTATCTCTACTCTATAATTAAGCATTATTTTAAAGAATATTTGTTAGTTGCTTAGGTATAAAAAGTCATCTCAAATTGTTTTAATTTGCAGTTTTAAACTAACAAAAACTTTTTCAGTGAATCCCCAACTCCCATTGTCTCTTTACTGTGTTATTTAGAGTATGAGTATGAGTATGCCCAGTGCTTTTTTTCTTCTTGTGCCCAGGTCTGGTCCATCGAACCCACATGTCATCCTGTCGCGTGGATAAGCCCTCTGAGATAGTAGATGTTGGAGACAAAGTGTGGGTGAAGCTTATTGGCCGAGAGGTAAAGTTCTGTGCATGGTTAGAAACTTCAGCTGGTTAGAAACTGCTAAGTAAAGCTGGGACTTTCTAAGCTTTTCATGGTGATACTTCACGAGTGTGTATATGTTGTTAACTGTGGCTGGTAATCTGACCTGAATTTAAACCTTTTGGCTATCTGTCTGTCATGCAAACTCAGAAGGACAGTTTGAACTGTAATTAGTGTGGTCCAATAATTACTTGTTTATGAGACTTCCTCCCTGAAATTCATCCAAATGATGGATGTGGAGGGGGAAAAAAAAAGAACCAAAAAGAGAGAAGAAAACTTAAATCTATGAGCCTGTCTTTAGTAGAAAAGTTGCAAATACACTTCAATTTGGACCAAAACGAAAAAGAACAGAGTTTACAGTCATTTTTCATAACACCTGACACCATGCTATGTGAGGGAAAGTGAGAAAATGCAGGAGGACCCTGTTAACAGCAGCTCGCTTGAGGGTCTGTGGGTCTGTGCAGACCACCGGCGTGATGTGCATGCACCCTGAGACCTGCTCTTCCCCAGAGGATGGCAGAGGAGACATTCCTGAAAGAGATATTCAACAACATTTGAGTGCCTAATATATACTAGGTCTGAGGGATGCCAGAGTTCGTAGATCAGATATAAATGATTTCAGTGGTTATGGAACTTGTGTAGAATATACATTCTATACAAGAGGAGATAAGTAAAAAGTGAGCAAACTAAAGTAATTAACAATAACTACAGATTACAGCAAGTGCTGTAGTAGAGTCAAACGATGTGGAGGTTGATTTAGATAAAACAGTCAGAAACAGACTTTTGGGGGGATGGTGGTTGTATATGATCTGAGACCCAAAGGAAAAGGAGCCAGTCATGTGAAGAGTTGAGAAAAGCATATTCCAGGCAAAGAGAGTAGCTGATACAGACCCCAAATTGTAGAGGCCTCCAAGTGCTGACAGAAGCAAAAGAAGACCAATGTGGCTAACAACTGTCTTCACATTTAAAGACACTGTTAGTTGACTTCATGTTTAAGAAGCTTTTAGACAAAGTCCAAAAGAGATCTAGTCCACTGGAAAGTTCTTAAATCCATTCTATGCTCATGGATCTCTGAACCGATTATTACACTGAACTATATAAAAAAAAAAATAGCTTTAATTTTTGCCTGGTTACTTCTGCAGGTCCTGGATTTCTGAGCAATCATTTTTGTCTTTCCCCTAAGGAGGGTCAAGAATGATAAGAAAACCATTTCCTGAAATGCCTTTGCCATAGAATTTGCCTGTTAAGCTTGTTAGTACACAAAATGTTCCTAGCACAGGACCTTGACCATTAGAGGAACTCAGTGTTAGATACATGATAAAAACTTCCAATTGTTAGATAATTTTAGACCAGCAGTCCAAATGATGTACTTTGAGCTTTTGCCAATTTTGCTTTTGTATTTTTCAGATGAAAAATGATAGGATAAAAGTATCCCTCTCCATGAAGGTTGTCAACCAAGGGACTGGGAAGGATCTTGATCCCAACAACGTTATCATTGAGTAGGTAAAAGGTTTGGAAAGGTTAAAATAACTTTTCAAACCACAGAATGATATAGTGAATCAGGCCCACCTAAACTCTACTGTTTGTAGACTGTGATATTGATAAATTATGTGATCTTTGGTTTTTAGAGGTAGAAAGTGTTATGTGTGTGTGTGTGCTTAGTTATTCAGTCGTGTCCGACTCTTTGTGACCCCATGGACTATAGCCCACCAGGCTTCTCTGTCCATGGGATTTTCCAGGCAAGAATACTAGGGTTGGGTAGCCATTCCCTTCTCCAGGGTATCTTCCTGACCCAGGGATCGAACCCAGGTCTCCTGCATTGATGGCGACTTCTTTACCATCTGAGCCACCAAGGAAGCCCAGTAAGTGTTGTAGATAACACTAAGATGAAATGGCAAACATGCAGCTCCTAGCATAGAAGTACTCTGTCAATGATTTAGCTTCCTTCCCCTTATTCTTTTTCTGCTTCTGCCCTTTAACCAGTTAGCCATAAAGCATTCATCATGAGGTACTTGTTAATTGCCTTTCCCCTGGCTCTGGGACTGAAAAAAGGCAGAGACCATGTACGAAGGACAATTCCAGTGGGGTTTTAGACTCCTGCATCTTGGGATGTGCTGTGTCCTGAACACAGCACCTTACTTTCACTAGCTCTTCTGACTTTTCATTTATGAATAGAAGATTTTCTGTGTAGGATGCTGTCTGGTGATACACAGAATTTGCTGTCTCAGAATCTTTCTTGAATACAAGCATAGCTCTGAGATCCTGTGGTTTCAGTTCCAGACCACCAAATAAAGCAAATGGCTGAGTCACATAAATTTTTTGATTTCCCAGTGCATATAAAAGTATACTGTAGTCTATTAAGTGTGCAATATCACAGTGTCTAAAAAGCAATATATATACCTTAATTAAAAAATACTTTATTACTAAAAAGTGCTGAAATGATGACAATAGTAGCATCAGAGATCACTATAACATGAAATAATAATGATGATGAGAAAGTCTGAAATACTGCCAAATTACCTCATTTGATACTGAGACATAAAGTGAGCAAATACAGTTGGAAAAATAATGCCAGTAGACTTGCTTAATTCAGGGTTGCCTTCAAATTGTAGAAAACAGAGTATCTGTGAAGCTCAGTAAAATTAGGGTGTGCCAGTGATTTCTAGGGCTTCCCTGATAGCTCAGTTGGTAAAGAGTCCGCCTGCAATGCAAGAGACCTCAGTTCAATTCCTGGGTCGGGAAGATCCCCTGGAAAAGGGATAGGCTACCCACTCCAGTATTCTTGGGCTTCATTTGTGGCTCAGCTGATAAAGAGTCTGCCTGCAGTGCGGGAGACCTGGGTTCGATCTCTGGATTGGGAAGATCCCCTGGAGAAGGGAAAGGCTACCCACTCCAGTATCCTGGCCTGGAGAATTCCATGGACTATATATATAGCCTATGGGGTCGCAAAGAGTTGTGGACACGATTGAGTGACTTTCACTTCACAAGTGGTTTCTAATCAGGGGTTCCTAGATCCTTAATATCCCTTGAAGGAGGCTGAGGGGTTTATGAACTGTTTTCAGTGTTTCAGAAAGCCAGCTAAAATCATATGTTTATCCTCATGTTAACCATGACATTATTTTGTTGCTTCTTACATAAAATATCACATTGTTTATTTCATGCTAATTTGGTGCTCTTAGTGGCCATCATGTTATTTACTTTTTTAAAATAATTTTTAAAAAGTGTTGTTTGAGTGGGGTCTTGGCAATGCAGTGTTTGGAAGCCCTTATGTTTATAGTTCTGAAAAAAAATAATTTTGAATATGAAGGAAGGGAAGTAATATTTATTGAATACATACTATATGTCAGTATTAGGCAAGATGATTCATGCACATTAATGTGTCTTATTCTTATAACAAGCTGCAAAGTGGGTGTTATTTCCATTTTACTTTATTTTCTTAGTTTCTAGCTTGATACTTGGTGATAACTTGCCTGTGATTGTATAACAAGTTATGGTGGGTTGAATCCAGGTCTCTCTGATGTTAAAACTAATATTGTTTTCCCCACATGATGCTTCTAGGTGTTGCGTATGAATTACAGAGTTTTTCATATTATTGTAGTTTAGTCTCTAAATGTTGACAGGTTTGTAGGGCTGGTTTTTTGGGTTTTGGTAGGGCTAATTATTGACAGCTACTTTACATTTGAAATTTTTTATAATTCTGAGCCCAGAAATGTTAAGTGTGATATTTACTGATTGCATTGTAATAAATTACTTCTGCTCCAAAGAATCCCATCTATACAGACACATTAAAAAGCAATGAAATTTCCTAAAGCCACTCTTATAAGGGTAAAAAATACAGAACAAGATAAAAGAGCTGCATCTGTTTCTTACAACGGGGGAAGAAAATCAAAAGGAAAGGACCCCTTGGTTTTATGTTGTACATGTTTCTATGTATGGGCTATTTCTAGTAATGACCAAGTGGCTGAACAGTAACTTTTGTTGTAAACTATTTATAGACTGCATCTAGGAAAGAAGCATGGTATAGTGGAATGATGACAGGTTTTAGAGTTAGACTTGAATCAGGAAGAGCCCTAGTTCTGCCCCAAGCTAGTGTATGACCCTGAAGAGATTACCTAGCTTCTCTGAACCTCCGTGAAGGTATATCTTTACTGTATCAAATGAATGGCACTTACATCTTGGTGTAATAGAAACGATGGTATGGTTTAAATTAAATCTTGTTTAGAAAGAACGTTAGCTTAGAAGGGAAGGGAAAGGCTACCCACTCCAGTATTCTGGCCTGGAGAATTCCATGGACTCTATAGTCCATGGGGTCACAAAGAACTGGATATGAGTGTCACTTTCAGCTTATTGTCTAGTCTATAGTAGAAATTTAACATATAATAACTACTTGTAGTTATTGTTTTAAAATATTTCTTCATTGTTCCTCTAGTATCTGAGATTATCATACCTTTTCTTTTGTTTTTTATTTTTTAATTTGTTTTTTATTTTTTGGCCATTCTGCATGACATGCAGGGATCTTAGTTCCCTGACCAGGAATCGAACTCTGCCTCCTGCCTTGAAAGCATGGAATCTTAACCACTGGACTACCTGGGAAGTCCCCCACACTCCTTCTTTTGAAAGAATATATAAAAGCCATGAGGCAGAGGCCACATCTTATCTTTCTTATCTCACATAATGTATAGTAGTTGTTTAGTTAGTGTATCCATTTACTTATTATTTGACAAATATTTATTGGGCTCCTATTCTATTTGAAGTACAATGGCAATACTAAGATTTCTGTCTAAGGACCTTACTACCTAGTGTATTGAAGTAATTATGCAAATAACTTTGATACAAGGCAACATGTAATAAATATTAAAAGAGTGATTTAAAGGAAGAATTCTAGGAAATAGCCTGAAGAGGAAGAGTTGATATCAGGCCTTGATGGTCAAAGAAGAGGGGACAGTTGAGCTAAGTCTTGAAGAATAGGTAAGATTTTGTCAGCAGGGGAAAGAATAGTATTCCAGGCAGAAGGAACAGTTTGAGAAAAGGCATGAGGCAGGAAAGCATGTGGCACATTCAAGAGTCTTGTTTAAGGGAAGAAGAGGGTATGCTTAGGTACAAGAATGTAGGGCTTGAAAGATAGTTTGGAGTCAGATTGTGGGCAGCTTTGCATATCAGTCAAAGAATATGAATGTTTTTAAAGCCTTTGAGTGGGAGAGACTCCTGAGTAGATGATTCTCTCCAGTTACCCCATTCTCTGGCTTCACCCTGTTAGGCTCAATATCTTCATGTTGTCTCCAGCTACCCACAGCTTGACAACTACCTTTCATTCTCCATCAAAATCTAGTGGTCTTATATTTCATTCCCTCAGGCCCCAATGTATTGAATATTAACAAGGTCATCTAATAAGTGAATCTGCAAATGGAAAAGGGCTAAATACAGTTTCTGGTTGGGTTTAACCAGCATAGTATAGTCTTTAGAAAGAACGTTTATATATGACCACACTGTAATATCCATTTATATATCTCTTTCTACCACGTCCTATCACTTTAGTATACTTCCTCACATCATTAGTACTAGTGTTTGCTTCTTATTAAACTTAAAAATGAAAGATTAATCCAACTATGTGTGCTGGAGACCAGTAAATGAATTATTACTGTTTAAATGAAATGTACTGAAGCCTAAACTAGCTTGATGGCAATAAGGGAGTGAGTGCCATATTTGTTGAATTGAGTGTTAGGTGGGAGGTATGATTTGGCTTATGGTATGTTTGAATCCACAGAGGATTGGAATTGATTATAATGAGGATTTGCTTAGGCTGCAACTCATAGCCACTTGAAACTGAGCCCTACAAATGACATCTGAAAGCAATGGAGTTTTTGTGACTGTTCAAGTTATGTCTGCCTTGTTTTCTTAAATTTAATTTTATTGCAGTGAGAACATTTAGCATGAGATCTACCCTCTTAACAAATATTTAAGTGTATAATACAGTATTGTTGACGGTAGGTACAGTGTATGCATTAGACTGCTAGAACTTACTCATCTTCCTTAACTGAAACTTTATACCCTAGGTAAGTAACTCACTATTTACTTCTTCATGCTCCTCACCTTGGTGTTTGTTCCTCAAGCTTCACTCTTTTCAGTGGACCCTCTCCTGTGACCCATACCAGACAGCTGACCTTCTATCATTTGAGTAAGATTCTTCTAGGGCACAAGGTAGGGATATGAGCAGACTTTAGAACTTAAACCATATGCTTGTGTGGTCTGTCCCTACTGGGAAGCCACTAATCACATAGGCGATTTAAATGTGAATTAATTGAAAGTAAATAAAGTTTACCATCTAATTTCTCAATCGCAAACCACATTTGAAGTGCTCATTAGCCATAAACATAAAGTCAGACGTAAATAGTCAGCAGTACAGACATAAATTTATAGAACTTTACATCTTTGCTTTTTTTTTTGTTGACAACAGTATGCTAGATGGTGTGCTGTCTGCTCAGATATAGAAAAGAACATAACATAGACTTTACTTTTCAAGTCCTGGTTGTGATAAAGTTGTTGTTCAGTTGCTAAGTTGTGTCCAACTCTTTGTGACCCCATGGACTACAGCGCTCTAGGCTTCCCTGTCCTTTGCTAGCTCCAGGAGTTTGCTCAAATTCATGTCCATTGAGTTGGTGATGCTCTCTAACCATCTCATCCTCTGCTGCTCCCTTCTTCTTTTGCCTTCCATGTTTCCCAGCATCAGGGTCTTTTCCCATGAGTTGGCTTTTTGCATGAGTTTGCTTTTTGGTTGTGGAATAAAGGGTGAGGCAAAATATAAACAAATTAGTAAAATAAAGTGAGTATTAACTTTGCCTGTGGTAACAGGGAGCATTTTACAGAAGATGCGATATTTGAGCTGAACTTTGAAGAATGACTGGGACAGAATATGGAGTATCTTGATCCTCTTTGTTTCCTGTTGAGCCCACATAGCCCATAAAACTTGACTATAATTTGTGAAGTGAGTAGCTTTGTTCTGCTTTGATTAACCTGTATTGCTCTAGGTAATGTGGCTCTTTTGGCAAAATATTTCTCTACTTTTGCTGGACTCTGGAGAGACCCGCTAGTGAACAGTTGGAAATGCCTAGGTGAAGTCAGAGTTCAAAGTTAAAGACATTCAGGTAAAGAAAAATATTTTGGATGAAGAACAAAGAAATTTCAGCAAGCATCCATTGATGCTGTTGTTTGCCAAGCCTTGGGCTGAGGTGCCAGGGAAACAAAGACAAGTAAGATATTTTTTAAATGGGCCCAGATCTAGAAAGAAATAACAACTATGTGGTGTGATATGTGCTAGGATTGAAGTGTATATGGGATGCAGTTTGAGTCTGAAAGGAAGAGTGATCAGGGGTGATACTCTTCAGTTAAACATTTTCTGAGAATACTCTGTGTAGGTCCTGTGTATTGTGAAGGTAATAAAAGCTGTGACAGCTGGGGCACTTCGGCTCTGCTGGTAGCAGTGTAGTTGGTAAACACACTGTATGGAGTGTCTCCTGAGACAGATGCCCTGTAACTCAGTAGTTACACTCCTACCTGGAATTAGGCATTTCCCAAAAGAAATGCATGTACATACACAAGTTCACCAAAAGCACCCTCATAGAAAGTTCACAGAAGCACCCTCAGAGTAGAAATTTACAGCATTGAGAATGATCTACAGCCACACACAACACTTAGATGGATCTCACAAAGCAGTGAAAGGAGCCAGATACAGAAGGGTCCGTACTCTGATTCTCTTGATATAACTTGGAAAAATATGTAAAACTAATCTATTCTGTTAGGAACTAGAATAGTGGTTGTTCTTGGAGGAGGCACCGTGGCTAGAGTGGCTTCGGTGGTGTTGGTGATGTTTTGTTTCTGTGAGGATTGATTATGTGGATATTTCAAATTGTGAAAAATCAGTCAAGCTGTATACTTGTGAGTACTTTTCTGTGTGTATTTTATTATTTGGTCATATATTTAGAATTTTTTAAAAGTGTTATGGGACTATGAACAAAGAGATTAATTCTGGGTGAGGGACTTAGGGAGGAGAATTTGATAGAAGGAGGAGCAATAACTGAGCCAAACCTTGAAATGTTTGGGTGTAGTTAGGCGGTGAGGTGGGAGTAAAGAGGGGAAGCAAAGCATTTCAGGAAGAGGGAGGGGCCTAAGCAAAAACAGTGAACCATCTGGGGAAGGTAAAATAGTGTGGTTTGGCTCGAGCATATTGTACAAGTAAAGATGAGGCCAGAAAATTAGATTAGAGACAGGCTACTTTGTCAACAAAGGTCCGTCTAGTCAAGGCTATGGTTTTTCCAGTGGTCATGTATGGATGTGAGAGTTGGACTGTGAAGAAAGCTGAGCGCCGAAGAATTGATGCTTTTGAACTGTGGTGTTGGAGAAGACTCTTGAGAGTCCCTTGGACTGCAAGGAGATCCAACCAGTCCATTCTGAAGGAGATCAGTCCTGAGTGTTCTTTGGAAGGAATGGTGCTAACGCCAAAACTCCAATACTTTGGCCACCTGATACGAAGAGTTAACTCATTGGAAAAGACTCTGATGCTGGGAGGGATTGGGGGCAAGAGGAGAAGGGGACGACAGAGGATGAGATGGCTGGATAGCGTCACCGACTCGATGGACGTGAGTTTGAGTGAACTCCGGGAGTTGGTGATGGACAGGGAGGCCTGGTGTGCTGCAATTCATGGGGTCGCAAAGAGTTGGACACGACTGAGTGACTGAACTGAACTGATGAGAGGCCTTGAATACCAACATAAGAAATTTGGACTTGATTTTCTAAGAAATCTTTGATGGTCACCAGGAGTGACCTTATATGGGTTGTAGGGGACATAGCAAGGTGAGTAATTGTATCTTCATCCCCTGGGCATCAGTGAGATGAAATCTAGTCTTGTTTATAGTAATTAATTCAGAGCCTTGTCCTGAATGAAAAAATTGTCTGGTTCATGTCATTGCTTTCACTGCCTGTCTCCTTAGGCCCAGTGCTTTTCCTTTCTCCCTTCTACACACCAAAAACAAAACAAAAAGCCAACACAGATTATTAACTAGTAGTATCTCTGGCCACATCTCTTAAGAGGGCCAACAGTCAGTATCATTTCATTACAGGCAAGAAGAGAGGCGGAGGCGGTCCTTCCAGGATTACACTGGGCAGAAGATCACCCTCGAGGCTGTCCTGAACACCACCTGCAAGAAGTGTGGCTGTAAAGGTAAGGTGAAGCCTTTCAATTTTATTCTCCGTGTGGTGAACTCTTTACAGGATGAGGGAGGCCACCTAGTGTGCCTTTAGATCACCCTGGGTTTTAGCCAAGTGTTGGCCTCACCTGCTTATCTGCTGTTCCTACTAGACTCACATCCGAGTTCATGACTTGCTGCTTTTTCTGTTTCCTTTTCTGAATGCTGGCCTTGCCGGGTACTGCACTACCACCACTACTCCCCTCCCTCACAGGTGATGGCCTGCCTGGGCAGGGCCCCCATGTACTATGACAGGAGGGGTAAGGGTGTTGGATTATTAACAATCTAAATTTCATCTCTAAGGACCATTATTGTTTGGTTGCAAAAATAAAGTGACTTGGAAGTATATTCCTTAAGGATCTAAGTCAGTCCTTTCTTGCTTATTTTACCTTTCTAACTTCTGAGTTCTGAATATAATATTGTTTTTGTAGTAAAGAATACGGGCTAGTCACTTTCTTTTAGCTTTGTTTCCTCAAGTTTCCTCCAGTCGTACTCAAATATTAAAGAGCTCTTACAGCCTGACTTCCCTTGTTGGACCTATAATGAGAGGGATTCCTATCTTCTCATTTTCAGAGTGACCTCAGTTTGTCACCAGGTCTCCCTAGCCTTTCATCTACCTTGTTCTCTTGACTATGAGTGGTAGCAGATTTGTGTCCAGGTTGAGGTTGTGGGGTTTAAGTCCTGATTTATCATTAATGTAGAGGGAGGAAGGGAAAAATGAAATTGAGAGAACGAATACTTCCTTGCAGGTATTATGGGATTGTTCCAGATATTTGGAAAACTCTATGCTGTATTCTCCTTCCAGGCACCATTCAGCTTTTGGACTCTGAGTTGCAAAGTATTATAGTTTACACATAGCTTTTTGATGATCTCATCAAATTGTTTGTGCCGCTAAGGCAGGGCCTACAAAAGGCTCACAGAAAACCAGCTGTGTAGCGTCTGTTAAAGGGCCCCTTAATAGTAACGTAGGCGCAGGGAGAGTGAGGTTCTCTTACCTTCAGCTTGTTTCTACCAGGTGTTACATGAGGCAGAAAAGAATAATGAAAGATGGAGTTTGGCCCAGGCAGGCCGAAGGTGGTTGGTTTGGGTGCAACAGAAAGAGCACAGGGCAGGGAGACATGAGGCCCAGGGTAAGCTTTAGTTCCGCTGCTGTCAGTGTGACCTTGAGGTACTTCTTTACTCTGGGCCTTCATATCTTCTGCAAATGCAGTGTTGGATTTGATGATCTCTCAGGGCTGGCCGGACCTGACGGGCTGTGAATGTTGACTGCCCCCAGGTGACTTTGCTGTCTCTCTATGTGTTAGCTTGATTGAGTGCTGTGTTCCTGCCTGCCGCCTAAGAGCTGTCTTCCTGTAGGGCTTCTTTGCCTGCCACTTGGCTCCCTCTGGTAGATACTCTGCTCTCTGGAGCAGCCTTTCGTTGTCAGAAATAAGTTCCAAATAGACCTTTAAAACCAATGCAGAAGATGTGGGTTCAGTCCCTGGGTTGGGAAGATCCCCTGGAGAAGGAAATGGCAACCCATTCCAGTATTCTTGTATGGGAAATCCCACAGACAGAGGAGCCTGGCGGGCTACAGTCCATAGCTATGGTTGCAAAAGAATCAGACACGACTTAGCAGCTAAACAACAACAAGACCTTTAAAAATTACTGAACCCAGTTGCAAATGAGGGCAGCACAAGCCTACATCCTCACATTCTTTGCCATTTCCAAAGCAGTGCCAACGTTTCCCACAGCTCTAGGAGCAGCTGCCTGTCTAGCTCTGGTTGAGTGAGCAGTGCCGTCAAGCTGCTCTGGATGCAACAGCTGCTGTGAATGAACTTAGTGACCAGCCAGCCCTTCAGGAGCTTCTGGGGAAGATCCACCTGCTAAGGGGAGAGACTGCTTCTTCCCTCCCTACTTTTTCTACTTTTTTTCTGCAGGCCACTTTGCAAAGGATTGTTTCATGCAACCAGGTGGGACCAAGTATTCTCTGATACCTGATGAGGAAGAGGAGAAAGAAGAGGCAAAGTCAGCAGAGTTTGAAAAGCCTGACACCACGAGAAATTCTTCTAGAAAAAGAAAGAAGGTGAGTGCTGTCTTGTTTTTATGTATCATATTTTTTTGAGTTTTAAAATAAAAATATACTTTTTGCAAAAATTTTAGAAATACTGAGAAACATAAAGAACATTAGGATCTCTTGTAATCTTTCCACCCAGTGAGACTCTTAATATTCTTATATTTTTCTAGGTAAATATATACATAGATAAATATATAATGCTCTATGTAATTGTATATATATATGATATGATTTGTATATCATATCATGTATATATATATGATTTTCACATATATATGTGTGTTTACACATAAACACACAATCATCATCTTGCTAGGTATAGTTTGTATCCTACTTTTTTCATTATATTTATCAAAAGCATTTTCCAGTATCCTAAAATGTTCTTGTGCGTGTTAGTTGCTCAGTTGTGTCTGACTTTTTGTAACCCCATGGACTGTAGCCTGCCTGGCTCCTCTGTCCATGGATTCTCCAGGCAAGAATACTGGAGTGGTAGTCATTCCCTTCTCCAAGGGATCATCCCAACCCAGGGATCAAACCCGGGTCTCCTGCATTGCAGGCAGATTCTTTACCGTCTGAGCCACCAGGGAAGCCCTAAGTATTCTTAAAAACTTGATTTAAGAGCACCATACGATACTTTACCCTATGGCTAAATGATGGTTTATTTAATCATGTTTTTTTGTGGGATATTTTTGAATGCTTCAACCTAGTCTTTGGCCACGTGTCTTATTCCTTTCTTTAGATAAATTCCTAAGTAAGATTGCTGAATAAGGGCTTTAAGACTCTTTATACATCTTATCAAATTGTCTTCCTAAAAAGTACTTATTTTGCACCCAGCAGGGGATAAGAGTGCCTGTCTCACTGCATTGTGTCTTCCATCTATACAATTCATAAAACAGACATTATTGTAGTGCAGGAAAAAACCCAGTGCATTTGTAGCATACAGCACAGAGAGGAAATGGGGGGGGGGGAAACTATGCTATAATTAGGTCAGAAATGGTTGTTCTCATATAGTGTAGTGTTTTTTTAGCTGTGGCCAGTTATTAAGTTTTGGAGTTTTCTTTGGTTTTGTTTTGTTTTAAAGCGTTAGCAAACTTTTATTAAGTGGTCATTTTGTTCCAGGCATTGCAAACCTAGGAACATAAAAATTCTGATAAGGTCCTTACCCTCAGTGGGCATTATTTAAAAATTTAAGTATTTTCTTCATTTTTTGGACAAGGAAAAAGGCCCATTGTACCATTAAGAATTAGCCCAATATATGGGTGATAATTTATCAATCTGTATATTCTTTCCCTGGGTGATCACATCCCTTCTAAGACTTCAGCTGCCCTGACAACTTTGATGTCACTAAGTAATATCCCAGTGGTACCTCAGACTCTGGCTTGGAGCCAGTCAGACATAGTATAAGACCTTTCTGTGCTATTTGCTAACATCAGTAACTGACAAAGTAGGATTGTTGTGGATCTTTGATAATTGTGCTCCTTGCAGAGTGATGCCCAGCTCCTCAAATTAGATATGAAGCACTGACAAGTTTTTAATTAATGTTACCTGTCACGACTATCATTAGCTCTTCTTTGCCCTCCTCCCTGTACACACATTCCTACCCCAAGCACTAAAACACAACCACCAAAACCCTTGCTTCTGTCCTTCTATCTTCTATTTCTAGTTTTAATGACAGCAGTAACCTTCCAGTCTCCAAGAAAGAAACAACGTGCAATTAATTTTTTTCTCCTTTCTATCCCGTACATAGTCACCAAGTTCTGTCTGTGGTGCCTTATAATATCTCAATTCTCTTCCTTCCTCCCCCTCCCACTACTACTGTGCATTTTTGCTCCTTACCTCTCTCACTAATATTCAGACTACTGAACTAGCCCAAGGAGATTTAAAAAAAAATTTTTTAATATTTGGTTTCCCTGAGTCTTCCTTGCTGCATGCAGGTTTTCTCTAGTTGCAGTGAGTGGGGGCTACTCTTGGTTTGCAGTGTGCAGGCTTCTGTTGCTGAGCACAGGCTCTAGGTGTGTGGGCTTCAGTGGTTGTGGCACAGGGGCTCATTAGTTGCAGCTCGTGGGTGCTAGAGCACAGGCTCAATATTTGTGGCGCATGGGCCTTAGTTGCCTGCGGCATGTGCAGTCTTCCCAGACCAGGGATCAAACCAGAGTCCCCTGCATTGGCATGCAGATTCTTGTCCACTGTACCACCAGGGAAGTCCCAGCCCATGGAGATTTTTAAAATACATATTTCCCTTCTACCTCTTGAGTACCAAGTCCACAGGGCCTGGGTCTGGACATCTGATTTTTTTGAAAAAAACAAACAAACAAACAAACCCTTCTTTATCTCATTGCTTGACTCTCTTTCGCCCTCTGCTTTAACTCTGAATGTGGACTGCTCTAAGGCTGTGGCTGTTTTATGACTCCCTTCTCTTCTGTGACTGTTGTTGTTCAGTGGCTAAATCTTGTCCAACTCTTTGCAACCCCATGGACTGCAGCAGGCCAGACTTTCCTGTCTTTCATTATCTCTTGGACTTTGCTCAAATTCATGTCCATTGAGTTGGTGATCCTGTATCTCATCTGTCATCTCATCCTCTGTCGTCCCCATCTCATCTCATCCTCTGTTGTCCCCTTCTCATCTCATCCTCTGTCATCCGCTTCTCCTTTGGCCTTCAGTCTTCCCTAGCATCCTGATCTTTTCCAATGAGTCGGCTCTTTGCATTAGGTGGCCAAAGTATTGGAGCTTCAGCATCAGTCCTTAAAACTAATATTCAGGGTTGATTTCCTTTAGAATTGAATGGTTTGATCTCATTGCTGTCCAAGGGACTCTCAGGAGTTTTCTCCAGCACCACAGTTCGAAAACATCAGTTCTTCAGTACTCAGCCTTCTTTATGGTCCAACTCTCACATCCATACATGACAACTGGAAAAACCATAGCTTTGACTATACAGACCAACAGACTTTGTTGGCAAAGTGATGTCTCTGCATTTTAATCTCTGCTGTCTAGGTTTGTCATAGCTTTCTTTCCAAGGAGCAAGCATCTTTTAATTTTATGGCTGCAGTCACTGTCCATAGTGATTTTGGAGCCCAAGAAAATCAAATCTATCACTGCTACTTTTTTGCCTTCTATTTGCCAGGGAATGATTTCTTTCTGCATTGCTTTGTAGTTTTCAGTGTAGAATTATTAATATTTTTGCCTCCCTGGTTAAGTTTATTCCTAAGTATTTTATTCTTTTTGATGCTATTATAAATGGAACTGTTTTCTTAATTCCTTTTCAGATTGCTAGTTATTAGTGTATAGAAATGAAACTGATTCTTGTATGTTGATTTTGTATCCTGCAACTTTTCTGAATTCATCGATTAGTTCTAATAGTTTTTTGTGGACTCTTTAAAGATTTTCTACATAAAGATTATATCTATAGACAGATAATTTTACTTCTTTAGTAGAGCTTGATTTTAAACTGAATTCTATTTCTATGTTTCATTCTCTTTTAACCTTTTAGAGTTTAAATGGTGTTTGTCAGATTCCTAAAATGGTTCTGTGGTTTTCTCACTGCTGTGGGTCTTTGGGTGTTTTTGCAGTTGCTTAATACAGCTGGTACAATTAGTTAATGCTTTGTTTCTAAAGCTGCTTTGAGATGTGTATTTTAGTTCTCCAAAATAATTATTAAGGATCTGCTAGGTTTGAGGCTCTTTATGACCTGCTTAGTCAACCCATTATCCAACCTTCCGTTGCTCTTTGGTTAGTAGAGAAATAGTCTGATGAACAGTGGCAGTAATAGTCATCATACCTTACTACTTTTTAAAGTACCTTTGTATATATGAACTTCTGACTCATGAGTCCTCTTTGATTAAAAAGTGCTCTAAGGGAATTGAAACGGTAAAATCTCCCCACTTGGTGCCCACTGTTTCTACCAAGAAAGCAGCTAGCACCATTGTCTTCTCACCTTGTCGTTAATCCCTTCATTATCTTTTATGCCTTACGTTTGTTTAGTATTTACAATTTATAAAATATCTTAATTTTTTTTCCTTTTCCTTTTTGGGGGCACTCTGCATGCCATGTGGGATCTTAGTTAACCGACCAGGAATCAAACCTGTGCCCTCTGTAGTGAAAGTGCTGAGTCTTAACCACTGGACTACCAGGGAAGCCTTGTACAAAACTCTGGTATGCATTGGTTTAATTCAGTGCTATACCTATTCATTACATGACAGTTTTCATCCCAGTGTCTGAAAATTGCAAGTCGTTTTTGTTGGCTGTAATTAGAACAAGAGGAACCTCTGTGTTGCAAATGGAAATGGGCCATGAACAGGCTAGTAAAATAGGTATAGAGGCTTTAATAGTGAAGCCCTGGATACTCTTTCCATGAACCTGTGGTCTGTGCTTTGCTAGCCTCTTTCACTTATCATATGCCATCATGGGTCTTTCTAAATCAGGCTCTATTATAAGGAAGCATCTATGTTGGGGTTAGGCTGCCCACTTATTATAGTGAAGTTTAGCTATATTTGATCCAGAATATAATTTTCGTCTTTTGATTCAGGTACTATAATTACTCTCTGCTGTACTATATATAGAAAACAGAAATAGAAAGCCATCCCTTGGCTGCAGTGCTGGCTCTGTTCTATTATCCAGAGAATTTCTGGTGCCTACCTTTGAGAGAGGTTGCCAGTCTGGGCCCAATCTGCTGGAGCACAGAGGGTCATCCAGTGTAGTCCACTCAAAAGCCTTCTATGATTTTCCTTTTTCTATGGAAAAGTCTGAGTTCCTTTAAGACTTTTCATGATTTTTCCAACATCACGATATCATCTCCTTACTAGTCCCTTCTGTCATACACTCTACTCCAACCTCATTCATTAAAAGAATTTCTATTATATGTCAAACTCTGTTCTAGTCATTGCAGGTTCAGTAGTGACCAAACATGTAAAATTCACGGCACTTTCTTTCTAATGAGGGTTACAGACAATGAACTTAGTAAGTAAATACTAACATTTCAAGTACTGATAAGTCCTGTGTGTTGTGTGTTAATCTGCTCAGTCGTGTTTGACTCTTTGCGACCTCATGGACTGTCCATGGGATTCTCTGTCCATGGGATTCTCCAGGCAGAATACTGGAGTGGGTAGCTAGTCCCTTATCCAGGAGATCTTCCCAACCCAGGGATCAAACGAGTCTCTTGCACTGCAGACAGGTTCTTTGCTGTCTGAGCCACCAGGGAAGCCCGATAGGTGCTATGGATAAAAATTTATTTGGTTATGAGAGATAGGGAATAGCAGAATGGAGTAAGGGAACAGGTGACTTCCCATTCTAAACAGGATGGTAAGGGCAGGCTTTTCTCAGAAAGCATCATTTGAGTTGATCTTTGAAGGAAATGGGAAAGCAAGCTACTCAGAGAAGTGGTGAGAGAGCCCTTCAACAAGTATGATAGCTAGGTATTGGGAATGAACTTGGCCTTTTTAAGGAACAGCAAGGAGGCCAGTATAGGAAGTGAATGAGTTAGAGGAAACCAGGGCCTTATATGAGAATATGAGGACTTCAACTTTCACTTAGAATGAGATGGATGTCATTAGGGGTTTTGAATAAAGGGATGACATGATCTTGGAGAAGGCAATGGCACCCCACTCCAGTACTCTTGCCTGGAAAATCCCATGGACAAAGGAGCCTGGTGCACTGTAGTCCATGGGGTTGCTAAGAGTTGGACATGACTGAGCGACTTCACTTTCACTTTTCATTTTCATGCATTAGAGAAGGAAATGGTAACCCACTCCAGTGTTCTTGCCTGGAGAATCCCAGGGACAGGGGAGCCTGGTGGGCTGCCGTCTATGGGGTCGCACAGAGTCGGACACGAATGAAGCGACTTAGCAGCAGCAGCAGCATGACATGATCTGACTTCTCTTTTAAGTGAATTATTCTGGCTACTGTATGGAAATCAGATGGTCAAAAGGCAAAGGTGGAAGAGGCAAGCTAGTTAATAGACAGTATTAATAATCCACATGCGAGATGATGGAGGCTTGTACTAGAATGATAGTAGTGGAGGTGGTGAGAAGGGAGTTGAAGTGTGGATATATTTTGAAGGCAGAGCTGACAGAATTTGTTGAGTGATCAGATGTGAGATAAGGAAGAGAACAATTAAAGATGACTGCAAGGTTTTGCGGAGAAGGCAATGGCCCCGCACTCCAGTACTCTTGCCTGGAATCCCATGGATGGAGGAGCCTGGTGGGCTGCAGTCCATGGGGTCGCTAAGAGTCGGATACGACTGAGCGACTTCACTTTCACTTTTCACTTTCATGCATTGGAGAAGGAAATGGCAACCCACTCCAGTGTTCTTGCCTGGAGAATCCCAGGGACGGGGGAGCCTGGTGGGCTGCCGTCTATGGGGTCGCACAGAGTCGGACACGACTGAAGTGATTTAGCAGCAGCAGCAGCAGCAAGGTTTTGGGTTAACTGAGCTAAGAGAAGGAATGCAGAAGTAAGTTTGGGAATGGAGAGCAGTTGGGTTTAGTTTGGGTTGTCATCAATGAAAATGGGAGAGAAAACTGGAGGGGCGGGAGAGTAGGTTTGGAGGGGGTGAGGCATAGAAGCCTATCCTGTACACACATGGATGTGTAGAGAGAGCAGTTAGATGTGTAGTTTTGGAGTTCAGAGGAAAGACTCAGGTGAGATATAAATTTGGGAGCCATCTATAGATGGATGGTATTTGAGTTCATATATGAGACTGCCTGGAGAGTAAATATAGGGAAGAGAACAGGTTTGAGGACTTGAGCCCCAGAATGTTTCAATTTTTAGAGGTTATGGAGCAAGGGAGCCTGAAAAAGAACAGCTAGGGAAGTTGGTGGAGAGTGAGAGAATGTGGTGGAAGTTAAGTGAGGAGTGTGTTTTATGGAAGATAGACTGCGTCAAATGCAGTTGATTGATCAAGTAAATGAGGCCTAAGGATTAACCATGAATTTGGCCGTGTGGAGTGGAGCTCATTGGTAACTTTGACAAGACCTGTTTCAGTAGAGTGGTGTTAACCAGGTTAACAATTTTAACCTGGTTAAAATTGCTTAGGAGGGTTTTGTTTTTTTTGTTTTAATGGGAACTATAAGAGCACATTTGTTTACTGCTGGGAATGAGCCACTAACGAAGGAAAATTTGATGCAGAAGAGGGACAATTCTTGGACTGATGTCTTTGAGTAAGAAAGAAGTGATGAGACCCAGTACATGGTAAATAAGCCACATGGGATCTTTCAAGCATTTACCTCATCTGTCTTCCCTCTGTCTGGAAGACCCTCACTTCCCTTCTTCCATCAGCATTACCACCACTACTCCACGTGCCAATCCTTGTTCATCCTTTAGAAGTACAGCACATTACCTATCCTTCATGAGACCATTCCAAGTTCCTCAGATACAATTGATTTCTTTCCCTGATGTGTCTGTGGTATGTTGCTTGTACTTTTCTTACATCACTTCCATGGACTGCCTAGTATCTTAATTAGTGTTTCTCCTTGATTAGTGTGTACCTTGAAGGCTTCTGATCCCTGATTTCTAACGTCATTCAAGTATTACAAGAGACAAATTAGTAGATATTCCTGGCTTATAGAAGGTACTCAACAAATATTTGTTGAATGAGTGTACTGTATGGTTATAGGGAGTTATTCTTTCCCTTGTTTGACAAGGTTAGCTCAGGTTTGGAGGAATGGTGCCAGTCACTACTACTGAGCTACTAAATGTGTTTACTTTGCGTCTGCTACTAAGGCTTTAGTAGGTACTCTATTTGTCTGAATTATATTAAAAATCTGTGTTTTCTTATCTCCTAAGCAACATTGCATGTAACTATGGCTTTCTAAAATGCTTTGTAGGTAGTAAAGTTCAGTAAATATTTGTGAGTTGATTAATAAACCTTTTCCTTCCAGTCTTACCCTTTCCAAGCTTTGATAAAGTGGGGCTCATAGGCAAATTCTAACCAGGATTCACCTTCCATCCTACTTTACAGAAATTCACCCTGGAGAATCAGTTTGAGAATCAAATTTTCTCTTGAGAATCAATCATTTCTCAAGAATAAGAGAATAAATAACCAGTGCTTTCTCAAGAGTAGTTCTTAAGAATAAATAGAAAAAGACTTCCCTGGTGGCACAGTGGATAGGAATCTGCCTGCCAGTGCAGGGGACCTGGGTTTGATCCCTGGTCCAAGAAGTTTCCACATGCTGTGGGCAGCTAAGCCAAGGTGCCGCAACTACCGAGCCTGTGCTCTAGAGCCTGCAAGCTGCAACTGCTGGAGCCCACACACTCAGGGCCCACAGACCACAACCAGTGAGGCTCTGTGCTGCAACTACTAAGGCCTGTGCGCCTGCAGCCTGTGCCTGGTAACAGGGGAAGCCACCACAATGAGAAGCCTGCGCACCGCAACAAGGAGCAGATCCTGTTCATTGCAACTCAAGAAAGCCTGTGTGCAGAAACAAAGACCCAGTGCAACCAAAAAAAGAAAAGAATAAAAAAGAATATATGCTTGCTTGCTTGCTTTCTTGCTTTCTGGCTAATCAGTGCCTTTGGTTAAAAAATGCTAATTTAGGTGCCGCCTTTAATATACACGGAGCTATAAAGAACATCTGGTTTGCTCAGTCATGTCTGACTCTTTGCAACCCTGTGGTCTGTAGCATCCTAGGCTCCTCTGTCCGTGGGATTCTCCAGGTAAGAATACTGAAGTGGGTTGCCATTTCCTCCTCCAGGGGATCCTGTGTCCAACATCTCCTGCGTTGGTAGGCAGATTCTTTACCACTGAGTCAGCTGGGAAGCCCATGTGAGAACATCTGATATGAGGCCCAGCCTGAGTTGAATCCAGGTTCTACCACTTGGGCAAGGCACTGTATCTCAATAAACCTTTCTGAAGTTATAATTTTCTTTCCTGAAAATATAGAGATGATTATACCCACTTAATAGGTTTGTTGTGATGGTCATGAGGTATGTACGCTAAGTGCCCAGCCCAATATCTAGAAAATTAGGTACTCAGTAACTGTTAACTGCTGTTATTTCCCCTTTCTCAGTTTTTGTTTTTATCTCACACTAGTTTACTGCTATCCTTTTTCAGAACTATAGAGAATGTGGATGGACTAACTGCTGTAGCACAGGATATGTGCTTTTCCGAGAGAGTGGTTTTGAGGAGTGGCTTCTTTCCCCTGTCCATCTGGCCTGTCTGCCATGAGTTCACACCCCTAGTTCACTATCCTTTACCTTATGCTCCTCTTTCCCATTGAATGCAGTTGAAAAACCAGAAGCTAGTTTTACCTTTGACTTTCCATCTTCGCCTTTACCCCAACTCCCAACTTTCCTCTTGAACTACAACATATGAAGAAATTTTTGTTCTCCAGCTCAAGATTATAGACACACATGAAAATGGTGACAACCTGCTGGAGGACTAGATTTTCTTTGTTCAGGGTGCAAAAGAGCCTCTATGTCAAGACTGAGGTCTAGAAGACCATTTTCCTGAGTGCTGCTTGCTAGCTAGAGGCCACATTCTATTATGCCAGGGTTCTCTAATGATTTGTTCCTCTCTTTCCTCCTTTTGAGCATTCATCATTGACAGAGAGCAAAGTACAAATAATGCCAAACTCTGGATTAGAAAGTTTAATGTTCTTGTCTTTGCTGTGTGTGCTGTGCTTAGTCGCTCAGTCATGTCCAACTCTTTGCAACCCCACAGACTACAGCTTGCTAGACTCTTCTGTCCGTGGGGATTCTCCAGGCAAGAATACTGGAGTGAGTTGCAATGCCCTCCTCCAGGGGATCTTTCCAACCCAGGGATCCAATGCAGGTCTGCAGCATTGCAGGCAGATTCTTTACTGTCTGAGCCACCAGGGAAGCCCAAGCATACTGGAGTGAGTAGCCTATCCCTTCTCTAGGGGATCTTCCTGACCCAGGAATCAAACCAGAGTCTCCTGCACTGCAGGCAGATTCTTTACCAGCTGAGCTACCAGGGAAGCCCTGTTCTTGTCTTTGGTGTAGCTCAATTCACTTCTTTCAGTTGTTTTCACCTCTGTAAAGTGGCAATAATTCCTGAATTTTGACCTTACCAGATTAATATTACTAGATATGAGATGTGGAAAGCTAGATAAACTAAAGTGCTATTTGGTTGTAAAGTAGTATTATTACTACCCTTTCTCATTTATTTATCCAGGGTGGGCCAGGCTTGGGGGAATTGGTGCCAGCCTCTGCACTTGCTTATTTACTTTTCCAGGACTCTGTCCTATCTGAGGGGCAGAAACTGACAAGGCTGCCAAGCCCATATAGCTTGTGATTGGCATCCATGATCTTGCCATCCAGGAGATTGCAACACCATAAGCCAAATCATGGATCTGCCAACTCTCAGCTTCTCCCAGCGATGGTTCCTACAGCCTGGTAACATGGGCCTGGCAAGCTTCCCCTCTTTCTGCTTCACTGGAGACTCCAAGAAAGAATTTTGGTTTAATTTTCTCTCAGAACTTTGACTTATCTGCTGTAGATCCTTGGCCAGACTGTCAGAACATCCTGGGAATTCTCTAACAGTATGATACTTCTGGCTATCACTGAGTACTTACTGTGTATCAGGTGCTATAGTTAATGGCAGTTCTTACCATGTTAATCCTCATAGCATCTTTTGAAGTGGGTATTTATTATTTGTAGTTTACTGAAAAGAAAACTTAAGTTCAAAAAAGTTAAGTCTTCTGTTCTAAGTCACATAGTAAGTGGCAGAGTTGAAATCTGAGCCTAATTCCATCTTGTTCCAAAATTGTTGTTCTGACCACCATTTACCATGAGGCCTCCCATTACTGTACAGGAAGAGGGGCCATGAGCTACAGAGAAAAATTGAGATTTCCAGTCAAATGATCTATATGCAGATCCCAACCCTGCCTATGTGATCAGGGGCAAGTGGTTTTCAGCTTTTCCAGCCACAGATGCTGTCTCTTTAAATCTTCATCATGGCCGTGTGACATAGGTGCTGGTCTTATCTCTGTTTTACATTTGAGGAGACTAGGCCACCCTGAGGTAAAATGACTTGCCCAAGGTTACATGAGAGTAGTGTAAGTGTTAAAGCTAGAATTCAAGTCTGGGTGTAACACCTGGTTCTGTGTTTGGTCCACTGTTTTCTCACAGCCAGCTCCCAAGACCTGGTCTATCAGGCAGACTTAACAGCTCTCAGAATGCTGACTGGAAGCCTATGGGAGGGGCAGCAGCCTTGTCCTCGTCTACTCTTTTTTCCTCCCATAATCTCTTAGGAACCTTACCAAGGCAATATAAGCATTTGCAATCCAAGGAAAAGGTTTATGCAATGCTTAAAAACTGCTCTGAGTATCCTACAGAAGCCCACGGGTCTGTGTCTCATTCTTTGTGTGCATTTGTGCTGTTAATTTGGCAGCATGGTGGGGTGGGTGGAGTGTTGAGAAAATTCTATATCAGTTTACTCTTATAAGGTTGGTTGTGAAAGTTAGAGATGATAAATATTCAAGGGCAGCAGGTAGGGCCTTATTAATTGATGGCTGTTATTTCCCCCGGCAGCTGGGTCTGATAGAAACCAGCCTGGGAGTCAGGAGTCCTCAATCTATTATTCTCGTATTCTCGGACGTGTGCGGTACTGTCTCTTGAGAGACCAGGTGATCTCTAAGGACTTGACTTTCAGCATTAATATCTTGTGCTTTTTAAAAATGAAAGTAGTAAATGCTTATTTAAAAAAAAGGAAAAAGGACAGTGAAGGGCCCCAGCTTCCCTGTATTCAGTTCATTCCCGAGCTAACACTTGTTGCCTGTTTGTGTCCTTTTCACTGTTTTCTGTGATTTTAAGTATATTCAAGTATGTTAAATATGTGTATAATAATTTACTGTGCAAAATATTATAGTTTATATGTGTAAATGTATATTACATATGGTATGTATATATGTTATATACCTTGGAACTTAGAGTACATACTGCATTATGACTTGATCCTTTTCCCTTTGTTTTGAGCACTTTTTCTTGTTAATACTTAAAGATGTAGTTTATTTTATTATGAATGTTTTCTAATTTATTGTTATCCCCTAATGATTACATGCCATGTTTTTTTAAAGCAAATACACATATATAATGTTGAGTTCTTAATTTTTTTTTTCAGGAAAAGAAGAAAAAGAAACATAGAGACAGGAAGTCATCTGACTCTGACAGCTCAGACTCTGAGAGTGATACAGGCAAGAGGGCAAGGCACACATCAAAGGACAGCAAGGCAGCAAAGAAGAAGAAAAAGAAGAAGAAGCACAAGAAGAAGCACAAGGAGTGAGAATGGAGCGTAGAGAGGGTGGCTGAGAGAAGGAATCCGGAGCCTGTGCTTTGAAGCCTTGGCTCTCAGAAAGACTCAGTAGTGAGAATATGGCCTCCCACCCTCTTCTCTCCCACGGGAGATGGCGTCCCCTTGTGCCACAGGCAAGTCTGGGAGTTAGGTATCAAAAGCATCTGCCTGAATGAGTTGTTCCCTTATCACTCTTGGTCCCTTTGCAAGTTTACCCCTGCAGCTCACCCAATTCATTCACCCAGCTTCATTCAGCAGGAGGTCGTATTACCCTCTCCAGCTGCCACTGCCAGAGCCAGATTCCTGTACAGGAGTCCAGGCTAGAGCCACAGGAACTGCTGTGGGGGTGAGTCTGGCTATAGTTGAACAGAGTGATTGGCCCCTACCTATTGGCCTGCCTACCCTGGCCTGATTGGTGGATAGTCTCTGTGACATCCAGCACACGGGCGGAGGGAGATTGGCAGTATGAGGGAGAACATGGTAAGGAGTGGTGCTCACTTTTTCCATCCCCCCAACATGATTCTGCTATGTTAGAAGTGACAGCCAGTGGTCACAGCCAGAAAAACATTGTTTGCAGTGACTTAGCTTGTTTGTGACATTCCATCAGACCACTGAACCAGACAGTTCAAGCCGAAATCATTGCTTTACTTTGTATTTACTACAGTGTGAGTCAGTTGGTTCCATTTCAGGTTTCTGCTTAAAATCCTGGTACTAAATGGAAGTGTGTCTAGTTTTAAACTTACTGAGAGTCCTTATTAGTATAATCCCTCTTCCTGTAAACTTACAGACTTAAAAGTCACTGAGGCTGCATTAGGTGACAGGAAAACATTTAATATGTCACTTTAGACCTTGGAGAGCGGCCCAGCTAAGGTACAGAGCCAGAGGCACTAGCAGGTCACAGCCTTCTTAGGAGATCACTTATAAGCCCTCACTTCTGTAATGATCAGATGACCTCTCCCCTAGGGCTGACTGGAGAACCAGTAAGAATTTGTAACCATGAAAATGGCCTGGCACATGTGCAGAAGCTCAGCAGTCATCTTGGCCAGTGGGTATTTTCTCCCACCACCACTGGCACAAGCTTGGATCGTGTGTTCTGAAGAGAGTCCACAGCATTCCACAGAGAAGAGCAACTGTCCAGACCCACTGGCATTCAGTGCAGGATGGGCCAGGGGTGATGGTTCAGAAGTCCTGTCCCTGAGTGATTATTCCAGGTTGGACTAGCTCATTTGGACTTAGGGAGGGGCCACTGTGAAGGCAGGATGTAGGTACAGCTGTTTTATTTTTTGTACGTGTAAGGTGATCAGCTGTCACTGTCCCTGAGACTGTCCATTTCAGTCTCTCATCCAGTGCTGCTTCCTGAGTAGCAGTCTTTTCAGCCTACTGTCTGACACACACAGAAACTGAGAATCCCAGAATCATGTCACCAAAGGCAGAAAGGCAACTGGGTGGCCTTGGCTCTGCTTTATTGACCTCAGAGCACCCTTTGGATGCAGTTAAAAAAACAAACAGACACAATGAGAATGGAACTGGATCCAGGCTGGTTCCACCTGACCCCAGGAGAATTTCCCCAGTCAAGGTAGATTTATACAAAATGCCAGAGGAGAAAAATGAGGCAATCTGGTGCCGAGTCCAGGAGTAGCCAACTGGCAGAAGAGCAGTCAGTGGAAGGAGAGGGCAGGTCATGCCTCTTTCTCGTAAGTACGAGTGCAAACTGCACTGCCATGGGTGAGTGTCTGGAAAAAAGACAGTCAGATTAGGGCAAGGGCATGGGCATGGAAGGTACTGGGAACACTCCATTCTGATGGGGAGAGCCCTCTACTACTTCATGATAATAATTTTCATTTACTGCCTACCTACTATGTGCCAGGTTCCTGACAGACTTTTTTTTCCTAATGCATATACCAAGTCTTTCTTTTCTTTTTTTTTTTTTGGCTGTGCCACGTGACTTGCAGGATCTTAGTTCAATACCAGGGATTGAACCTGGAACACGGCAGTGAAAGTGCTGAGTCCTAAGCACTGGACTGCCAGGGAATCCACCCAAGTCTTTAAGTTAGGTATTGTAATTCCTCTTGCAGAGATTTGGGAAAATGAGCTTTCAGGGAGGAAGCAACTTGGTCAAGTTCCCAGAGTATTTCTCTTTCCCTTGTACCATTCCTTTCCATCCTTAGTGCCTAAGAAGGTGCCTGGCACATAGTAGATAAAAAGGTGAATAAAAATGTCCAGAGACTCTTGGGAAAGGACTATCTTAGGCCACCATTCTCCATTCTTTCCCTAACCCAGGGCCAGAGGCCAAAGCCCCCATCATCCTTCCAGGCATCATCCAGCCAGGCCCGTGGTTTCACCATAGCCTGATTGCTCAGCGAGTATTTGGTCCTGTATATCACATTCCCACCAGAGCCAGGTACCTCATTGTAAACTGTAGGGACCCCTGCCCTGTGGGAGGGCAAGAATGCAGTGAGCAGGCTACACTGACCCAAGAAGGTCTGCAATGAAGATGCTGAGGTGAAAACCTGAGACCCTACAGAATAAGGAGGCAGAGACCTCAAGTGACTGCTGTCTCTACCCTTGGGGGTGTTCAGTCAAGGCTACATTCTTTGAGTGAGGTCCTTAGACAGAAAGCAACGCCTGGTTGTTGCTTTCAACCCAGGCGTTAGTCAGATACTTGCAATAGGCCAGCCATGGAAAGCAGTCAGAGGAGGTGAGTGAGCCTGGAATGAAGTAGAAAGGACTGTGCTGTCAGAGCCCAACCCATCACCAGCCTGTCCCTGCCCAAAGGGTTAGGAGATGGGAGCCTTTCCTACAGGGCTGGAATCACATTTGGCTGTGCTTTCTACCTCTCCCTGGGCAAGGCAGTGGGCCCATGCAGAGGATGAAATGAAGGCTGTAGAGTGTGCCTACTGTAGTCCTCCCACACCAGGGAGACTCTGTGCTCTGCAACCACTCTCTCCTTCAGACTTCCCAGCAGTCCTACAAGGTTGTCGTTATTAGCACCCACTTTACAGTTGGACTTGGAGAAGGTGACTTGTCCAAAATCATGCACCCTATAAGCTGAGATTTATGCAGAGGCGTGTACAAAGCCCAAAGCCACAGTATTGAGTCCTAATACCACCCAGGCCTGCCTCCACCCTCTGTTGGTCACAAGGCATGACCTTGGCTTTGCACAATAGGCTTGGTTGAAGGGACAATAGAAACCAATTGGGTAAGGCTTCAAAGTTAATCCATCTTACCAGAATGAGTTTCCCGTCAACTATTTCCCGCACAAGTGATGTCTCTTGTCCATTCCACTTTTGCACGTGGACAAGTTTGCCCCCATCCAGTGTCACGATGGACTGTGGGAAGAGGGTAGAGGCCTGAGCTGAGATCTGAGCTAGGGTTGAGGGGCAAGAGGAGGTCTGGTCACTGGGGCCACAAAGGACTCAGCCTCTAACGCAAACTATCGATGGTGTGAGAACCAGAACTCAGCCAGCCCACCTCCAACCTAATCCCATGAGACATCTAGTTCACCACTCCTGCTTGGCTGGAAGGGGGGCCTTCAACTGTTGGGCAAGAAGGGAGAAGCAGGCAGTACAGTGGAGTCAGACAGCCTGGCTCTGAGAAGTGCCACCAGCCTTCAAGATGGGCACTTATCCCATATCCTGGGTGATGCCCACAGCCCCAGTCCCTCTAAGATACAGGAGACGGGTACCAGCCTAATCCCTGGGAAAGACCGGTGAGGAGGAATAATCCTGAGACTCCCTGGTGGTGATCACACATAGTGTCTAAAAGAACCTTGGGGATTGCGAGGTATTGGGAAATTAGACTGTGCCGTCTGTATTCCTGTGCCCCTGGTCCATATCATGTGGCCTCTCCCCTCCAGCTGATAAGTGAGCATCAACTGCCAGGTCCTGGGACTGGGTGCCCTTGGGGTGTTTCACAGCCCTGGTCAAATGTCCACTTCGTCTTCTGGGTGCTGCCAGCCTACATCAGCTGGCTCTCAGCTGGCAACTCTTCCCAGGTCTCTAGAAATTTGGGGGCTTTAAGCCAGGCTGGGGGACCCTG
This sequence comes from Oryx dammah, assembly GCF_014754425.2. NCBI lineage: Eukaryota > Metazoa > Chordata > Mammalia > Artiodactyla > Bovidae > Oryx > Oryx dammah. The sequence continues at coordinate 13,740,160 of NW_024070211.1, forward strand.
ACGGACTAGCAGATCTAAAGAGGCTGTGTGTATGTGTTTGGGGCTAGAGGGGTGGTAGGTGTGCACCCTTACCACCCACTTCCTCCTCATTCCCATTCCTCTAGTTTTTGGTCCATTCAGAGCAAGTTATTTTTAGCCAAGGCATCCCAGAGAGCTACTATTGTGTTTAATTGGGGTTCTTGCCCTTCAAGAAGATAGGCTAGCTCAAGGAGGTGAAGGTATATGGTGGGGTAAGCACTTCTTTCCAAGGTGGGCTGTGATTTTGGGGTACCATCTCCTCTATGCTGCCAGCTTCCTGTGTGATCCTGGGCTGGGCTCCAGCTTCCTCCACAGGGAGGATACTAGACCCTCTCCTGTCCTCGGGGGCAACTGTGAGGAAGAGATAGGGTCTAGTGGAAAGGTGCTGCTAGAGGAACACCTTGTTGAGGGCAAAACCCCTTTGTTCTCTCGCCTATGCCTGGCTCAGGGGCTGGGAGGCCTGAGGCAAGCAGCCAAGACAGCCACCTGCAGACAAGCTGCCAAGAAGTCCTGAGACTGGATGTAGATGTCCTCTTCCTCCCTGGAAGGAGAGGGGTGGGGGCTTGGCGAGAAGATACTACAAACACACCAAAGACAATGCTTCATCCAGAAGATAACCTTTCTTCCCTGTAGGCTGGCAGCACTAGAAATGGTTTCTCAGGGTCACTGACTAAACCCGGGAGGTGGAGGCTGAAGAAGTATCTGAGTAGGTCTCCACCTCTTGTCCTCAGCTGTATCCTTGGCTCCTGGAGGCCAGGATCACCTGTTCAGTTGAGGACCCTGACTTCTGGGCATTGTTCCTAAAGTACTTGAGGTCACAGCCATGTCCACATAACTTCCCCGCCATCTATGGAAGGGGAAGGAACGCCAGAGCAGTTGCATGCCATGTGCAAGGTCACCCAGCTGGAGCTGGTGTAGATGCTGAGGTCAGAATATCCTGGCTCTGTGCAGGCAACAGGTAGATGCTTCCCAAGAAGACAGGGAAGAGAACAAGAGGACAGGAGTCATGCCTTTAGCACTTGGGACATCCCAGCACTCCACAGGCAGGCTTCAGTCCCCCACAACAGCCCACCCCTCAAGGTGCAACAATAGGGTGCTGCCCTATTCCCCTTCAGGGCCTTCCATCCCCCACGGCCCCTTCCTCAACTCACCTTGACCTTCCTGTCATCTGCCGTGGTCTCATCAAACTCGACTCCCAACTTGAAGCTGATCTCTGTGTTCTTGAAGGTGCTTTGTGTTTTTATGATGACTGTGTCCCCATTCACTTCGATGATTGTGGTAGGCTTGGTCATATTGGCTACCTGCCTGGTAGCAAAACCGACACCTGAGGGCAGAGGGAAGGGTATGAGCATGAGCTGGAGCGAGAGGCGAAATACAAGGGGCTCAGTGGCCAACTCAGACCAGAATGTGGGGAAAGGAGAAGAGGCAGGTGAGAAGTTTCAAAGATGTTACATGGCTTTTTGTAATTCAGTTTTTCCCATTAGCTCTGTGCAGTAGAGACATTACTGATTCCGTGAGATGTGAGAAAATGGACAAGTGTGCCTCACAGCAAGTTAGTGGCAGAGCTGAGAGTAGAATAAGCTACTATTAAGTGCCTCCTGCATGGTAAAAACTACACATGTAAGTCTTTCAGTTCTGCAGGATTGATGCTAGTATCTCTACAGATGCAAAAACTGAGAGTGAGCTGAAGCCCAGGGTCACAAATCTGGAATTCAAATCCAGAATGTTTGACTGCAGAGCTCACTTTACTGCTCAGCTAAAAAGGCTGGAGCCCAATGCTCTCGTCCTGGCCACCTGAGCAGCTTTCCAGGCACAGGCTGAGGGAGAAAGAAAAGAAATGGGGACTTTGCCTTCTGGAACCTATGGACAAGGATTTTCCACTTCTGAAAGTTTTTGCTCTGAGATGCACTGGTGCTCATCCCCCATAAATGATAACAAAGACATTTTCAAAACCTCTTATCCATAATCTGGGAGGTAGGCAGGAGGGAGTGTTGGTCTCTTCAGTTTTAGGCGAGGCCTGAAGTGGTAGGCAGTCAGACCTCCAGTCCAGGTCTCCTGTGGGGACTCCCCTCTGGGCCTCAGCAAGGCTTCCCCAATGCTGCAAGAAAGCGTGCAACAAAGAGCCCTGCAGGTCATGGTTTCCCTGATAGCTTTTGCCTCCAACTTCCCCTTCCACCAGTCTCTGCTGAGCTGTTCTCCAAAGGCAGAGGCTTTGGTGAGGTGGTGGGTGGAAAGTCCCTGGATATGCCTGGCTTCATGGGTGGTTTTACTTAATATTTATAAGGGCCCTGAACAGTTGGCTTTATTATCCCCAATTTACAAACGAGGCTTTGAGAGTGAAGTGACTTGTCCAAAGTGAAAGGATGAGTGGTTTATCTAAATTTGAATTTAGGCTCCAAAACTGCACTATTCCTCTTGGGCCACCTTGTCTCCCAGCATGCACTTCATCGAGGTCCTGAGCCCACCAAGTGTGCCCCTTGGCAGCACTAACTGACACTGACTAGGCTGGGCCTCTTCGTCCTCCGAGAACTTTTGGTTTAACATGAGAGAGGCTCAGGCACCCTTTGCAGCTGTGCTGCTGCTGGCCCACCCTGCCTGGCCACTGAGGGATTTGGCCTTGCCCCCTGTTATCAGGGGCTTCCCAGGTGGCGCATGGTAAACAATTTGCCTGCTAATGCAGAAGATGCAAGAGATGCAGGTTCAATCCCCGGGTCAGGAAGATCCCCTGAAAAAGGAAATGGCAATCCACTCCAGTATTCTTGCCTGGAAAATCCCAAGGACAGAGGAGTCTGGTGGGCTACAGTCCATGGGGCCACAGAGTCGGACACGACTGATCACGCACCTGTTATCAGAGTGAGTCAGGCTAATCCCACTCCCCAGCACAGAGCAGGACCTTGTCACTGTGCAAGGAGCTCTGTTTACTTAGGACCTACCCAGAGGTGTGGAGTGTTTGAGGAAGGAAGGCACTGTGGAGTCAGTGAGGGACTGAGCTAAGAGCAAGTTACAGAATTAGGAGACCTGGGAAGAGATAGATTCCACTTAGAAATGAAGCTGAAGCTATTTACTGAGAGCTGAGGAGGGTCTTTTCTCCCCTTTGGCCTCTCATTTTTTTCCATCTGTACAACAAATAGACTGGGTGGATTCTCAGACCTAACCCAAGTTGGGCAAAATAAGGGAGCAAGGGTGCTAAGGATGGTGCAACTCACTTCAGGGACCTAGGTCTTCAGTTCTGTCTGCTAGGAGAGACTGGAGATTGGGGGTGTGGAGCTAGCTCTGGGCATCCCATCTTCCCTAACAACTGCCCTGGGCCTCCTACTTCTCTAAGAATTATTGCCTTCCTGGAGTCATTGGGCATAGTGCTTAGCATAGAGGGGCAGTTGAGCACTTTGGCCTCAAAAATCAACACTTGTGCTTATTTCAGGGGTCAGGAACAGGTGGGAAGTGCCTGGGGTCGAGCCCCAACTCCCTCCCTCCTTGGTTAACTGCTGTAATCCAGCTGTCCGCTGGGAGGAAGGCATGGAACCTACCTCAACCATGAACATTCCAGTTTTCCCCATCCCAGCTTGGGGATCTGGGATAATCTCATAGTTGGAGATTCCAGAGAAGGGATATGACCTTCTCTAGCCCGTATCAGAAGGGGAAGGGCTAAGGTCAATGATGAATTAAGCAGTTCTTATTATTCCCACCCCCAGGGCCTATAGTGGGAACTGCTCTGAGTTGTTGGGATTTAGAAATCTAGGTTCACATCAGCTCTGCTGTGGAGTTGATTTGACAAGTTTCTACTCTTTCTGGATCTTGGCTTCTCCATCTGTTGAAGCAAGGCATGGGGATCTCTGGAGTCCTTCTCTGCAAGATTCTTTGAATCTTCATTCTCCTCCATCCTGGCACCACACCCTCCTAGGCTAAAGACCCTCCCTGCTGTTACTAGCTCTTGGCTTTGCTTCGGGCCTCTTTGCTTTACCCCCTAACCAGATACTTCCCCAGTGAGCAGTTATCCTTGGGCTGCAGCTGATGATGGGGCCTCTTGCCCTACCCTACCATTAGGCTGGTTGGTGAGAAAGGGTAACCTCTAGCAACAATCCTTTACCCTAACTAACCCAACAAAGAGGAACCGAGGTTCTTGCTAACTCTGCAGGCTCTTCTTACCTCCTCCTCAAAGCCTGTTCACAGCTGTTCCCCCTTCCATCTTTCTCCTGGGGACTACCTACTTTAGACCTTAGGACACTTCCCATCCATTCTATTCCCTTTCACGGTTCAGTTTCCAGTTCCTAAACTGCCCATGCTTCTTTTCTTTTCCTCCCTCCTCACCTTCAATCAGTGCTCCTCTTTTACCCACACTCTTACCTCCAGATCATAAGCCCTACTTCCTCGAAAGTGCCTCCCTGGCCCCCCCGCCCCCCGCCCCGACATCGACCGACACAGCTGCCCCTTGGCGCCTTCTTGCCTGCGAATTTCTCTGACCAAGTTCAGATCGTTAAAGTCCCCTCCCAGCATTCCCTGGCGGTCCAGTGGTTGGGGCTCCGCGCTTCCACTGCAGCGGGGTAACCGTTCATCCTGGATTGGGGAACCAAGATCCCACATGTGCCGCGGGGAGGCAAAAAAAAAAAAAAAAGCCCCCTCCCAACAGGCCTCGCATGCCCTAGCCCAGGCTGCCACCTTCTCCGCGTCTCCTGGCGCCCCATCCTTGACCAGGAGGGATGCAGCAGGCATACAGGATCTAGCCAGGGCTAGAGAACTGCTCCGATCGGGCACGCGGCCAGCCCCTCCCCAGCACAGCATCCATCCCAAGTCCAGCATCCCGAGCCGTCCTCACCGAGTGACTTCATGTAGTCATCGAAATTCTTGCTGTCCACTAACTTCCAGGTACCCACGAAGGCGTCCACCATGGTGAAGCTGGGCTAGGTTGGGAAAGAGACGACAGAGAACGCGTACAAGGACTCCGGGACCAGCAGCTCCCAGCCCGCGCTGCCGCTTTAAAAGGCCCCTGTGTCACGTGACGGGGCGTGGCCCACACCCCCGGGCCCGAAATAGGAAGCCCCAAGCAGGCCTTCTCTCCCCCGGGGCTGGTCGCCCATCCCCCAATGCTTCCAGGGGCTAAGTGGCAGCCGGTGGCACCCAGTTTGCCTACGTCAGCGCGGGTCCCGGGCTCCGAGTCCCTGCCCCGGGCTGGTAAGCCCTGCTCCCTTCCCTGGCCTCAAGGCGCTCTTCGGAATCTGAGAAGGAAGCAGTTGGGGGCACGGTGCCCGCGAGCTGGGGCGCAGGCCACCGACATGCGTCCCCTGGTCCCTCTCCGAGCTTGGGGTCAGAACAAAGATGAGAGACCAGAGGAGAAAGGAAACTCGCCCTTGGGCATGATGTCCACGCCGGGAAAGCGCTGGCCGACTCTTGGCGGCGCAGGCATCATCTCGATCTTCATTTTACAGGTGAGGGAAGCCAAAATTCAGCGTGGGGCTGACTAGTTCGCAGGAAATGAGACGGTGAATGGGGAGTCCAGATGGCGAGCCTGGTCTAGCTGGTCCCAGACCCCGTGCTCTCCCACCGCTCCCCACTCTGCCCGATGGCGGGGAGAGGCACCGGGGGCAGCGTGTGCCCTCTGCTCGCCACCGGCAAAAGCGTGACCCTGTCCGTCGCGCCGCGTTTGCCCCACACGTGCTCGCCCCTCCCTGCGGAATGTCTACCGCGCGCCTTTCCGCCCAGCTGTCCAGCTCCCCCTCCACCCTGCCCGTGCGCCAGGCTTTTCTGACCTCTGCGCACAGCTCCGAGCCTTTGCTCCTGTCGGCCGTTGCCTCTTCACTCTCCTTCCGAAATTCCGTCCTTTCAGCCGGCTCTTCAAGGCTCAAGGACAGCTCCGTTCTGCCTGACTGCCGCTGGCCCCCAGCTGCCGTCCTTTCTTTGACCTTCCACCGGCAGGCAGCCTTCCACAGGCAGCCTGCACTTTCAGAGACTGGCGTTAATCTACCTTGTTTGACACTACAGTTTCCAAAGCACTTTTAATAATAAGATCCACCTTGTGTTGTTTTTTTGCATGCTGGGGGCTTTAAGTGCATTGTCTGATTGAACTTTTAAAACCAAGTTCCTGAAGTAGGTGTTATTATTATCCCTTTTACAGAGGAGCAGACTTGAGGTTTAGAGGAACCATTCCTTTTTTTAATCCAACTGTGCCAGGCCCTGGGCTAGGCTCAGGAGAGACAACTGGGAAGATGACACACACTTACGAAGGAAAACGCAAAACGGAAGGGAATGGTGCCCAACTGCACTTGAGCCAGCGGAGACCCACAGGGTGGGGCCTAGGAGCCCTGGGATCCCTCCAGCTCTGCCACACACATACAGTGTGGCGGGCCACCTCCCTGGACCTCTGCTTCTCTATGTGGAAGTGGAGAACATCTGCCTCCCTTCCCCTAACGTTCTGGGAAGCAGGCCAGGGAGGAAGAGCCCTTTCTCCCCCAAGTTCTTGGTTCTGTTGGACAGGTCCACTTGCCAGAACTGAGCGGGCCTATATTTCTGCCAAAGCTGCAGGGACAGGCCTCAGGGCTGGGCACAGAGCCCCAGTGACCTCACTGCCGGAGCAGGTGCAGGAGGAGGAGGGGATTGAGCTGGTTTCCAACTCAAGGTCATAACCTTTAGACACAGGGCCGCCTCCTCCCTCAGACACAGAGTGGCTGGAGAGCCAGGGACCAGAGTGCTCTCCCTACATGGTCCTTATGAAGCAGTGCTGGAGAGCTGGGGTGGGTGAGCAGCTCCTGGCAGATAGATCTGGGTTCCAGTTCTGATTCCAGTGGGTGCTACCTGTGTGGATGTGGGCAATTCACTTAAGCCACACTGAATCTCAGCTTCCTCTCAAAAATGGGGGAAATGACAGTATTTACTACATAGAGGTGTTGGAGGCTCTTAAATGCTAAGCAGGATAGACTGAATCAGTGTTCAATGCTGCTGCTGTTACCACCATTATAGGATAATTATTATTATCTCCATGGTTAGTGCTGGATTCCTGAGACCTGCTCTCAGCTCTGCTCCTGACCTACCGAGCCACACAAGGCAGATTGCTTTGCTTCTCTGATCCTCAGTTTTCTTATTTATGAGACAGGATTAGAAACTGCTATAGCTGTGAGGAGGGGGCAGCTCTAGAGATCTTCAGAAGTCTTTTGCATCCTCTCGTGAGCCCTGTCTAAGCTGAGCAGCACGGTGCTTTGAGAAACTAGACAAACCCCAGACCCGTTATTCTCACAGCTCTACCCCCATCTTCACCCGCCCTGCTCAGACCTGGCTCACTGGCATTGACTCCCAAGCCACACCCTGTCTCCTTACTCTTATCTTCCCTTTTAGATATGTGCAGCCTTGTCCTCATCTCTCTGATTACCTGCATCCTCCCCGCCCTCTTGTGCTCACTACACTGGGGGAAAGCAAGACAAGGGGCGGGAATGTGTGAGCCCTGTCCCTTTCCTGTCCCCTCGTTTTGTCTCCCTTGGTAAATCCGGATGTGGATTTAACATCTGGCAGGCAGCAGGGACCAGTCCCTGCCAAGAGCAGCACCACCCCAGCCCTCGCCCTATAGTGATGTCACTGTTCCGTTTCCACAGCAACCACAGGCTGGAAAGATGGAGAAGAGGAGAGATGAGTAACCAGGAGAGAGCCAATGAGATGGGCCGGCAGCACCGGATGATCTGTGGGGCCATGGGAAGGCGGGCGGCGGAGGCCTACTCAGCATCTTCAGCTGTTCCCTGGCCCTCTCTGCCATCTGGACGCCTCTGCTAGGGGAGGTGCTGCTGGCACAGGAGAGATGCGAGAGGTAGAGGCCGAAGAAGCTGAGCTCGGAGGCTCCAGTGACCCAGGGATATGGAGACCCTCCCTTTACCCCTTCAGGGCCTAAGTCTGTGGATGCTGACCACCCTCAGCCCACCCCCAATAACTGGGAATTTTCCTCTTTGGCTAGTTATGGTGGTGAGGTTCTCTGCCTCTGCCTGCCATGAAATCAAGTCTTGAACAACCTTTCCCTCCACACCCTCATACCTCTGCCTTGGTTCATGGTCTGTTCAGAAGCAGTATCTTTGGGAAGAGGCCTGGCTTCTAAATCCCAAGCCTGCCACTTACTAGCTAGAGACCCAGAACTAGTGCCTTCCCCCTTTTGAGTCTCCTTTCCTCCCAAATGGAGGGAGGCCATCTACTTTTCTGAATTGTCATGAGGATGGAAAGAAATAACAGATGGTAAGCCTCATACACACTAACAATGAATGGTGACCCCTCACCCCTTCTCCTTTCTGAGTCTCCTCCCCAGGGCAGTTGACCCAGCAGTGCTCAAGAATAAACCAAGGCTCTTTGAGACCCATAGGAGAGGATCCAAATATATCTATTTCTCTCCTCTGATGTCACTGAGTGCCTTCAGATGTTGCAGAGGAGTTTCCTCATCTCTCCCTTGCTATCTCTCTCAATACATTGAGCATTGCCTGTGCCCAGCACTGTGCTGGGCTCAGTGGGGACCCAGGGGGAACAGGAGAGCCACAGCTGTGCACTCCCTGAACTCACAGTGTGGTGGGGGGACACTGCCACGGTGGGAGGAATGGAGTGTTCTTTCTGCCACTAGGAAATCGCTTCCTCGTTCCCCTAGAGTTCTAGATACTGTGGGTCTGAGAGAACAAATGATGGCAGATGACAGAGGTTTACTCAACACTGCTTTGCTTTTGAGAAACTGCTGCCTGTGGCAGAGTGCTCCCTGGAAGGAGAACAATGGCTCTTCTTGTGGAAGGTTGGGTGGGGTGGGGTGGATGGGATGCAGCTCCTGGTGGAGGGCAATCACTCTTCCTTCTCAGAAACTGGCCGTCCTCCCTGTTGCTGGTGTAATCAGCCCAACTCTTTTAGCCTTCTCTCATTTGTTTCATGAGTCTAATTTATTACTCAAGTGCTGCTCTAGGGGAATGCCTGGCAGATAGTAGGCATGAATGAATGACTACTGAATACTGAGGGAGTGAGTGAGTGAACGCATGAGTGAGTGATTGACTCTGTTTCCCTCCCCAGCTTTAGGGTCTCAGGAGTGAGACTCGCTTGCATTCCTATCCTGCCCTTGTTATTTATCTACTAACTGTGGCCTCAGATCACCATCTCGCTGGGTCTCTTTCTCCATCTGCAAAAAGCAGTCCCCACCCAGCTGACCTCCCAAGGACTCTGGGAAGATAAGGTAGGATTGGGAATGCAATTACAAAGGTTAATTATTTCTCTTCTCAGCCTGCTTGGAGAGGCAGGCCCCACAGTGCCCATACACAGCAGCCACTCTGCCCTTTTTGTGCCTTGAAGGGGTGCCATGTTTCTCGCTTGCTATCTGCCTAGAATACTCTTCCATCCCAGGCCCTGCTCTTTTTTATTTTATTTCCCAAGTTTTATTTATTTGGCTGCACCCAGTCTTAGTTGCGGCATGCAAAACCTTCAGTCTTAATTGTGGCCTGTGGGATCTTTTTTTTTTTTTTTTTTAGTTGCGGCATGAGGGATCTAGTTCCCTGACCAGGGATTGAACCAAGGCCCCTGCACTGGGAGTGTGGGGTCTCAGCCACTGGGCCACCAAGGAAGTCCCAGGCTCTGCTCTTTTAGTTAATTCCTGTTCACTTTTCAGCTTTTACGCTTAACTCTCTTTGCCTCTAGGAAGCCCTAAACCTCCCTGTCATAGCACTTACCCTACTTTCATGGGATCCTTTTGCTTCAGAACCTGTCTTCCTATTGGGGCTTTCCAGGTGGCGCTAGTGGTAAAGAACCCACCTGCCAATGCCAGAGATATAAGAGACTCAGGTTCGATCCCTGGGTCAGGAAGATCCCCTGGAGGAGGACACGGCAACCCACTTCAGTATTCTTGCCTAGAGAATCCCATGGACAGAGAAGTCTGGCGGGATACAGTTCATACAGTCACAAAGAGTCGGACAGGACTGAAGCGACGTAGCACGCACAGACACTGTCTTCCTATTAAGCCAGAAACCCTGTGAAGGCTCTCCGCTGTGCCCACAGGGCCTGGTGCAGGGACGGGCAAGGCTTTATAGAGTAGACAAACGATCCTTTTCCAGCAAAGACAGCCACTTGTCCTCGTCAGTGCTCTCTCTGTTTGAAGAGCCCCCTCCCACCCCCATCTCGCCTGCTGCTCTCGGCTCTCTTCCTGCCAGAGTATCCCATCTCCTGGCCTCTTTATTTTCTCATTCCATTCCTGAGGGCCATTTCCGGTGTAGAGTAGGGCCCAAGTCCTCTCAGAGGAGAAGGGCCCTTTTGGACACATAGGTGGAGCCTGAGTCTCTCTGGGGACAGGGAGGCTCCCAGGAAATAAACCAGATCCCAGACTTGGGGCTGCTCCTGGCTTCTTCCCCAGATTACTCCTCTATCAGATGAAAAATGTGCCTCTGAAAAATTACAGATTATTAAGATTGGATTAGGTAAAGTATAATTAGAAAGGTGAAACTAGTGCTTATAAAAGAGCACCTCACACCACCCTGAGCTCTGGGCCATGTCCGAGTGCCATGTGACCTGGCACCAAACAGGTGGTTCAGTGGTCACTCCCTCGAGTGCATTTCATTCAGGAGTAGCTTGCCCAAGATTCTGGGAAGGTTCAGCAGCTCCAGGAGGCCCAGGGAACCTGGTTGGTGCAGACGTGTAACCGCTGTATTGCGTCCTTAGGTGAGGAGAGCTGGCAGGCCATGGCAGGAGGCCTGGCAGGGAGTTGCCGTTGGCCTCGGGAGTCTGGGGCCAGGCGTGTTCCAGGAAGCAGATACAGAGCCAAGGCTGTCAGCCTGGCTGGGCCTTTTTTTAGGGGCCTGGGATCCTGGGGTTGGCTGAGGGTCAGTGAAGGGCAGCACCCCAGTGAACAGAGACACTAGACAGGAAAAGGAGAGAGACTTATGTCGGAAGGGCTGGGTCGGCTCGGGGACAACCAGGACCAGAGCCCACAGTGAGAGTTTTCCCGTTCTGGGGCGGGTGGTGGCAAGACTAAGAATTAGAAGGTTGGGATCAGAGGCAGGGGGGATGTCAGATGAGCACGTTAGTCTTCCCTGCACTGGGGTCATCCAGTGCGGGGGTAAGACAAGCCCAGGGAGGTGTCAGGAGCCAAGGGCCGGCTCTCCATGTCACCTTCTCTGTTTGATGAACCAGTGTATGAACTGTCAGAGGCAGGGGGCTGGGTATGGAAAGACCGCTGGTGGGCGCTTGAGACATATCAGCTGTGTGAACTTGGCCAGTCCGTGTCGGTGCCTGTTTCCTTCTCTGTGTGAGGGGGCTCATAATAGCTACCTTTCAGGGTTGCTGGGAGGGGCAAACAAGACTGTGGGTGCTGAGAAGCTTTGTATGCTGTAAACTGTGGTGCAGAAGATGACCTCTAAAGTCAGTGCAGCCCTTACTAAGTGCCAAGCACTGGACTTAACAACTTTCTGTCTTTCAGCTCTTACAACTCTAATGACGATTCAGGGATGTGGGTGCATTGTTTCCATCACCCGTTTACACATGAGAATGAGGATTTGGACCCAGGCATACTTTCTTTGGAGTTTGTATGTTGTTGTTTAGTCGCTCAGTAGTGTCCGACTCTGCGACCCCATCAACTGCAGCACGCCAGGCTTCCCTGTCCTTCACCATCTCTCGGAGTTTGCTCAAACTCATGTCCATTGATTTGCTGATGCCATTCAACTCAACTGTCTCATCCTCTGTTGCTCCCTTCTCCTCCTGCCTTCAGTCTTTCTCAGCATCAGGGTCTTTTCCAGTGAATCAGCTCTTCGCATCAGGTGGCCAAAGTATTGCAGCTTCAGCATCAGACTTTGTGTGGCTTAACTGCTATTCCACATCGCCTTTCCCTGCGGCCATCTTTGCCCTGTCTTGCTCTGCAGCCTTGGGCCAGGCTTTTCCCTTCAGTGTCCCCAGCTCCATGGCAGGAGTTGGGCCAGGTGATCTCTTTAATCCTTCAACCTTTGGCAGCCCGTAGTTCAGGAAGGGAACTTCCAAGTGGGGAAGAGGGTGAGGTGGGGCAAGAGGGATGAGGGGACAAACTTTCCCAGCATCTCTGCCCCAACCCTGCCCCTCCTTAGTGGATGGACTGGTAGTTTCTCCTTTGCCCTACAAGTTGTGGGGCCAAGGGAGCAGGTGATGTTTAGCCCCAGCCTGAAATACTTGCTGGTTGCTGAAGGGGCGGTCACTGAAATCCGAGCGCCAGGACGCCTGACAGCAGGCAGGCAGGGCCCATCTGCCTTGGCTTACAGACCCTAGAGGACAGCAGGGCCACAGCCCACTAGAGCCACACCTCTCCACCCACCCATCCCGGGCCCCCACCTCCTTACTCAGGGTCAGTCTATCTGGGCACCAGGCCTGGCCTGGGGCTTGGGATAGGGCTATTTCTAGGCGTCCTCTTTGTCTCCTTGGCCTGGGCCTTCAGCCAACTCAGGGCACCCACATACACCACACACACACACTCACACCCTGTATCCTTCTCTCTCTCACTCATTGAACTTGACTGCCACTGGCATGATGCCTGGGCCTGTGCAGGTCACTGACAACCAACAGATATCCCAGACTTAACTCTCATTCTTGAGAGATGGGAGAAGTAGATGCATCTACAGATTATGACAATACAGAAAGACTGTCACTATTCCTGTGGGCTGTACACAGACCATGAGAGACCACAGGAGGGAGCCACTCATTCTGCCAGTAGGGCCAGGGAAGGCTTCCCATAGATGGTACCCGCTTTGGGCTGGCTCTTGATAAATACATCAGAGTCTTCCGGATAAGGGGAGAGGAATTGGGAAAGCAGGGGAAATGGGGAGAGTTAAACAAGGGTGAGGTTTTCCTGCTGATTGATCTGGGAAGGGAGGATAGCTTAGGGCTAGGCAGGAGAAGGCCTTGCCCATCATGGAGGAAGTGGCTTTTCTTCTGAAGGAATGGGAAACCATTGAAGGTTTGGGGGCAGGGCAGCACCACGATCTGACTCATATTAAGGGAGGAGTTTTCTGGCACTCGTGTGAGGCTGTGGCAGCCGTCAGTCTGCTCACTCATGCCGGCAGACAGCCAGAAGGGGCAAAGCAGAGTGGACACGCCTCTCCTAATTAACGGCGCGACCTGACGGCTACACACACCTCCTCTCTCTGGGTTAGATGTTAGCCATGCATCCACGTGCAAGCAAGACTGAGAAACGTGGTTGTTATTCTGGACTGCCTGTTAGTCTAGAAACAGGAGAGAATGGGTATCGGGGGACTAGAGGTCTCTGACACAGTGGTTAACAGTCTTTCTCTGAAATCAGACTTCCTGACTTTTCAGTCCTGCTTTGCCACTCACTGGCCATGTGGGTAGGTCACTTGCCTTCTCTGTGCCTCACCTGAGGGTTCAGTGAGCTAACACACCATGTCTTGGAGCAGAGCCTGGTACATAGTGAGGCCCAGGGCTGTCTTTGGCTTCTGAGAGAAGCGAGTGTTTGGGGGACAGGTGCTGCCTGAGTCCCCTGGCAGAGCTGAGATCCCTCTGGGGGCTAATGTATAGCTGGGGCACCCAGGACTATTTAGCCCCTTTAAACTCCATGGTTTAGCTGAGGCAGAGGATGCTGGGAGCAGGACAGGGGGGTCCTGGGAAAAGAAAGGTCAGTCTTGGAAGGAATTCAAGAATACGTGGGCCAAGAAAAAGTACCCCTGGGACCTAGGAGCTCCAGAGGCAGCCCAGCGTGGAGTCCCACTTGCAAGAGTAGATCTGCCAGGACCGGGAGGAGGGAGGTAGTTTTGAGTCCAGGGCACTTGAAGCAGGGCTTATGGACTCCGCCTCATAGCTGCTCTGTCACTCCAGGTTTCCAGCCATCTTTACCCTTCTCTGGACCTGGGTCTTTCCATTTGGAAGCTGGGGATCACTTATCCCTGCCTTCCTGCATTGTGACTGTGAAGAGATGTCGGTCCTGGCTCTGGAATCTGGGTTGCACCTGCAGGGCTGAGCTCCTGGAGGGATGGGTGGCTGTGGATGACAGTGCGCCCCCTCCTGGGAACTGGGGGCATTGCAGTCTGGTCCTGCTGGGCCACTTGCCTGTCCTACCTCTTCCCTTGTTTGGCCTGTGCTCCTTTTCCCAGGCTACTGGCTGTGAAACAGGGTGGGATAAACGCTGATGTGGGAGGGAGAGGAGAAGAGCCTAGAAGGATTGGAGTGGGAGGGAGGAGTGGGGAGAAGATACAGCAACTTCAGGAAAAAGGCAGAGTGGTAAGATTGAGGGCTCCTGGGCAGGGATGAGAAGCTTAGTGTGAGTGGCGAGGTGTCTAGAGTTAGCTTTGGAGAGACTCCTGTTCCCCATATTCAGGCCCAGATGCAGAGCTTGCTGAGGGCAGGCGCTGCGCCTCCCTGATCCCTCTGTCCCCTTCCAGGGCACCGATGGTCCCCCACAGAAAACAGCTCTGCTGTCAGAGTTCGTTGGTTGACTCAGCACCCACCCTTGGCCATCATGAAGCTCTCTATGCGCCCCCTGCTCCCTGCTGCCCTAAACACACACACACTTCCAGACTCTGCTTAGGGGAAAAATCTGGGAGGAAAGAATGCCCTGGAAGGCAGGAGATGGGGTCCAGACAGGGCACCCTCTGCTCTGTGACCTGGGACAAACCACTTGCCTTCTGGAGTGGTCTCCCCATCTGAATAGCATGAGGGGGCAATGTGGTTTGGGAGCCATTTTACAACAGAGAACACCGCAAACAAATTTTTAGGTAGAAGTCCAGGCTTCCCTGGTGGCTCAGACGGTAAAGTGTCTGCCTACAATGTGGGAGACCCGGGTTCGATCCCTGGGTTGGGAAGATCCTCTGGAGAAGGAAATGGCAACCCACTCCAGTACTCTTGCCTGGAAAATCGCATGGACGGAGGAGCCTGGTAGGCTACAATCTATGGGGTCGCAAAGAGTCGGACACGACTGAGCGACTTCACCTCACCTCACCAGGACATGAAACAAGTAAGAGGGAGCTGAACTGGTGGAAGCCAGGAAGGGGCCTGGAATGTACTTGTGTTTTCCAGGGGGCTGGCGAGGCTGATGTAAAGAGTGCCAGGGTGGACACTTGGATCCCTGGGCCTGGCAGGGCTGGCTGCCCCACCCCTGCTCATTCTTCCTGCAGCCTGGAGGTGGGGGCAGGGATGGTGGTGGGGAGATGGGTGTCTAAGGAGTTTTGGCAAAGAAGAGGCAGAGCCCATCCAGGGTTACCTTTCTCAGCCCCACTCCCAAAGATAGAGTGTTCCCTGGGCGCGCCCCCCCCCCCGCCCCCCGCCCGGGGTCTCTGTGCTGGAGGAAGGGATTTGGATTCCAGGGTCTCTGGATGCTTACCTGGGTTTAGAGTCCCATGTAAGAGGATGAGAGGAGAAATGAAGGGGAGCCACAAGATTTGGTATCAGGAGGCTCCTGGAACCCCCAGTGGTGATCTGGAGCAGCCATTGCCCCTCTCTGGGTCTCATTTTTCCCATCTGTATGATGGATGAATGCAGTGATGTCCTTAAAGCCTCCATGACTGGAGGAAAGGTGGGGGTGGGGCTGGAGCTGGTGCTGGGTTTCCCAAGAGAGATGGGCTCCTACTTGGAATTCAGAGGCAGGGATGGCGGGTGTGGCATCAGAGGCTTGGAGAGGGTGGGGTGGGGTGAGGCGGTCTGGCAGGAAGATTTACCCTGAGCCTGGGCTCTGCAACTAAACTGGTGTGTTTTATTTCTTCTCAGGGGCTTCCCTCATGGCCCAGTGGTAAAGAATCTACCTGCCATGCAAGAGATGTGGGTTCGATCCCTGGGTCGGGAAGATGCCCTGGAGAAGGAAATGGTAGCCCACTCCAGTATTCTTGCCTGGGAAATCCCGTGGACAGAGAAGCCTAATGGGCTACAGTCCACAGGGTTGCAAGAGTCTGACGTAAGTTAGCAGCTAAGCCACCGCCACCACATTCCCTCTCAGGACCACACTTTCCCATCTGTCTAAGGGGACCGGGTACTGTCAGATCCAGGAGTCAGTGACTATCTAGGTCAGACTGGGCAGGGATTTGGAGCTGGCCCAGGTCAGAGTCCCACTGTGCAGAGCCGAGAGTGGCCATCACAGGCCATGGGAACCCAAGAGTCAGGTAAGATGCAAATGCTGAAGAGAATTTAGGGGTTATAACAGCAACTTTTTGGGGTTTCCAGAAGGGCAACCAGGGTCCCAGAATGAGTTGGGGACAAAGCCAGGGACTCCTGATAACCTGTTTCAGCTTTTCTCCATAAGAAGCCCTGATCAAGAGGTACAGAGCGACCTGGGAAGTGGGGAGACTGGCCCTTCCCTGATCTCTGGGGCTGGGGAGGTGGGGAGGACAGCGGTGACCCATCTGGGGATGATGGCGCATAATGTTAGCCCAGCCAGCACGGCTTCCGCTTCTCTCTCCCTGGGACTGGTGATCTAGAAGGTCCACTGCCCTTCCTATCTTCCCGCAGGGGCGGGAGGAGGGGTGCTGTGGGACACTGGAGTTTTGCAGAGACAGAGGTTGGGGGGTGAGTCTGGGCTGGGGGGTGTAGGGAGGAACTGAAGACAGGCTATTCATTGTGTCTGGGGTGGGGTGGTTACCTCCTTGTTCAGTTCAATTTAGTTGCTCAGTTGTGTATGACTTTTTGCAACCCCATGGACTGCAACATGCCAGGCTCCCTGTCCATCACTAACTCCTGGAGTTTACTCAAACTCATGTCCATTGAGTCGGTGATGCCATCCGACCATCTCATCCTGTCATCCCTTTCTCCTCCCTCCTTCAATCTTTCCCAGCATCAGGGTCTTTTCCAGTGCATCAGTTCTTCACATCAGGTAGCCAAAGTATTGGAGTTTCAGCTTCAGCATCAGTCCTTCCAATGATTATTCAGGACAGATTTCCTTTAGGATGGACTGGTTGGATCTCCTTGCAGTCCAAGGGACTCTCAAGAGTCTTCTCTAACACCACCGTTCAAACACATCAATTCTTCGGCTCTCAGCTTTCTTTATAGTCCAACTCTCACATCCATACATGACTACTGGAAAAACCATAGCTTTGACTAGAAGGACCCTTGTTGGCAAAGTAATGTCTCTGTTTTTAAATAGCTGCCTAGGTTGGTCATAACTTTTCTTCCAAGGAGTAAGTGTCTTTTAATTTCATGGCTGCAGTCACCATCTGCAGTGATTTTGGAGCCCAGAAGAATAAAGTCTGTCACTGTTTCCACTGTTTCCCCATCTATTTCCCATGAAGTGATGGGACCAGATGCCATGATCTTCGTTTTCTGAATGTTGAGCTTTAAGCCAACTTTTTCACTCTCCTCTTTCACTTTCATCAAGAGGCTTTTTTAGTTCCTCTTCACTTTCTGCCATAAGGGTGATGTCATCTGCATATCTGAGGTTATTGATATTTCTCCCGGCAATCTTGATTCCAGCTTGTGCTTCTTCCAGTCCAGCGTTTCTCATAATGTACTCTGCATATAAGTTAAATAAGCAGGGTGACAATATACAGCCTTGACGTATTCCTTTTCCTATTTGGAACCAGTCTGTTTTTCCATGTCCAGTTCTAACTGTTCCTTCCTAACCTGCATATAGTTTTCTCAAGAGGCAGGTCAGGTGGTCTGGTATTCCCATCTCTTTCAGAATTTTCCACAGTTTCTTGTGATCCACACAGTCAAAGGCTTTGGCATAGTCAATAAAGCAGATGTTTTTCTGGAACTCTCTTGCTTTTTTGATGATCCAGCTGATGTTGGCAATTTGATCTCTGGTTCCTCTACCTTTTCTAAAACCAGCTTGAACATCTGGAAGTTCACGGTTCATATATTGCTGAAGCCTGGCTTGGAGAATTTTGAGCATTACTTTACTAGCATGTGAGATGAGTGCAATTGTGCGGTAGTTTGAGCATTCTTTGGCATTGCCTTTTTTTGGAATTGGAATGAAAACTGACCTTTTCCAGTTCTGTGGCCACTGCTGAGTTTTCCATATTGGCATATTGAGTGCAGCATTTTCACAGCATCATCTTTCAGGATTTGAAATAGCTCAACTGGAATTCCATCACCTCCACTATCTTTGTTCGTAGTGATGCTTCCTAAGGCCCACTTGACTTCACATTTCAGGATGCCTGGCTCAAGGTGAGTGATCACACCATCGTGATTATCTGGGTCATGAAGATCTTTGTATTCTTCTGTGTGTTTCTGAAATTCTCACAAAGACCACCATTCTAGTCCCAAGTCCAGAGGAAGAGACACCTCAGACACACACTGCTGGGACCAGGGACCTGAGACCCTTTGTTGCAGTGCTTATACCTGGACAGATGTCTCCTCAAGCGACAAAATACAAACTATAAGAGACTAAAAATAACTGTGTACATGCACAGTTGGGGCAAATTATTAAAACAGATACAAAAAGGCCAGAAACCCAGCTGCTACATCTGAGGTGTCAAGAGCAAAAATCAGGGTGTTATGCATGGTCCCTGCACACAGCACCACCAAGGGGGGTGAGCAGACCACCCAAGCCACCCCTCTGACCTGATCCATGAACCCACCCCTACCCTCACCCCATTTAAGGGACCAGCTTGCCATCCCTCAGGAAGGGCTCCCTCCTGTTGCAGCACAAGTCCCAGTAAAACTTTGCCTGAATTTCTCATCTGGCCTCTTTATCTGTTGCTATAGATTACACAGTCCAGGAACCTGTCAGTAACTCAGCTGCATGTGACCTCACATACATACCCAGACGCCTGCTCACATATCCCCAACCCTTGACTGGTGACATAATTGGTGGGGCCCAATGCAAAGTGGGCCCCTTGTTTAAAAATTACTAAGAAAATTTAAAAAGAAAAATAAAAATTAGAATTCCAAGCATTAAACCACAAGGAAGGCCCTTCTGAGTGTGGGGCCCTGTTGGGCTGCATAGGTCTCACACCCAGAAAGCTGGCTGCATGCCTCGACCCACCACCACTGAGGCACACACACCTCTCCCTCCAGAAACACACAAGAGCACCGACCCCTGGGTTGTTGAGCTTCACAGCTGGGTAGGTCCAGCCGCCCTTCATCTGGGCTGCATAATCTCTCCTACCCTTCCTACTCCACACAACTCCCCCCTGCACATATACCACTCTGCCTGCGGGCTTGGGGGTGAATGATAGACGGTGGGGCAAAGCCAGCTCCTCTACCCATGCTGTGTACCAGCCTGCAAGGGCACAGCTGATGTTGAAATGCCAGTAACAATAATACCTAACACTTGTTAAACATTTACCGTGTGCTAGGCACTTCTAACACTTTATATTCACTCATTTAGTCCTCACAGTTTGACGAGAGGTATGGTCATGTATCACCATTTTACATATAAGGCAATTCAGGCACAGAAAAGTTGAGTCACCTGTCTGAGATCACTCAGCTAGTAAGGGTGCTGAGATTTGAGGCCAGGCTATCTGCTCCAGAGAGCCTTCTCTGTCAGTGGTTGCTGTGGTGCTGGACCAGGAATGTACCAGGCACTGTGGACCCAGGACTCTTGGGGCCTCTTGTGAAATGAAGAAAAAAGATGATTATGATGGAGCATCACCTTGACTGGGATCCATGGGCAACCCTGGAAGCCCCGTGATGGTCACCAGGTTGCAGACACATAGAGTTGACTGTCTTTGTTACAAGCTCACTATATAGAAGATGTCTGAGCTAGAGACTTACTCCTTTTCAAAATCTTGTTGCAACGAAAACCATCATATATGTAGTGAGGGCATTTTCACCGACAATGGTGAAAGTTACATGCTTGGATGGTAGACCCCACATGGTGGCCAATTAATCTAGAAGACTTTCTCATGAACTGGAATGAAGGGAAATCCGCCCTGCCAGTGAGTCCTGGGCACCCAACTGGCCTCCTTAAATATCACTTAAGAGTCTGCACAGCCCCTGCTCACTCTCCCCACTCAGTGTGGCCCTTGAGGCCCGGTCTGAATCCTTGGCCCCGCCCACCCATACCCCTGGCCTTGACTGATTGGTCCAGGAATGCCCACACGCTCCAAGCCACCCAATCAGATCCTTTGAGAATTGTGGACCCGCCCGTCAACCCACTCAGGATGATCTCTGACCTAAGAACAGGTAAACTTGTAGACTAAACCAGCTGCCTGCACCGTCACTGTTTGCACAAAAGAAAAGATGCAGGAAGCTGTGTACAGGGGCAGAGAAGGATGAGGTAGCCTCCAAGGGATGAGTGGAGGGAAAGGGGAGCTGACCCTTCCGCTAATGGCCATGATTTCTCTTCCTCCCCTACTTTCGTCCTTAGGATAACTCTTGCTGTCCTGTCTGTTAGCTTGAGAAATGGCTGTTACGTGCAGCCAAATAGCCTTATTTAAGTTTAAACTGGAAAACGGCAAAGTACCACAAAGCCCCTGAACGTGTTGGTCTTATAGTCGTTGTTGAAGAGGAGACATCCCAAAGCCACAGAGCTACCCTATGTCCTGGGAGTGTCCCCAATGGAAGCGTGAAGTCATCTGTCTTTTGTCTTGAAAATGCTTCCCATTGTGGAGAGGGCTTCCCCAAGTGGAAATGAAGCTGAGTTCTCTTGCCGAGTTTATGATTAATCTCTCTATCCAAAACTTTTTTCCTTCTTGTTCCCTCTGACCTCAATCCTGTGCTAATTGAAAACTCATCAACCAGAGTCAGATGACTAAAATTGCTGTC
Source organism: Oryx dammah (assembly GCF_014754425.2). Classification (NCBI taxonomy): domain Eukaryota; kingdom Metazoa; phylum Chordata; class Mammalia; order Artiodactyla; family Bovidae; genus Oryx; species Oryx dammah. Next base: position 13,760,767 of record NW_024070211.1, read on the forward strand.
GTCAATAACATTTTGTTAATGTACTACAGTTGCCATTACAAGATATGCTCATTAATGCACAAATTTAGGTTGTTTTTCCAGGGTAAGATGAGTCAACTGACCGCTACCTCCACCCCAGCTGTGGACCACCTGGTCAAAAAATCATAAACTAGAGACACCTTGACTTCTGAAACTACACTTAATTAAGAAATGCTACAGAACCATCACTGAAAGTGAAAGTCGCTCAGTCATGTCTGGCTATTTGCGATCTCATGGACTATACAGTCTATGAAATTCTCCAGGCTAGAATAGTGGAGTGGGTAGCCTTTCCCTTCTACAGAGGATCGTCCCAACCCAGAAATCCAGCCCAGATCTCCCACATTGGAGGTGGATTCTTTACCAGCTGAGCCACAAAGAACCTTCACTAGGCAATGATTAATCCCAGCCTCTTTGTTCTTCTGCTTTAAAAAGAATCCCTAACTCAAAGACCATGTTGGGGTGGATCTAAGTCTTGTCTCTCCCTCTTTCCCGATGCCCTGAAATAAACCCTTACTTTGCTGCAAACTTCCTCTGTCAGAGTTTGTCTTTCTGCATTGCTGGCACACAAGCCCTTTGCTCAGTTTAAAAAATGTGCTTTGCAAAGGACTTTATTAAACTTGGGCTGTCCAAGGGTGTACCAGCAAATATTTGACAACTGGTTCTTCAGAAATCCAAATGTATACATTATATACATATACACATGTTTGTTATAAATTTTACTGACGAAATGGATGTGCAGAACACAATGTGCAAATCGTGCAATGTAGGAGCTCTTGATTGTAAATTCCATGTAGTCAATGGATTCTCCAGGTTTTCATTTTTGCTGAACTCCTGTATGTCTAGTTAATCTGTGGTTGCAATTCAACCACCGTTTGAAATGGAGTTGCATTTTAGTCTGCTGGGCTAACTCTCCTCCCAATAAATTTATTGTCATTAAATCTGATATGTGATCTACTGTTACACTACTCTCTCTCAGTTCAGTTCAGTTCAGTTCAGTCGCTCAGTCACGTCTGACTCTTTGCGACCCCATGAATTGCAGCACGCCAGGCTTCCCTGTCCATCACCACCTCCCGGAGTTCACACAGACTCGCTTCCATCGAGTCAGTGATGCCATCCAGCCATCTCATCCTCTGTCGTCCCCTTCTCCACCTGCCCCCAATCTCTCCCAGCATCAGAGTCTTTTTCAATGAGTCAACTCTTCGCATGAGGTGGCCAAAGTACTGGAGCTTCAGCTTTAGCATCATTCCTTCCAAAGAAATCCCAGGGTTGATCTTCAGAATGGACTGGTTGGATCTCCTTGCAGTCCAAGGGACTCTCAAGAGTCTTCTCCAACACCACAGTTCAAAAGCATCAATTCTTCGGCGCTCAGCCTTCTTCACAGTCCAACTCTCACATCCATACATGACTACTGGAAAAACCATAGCCTTGACTAGACGGACCTTAGTCGGCAAAGTAATGTCTCTGCTTTTGAATATGCTATCTAGGTTGCTCATAACTTTTCTTCCAAGGAGTAAGCGTCTTTTAATTTCATGGCTGCAATCACCATCTGCAGTGATTTTGGAGCCCCCAAAAATAAAGTCTGACACTGTTTCTACTGTTTCCCCATCTATTTCCCATGGAGTGATGGGACCGGATGCCATGATCTTTGTTTTCTGAATGTTGAGCTTTAAGCCAAGTTTTTCACTTTCCTCTTTCACTTTCATCAAGAGGCGTTTTAGTTCCTCTTCACTTTCTGCCATAAGGGTGGTGTCATCTACATTCATTAAACCAAGACCTCTTTCAGCTTCAGCACTTTTGTTAATATTTTGTCCATCACTTTCTTTAATCCAGAAAGTCAACAAAACAGCAAATCAAGTCCCAATTTATACCATTTGCCAATTCCCACTGTGGCCAACTTCAAGTTACCAGTGTAATGAATCACCAAGCTGACTTTGCAAAGAGGTGTGCAGATGTACATCTTTATGCCAGAGTTCCGCTATTCAGCTACAGTGGATGCAAATAACCTTAAAAGAATAGTAAAGTGTAGTAAAATCATTAGGAAGTCAGGAGTTTTGTGTATTATCTTTATTTTAACATTTCTTCTTTTTAACTGAATTGTAGTTGATTTACCATGTGTTAATTTCTTCCATGCTGCAAAGTGATTCAATTTTATATATTCTTTTTCATTCTGGTTTATCCCAGGATATTGAATATAGCTCCTTTTGCTATACAATAGGACCTTGTTGTTTATCTGTATTTTAATATCTCTTAATTGTAAATTCATATCATTTAATTTTTTAAGACAATGACTCTTCAACAACCTGAAATTGCAGAATTCCCAAAACTCTAGCAGCTGACTGCTGTGAGCTGGTGTGAGCCAGCTTAGTGTGCCGCTTTTCTTGTCTCATCCAAACACATCCCATGGGACATTGCCAATAAAACAGGCCCCATGACTAGAGAGACTGTGGTGAAGCTGTTTACCCTGGAAAATCTGAGCTGGTTTGTGCCTTGGAGCAGAGGAAGAAACTTGAAGCAATGACTCTGTCAAATTCAAGGCCACATAGATGCAGCTAGTTTGGCTTGGCCATTTTGAGTCCTTCATATCAAGATATGAGGTTTTTCTTTCATTATTAAGGCTCACGAGACATCTCTGACCCTTGACCTCAGCCCCTCTCTGCATCTCACTCTGTGTCTGAGACTCACTTCACTTGTCACAGTCTGTTGATACCTATTTTCAACTTAGGCACCCAGAGAAGCCCTTTTTGTTAGATATTTCTGTCTCCATCAACAACTTGCTTGTCCCTCTTTCCCAGGTAAAAGCAGAATTTTCACTAAGATCACTATCTTTGCACAAGCCAGTGTGACAGGAAAAATTGTTTAATTTTAGAAGAATTCAGTACCTGTTTTACTCATCCTCACTTTTCAAAACCCTACTCACATGTTACCTCCCTTCTGATGTTTCATTTTCCAACACTGCTACGGCTATGACTTGTCCATAGTCTTATCGTCCCTGTTCAGACAAGAGTGTGAATGTTTGTTTACTAATCAGTGCCCCTGACTTGGCTGTGAATTCTTCCTCAAGCACAAGGATTGTGTCTGTCTTATATGCTATCGTATGACCAGTGACCAGTACAGGGTCTGGTCCTAGGCGAGGGTTTTTTCAGTATATATGTCAGATTAAAAACCCTGAATATATATTCAATGCCATGTGACCCTCTATATTGGAGAAGGCAGTGGGAACCCACTCCAGTACTCTTGCCTGGAAAATCCCATGGACTGAGGAGCCTGGTAGGCTTCAGTCCATGGGGTGGCGAAGAGTCAGACATGACTGAGCGACTTCACTTTCACTTTTCACTTTCATGCATTGGAGAAGGAAATGGCAACCCACTCCAGTGTTCTTGCTCGGAGAATCCCAGGGACAGGAGAGCCTGGTGGGCTGCTGTCTATGGGGTCGCACAGAGTCGGATATGACTGAAGTGACTTAGCAGCAGCTTAGCAGACCCTCTATAAGCCCTGGGAGATAATTTTGACCTAGTCTTTCCTTCAAGGAAGCTCTCCTTGGGGACCCTTGCACCTCCTCTTAATCTCCCTAAACACATGTTTCCCACTTAGATCCCTAAATGTCAGAGCCAGAGAAGTCCTGAGACCATTTGGTCCCATCAGCTTGTTGTGCAGATGAGGAAACTGAAACCCAGGGAAGTGTGGGAAATTGCCGGAGCTGACATGGCTCATTAAGAGTTTCCCAGGTGACGCTGGTGCTAAAGAGCCTGCCTGCCAATGCAGGAGACATAAGAAACATGGGCTCAATAGGGTTCAATCCCTGGGTCAGGAAAACCCCCTGGAAGAGGGCATGGCAACCCACTGCAGTATTCTAGCCTGGAGAATCCCAGGGACAGAGGAGCCTGGTGGGCTGTAGTCCACGGGGTCGCAAAGAGTCAGACACGACTGAAGCGACTTAGCAGACATGCACACAGCTACTTCGAAGGATGGAAACCAAGCCTTATGCTTCCCAGATCAGGCTTCATCCTGTAACTGCCGTCCTTAGAGAAGCAGGCCCAGAGAGAGGAAGGTGAGCACAAGCTCACACAGCGATTGAGGAGCAGAACCAGGGCATGGGAATTCTCCTACCCAATCCAGATCTCCTTGGGACCTTTCCCTTCCTCTGAGGCTTGACAGTGAGACTTGTGGGTGCCGCCTCTACCTACTCAGGGTCAGGGATCAAGACTGGGGAGGGGCAATTCTGCAGGTTCTCACCTGGGAACTGAGGGAAGCATGCATCAGTTTGTCCACTAGGGGGCAATAGAGAGCCCAACTAGGACAGCTGTCCACTGAGCCTCCAGCCAAGGTTCTTGTCTACTTGCGCCCAGTGGGAAAACTGAGGCCCTGGGAGGAGAGGGACTTGCCGAGGCCACTCTGAGCGCCAGAGGCAGAGCTGGCACTTGATCTGGGCTTCCTGAGACCAGTCAGGTGCCTTCCCTGGACAGCTGACTGGTTCCTGGAGGGGGCGAGGCTTCTCTGCCCTTTTGCTGACCACTTAGACCAGGCTGTGCTGCGCCACACCCCCCAAGTGGCATGACATTGCACGTCTCCCTGCAACACACTGGCCAGGGCTGAGTCACACTCTGCTTCTTTCCTGTTCTGTACGGCCCGCCCTGCCTCCACCGCCCCGCCCCACTGCCTCCGGTCACTAGCACAGGTCTTTGTGGTTTAGAAAACATTGTCACTCTCTGCTCACCCAGGGTGGGCCTGGGATGAGGTGAGGTGGATTCCAGTCAGACCAGCCACTCAACCCCAGACCAGGTTTGTTTTGTTGCAAGTCTTTTTGGGCCTCAGTTTCCTTATCTCTCAGGGGTTTTGAGAGGCTTAGATGAGATAGCACATAAAGTTCTTCCATGCTTTTTATCAAGCCTGAAAACTGAATAGCATCTGGGAGAAAGTGCCTCCCCCTTACAGATAACAGACTGAGATGCAGAGAGGTCAGTGAGCCACAATGACGCAACTTCCTAGCTGAGGGCCAGGTATGGTTGCCAGGCCAGGACTCAAGGGGGTTAGAAGTAGAACTTTCTCTTTCGTTGGCCCAGGGTTGTGTCTGAGTTGGTTCTGGGGAGAGGAGTGTACAATAGAGCTAAGGCTTGGGTAGGCCCCTGGGTCTCCCAGCCATGAGTCTGCATGGGTTGCCTTGGTGCCTTTGGGGGCCAACATCCCTCTCCACTTCTTCCGTGGAGGGCACAAGAATCGTTCTGCTGAGTTGGGCCACACTGTGGTCTGGGGGTCCTTCTGGCAGGTCCTCCTTTGGGCTCTTGCAGGGACCTCTCAGCACCCATGATATCTCTGCTATCATCACTCTGTCCATCCTTCCTCTCGTTCTAGCCTTGGGAGGTCTTCAGTCCGCTTAACAGCTTCTCTTGCATGGGGAGTGGGGAGAATAGGAAAAGGGAAGAATATTCAGAAACAAAGAGATCAGTTACATCAAAACCTATTGCTGAAATGGCTTTTCTGTACAAAGCATGGTTCTGGGCCCTGGGGTTGCAGGTATGAGCAAGCCAGACACAGGCTCTCCTCTCAGGGGGAGTTGGGGTGGGCAGACGGTGATGGTCAAAAGGGCTACCATTTATGGAATCCTGCTGTGTGTCTGTGCCATCTCACTCCTCCCAACAACATAATGACATAAGTGTTACTATTATCCCCATTTTATAGGTAAGGAGAAAGAAGTAGAGAGGTTCAGAACTTGCCCCAGCTAGTAGATAATAGAGGGTAGGATTCTGAGCCTGGCAGTCTGAAAATTAAACAAGGTCATGGAGTGGAGTAGGGCTGGCCATGGGTCCAGCTGGAGTGGACCCTTCCAGCATTCCCAAGTGAGGAGGTGGAGTTTGAGGCAAGACCCCACTAAGGGTAACAAGCAAGCAAGCCTGGATCTGGGGGATGAACATTCCAGGCAGAGAGAATAGCAAGTGCAAAGGCTCTGAGGAGAGAATGAACTTGACTCATCAAGGGCCAGAAAGAAAGTCACTGTGGCTGGGAGGTCAGGAGGTGAGGGGAGGAGTAGACGGACCCAGATTGGCAATACTAAACTCCATGGGGTGGAGGCGGATTGCAGCCATCTGGCCTCTTCTCTTGAACTTGGCAGGGCCAAGTGCTATGCCTATAAACCCCAAGAGGTCATTATCTCCTGTCCTTGCAGGCAGCTGGGACCCCCCCCTCCCCCGGCCAAGGCTTCTTCTAACCTCTCACTAGTCCTGGGACCCTGAGGACTATCTAGCTGCCAAGCGTGGGCTGGAGTGGGGGGCCTGGGGCCCTGAGAAGCCTTGTTGCTGCTAGGGCACCAGGCAGGAGGTGCAGAGCCCTGAGTCAAAGCCCTGACGTCTGTCCCGGCGGTGGCAAAGTCATTTCAATTGGAGTCATTAAGATCACTGAGCCCTGATGGCCTAGATTTGAGCCACGCTGTCCTCACCTGCTCCCCTCGACTTCCTGGCCTGACCTCTCCAACCACCCATGACAGGAGAGGCCCCTCTGGAGGCACTATTTAGCACCCCTCTTCTGGATTCCAGGGCTTTCTCCCTGCCCCCAGTCAAGGAAAGAGTGTCTTTCAGAGAGCAGCCATTGCCTCCCTCTCTTCCCCCCGGAATCCTGGGGTTCAGCTGAGACCAGTGCAACCACATTTCCCAGGGCCTCCTGGTCCTTCTTGCCCTCTGGAAATTTTCACCCATGGCTGCCTTTGCCCACGCTGTCCCCTCATTTGGAATGTTCTTTCGACTTCTGTTTACACTGAAAATTCCTCCTACCTTATTCCTCAAGGATTATAATAGGTGAATTTCTTTCTTCGTTCATTCCTTCCTTCCTTTCATTCTTTCTCTCTTCTTCTTTTTCTTTCCCCTTCCTTCCTTTCTTCCCGTGATTCATTGATTTTATTCATGCATTTTGAATAGTCATTCATTCAGCTTCCACCAGGCACTAGGGCACAGAGAGGGTAGGACAGATTATGAGGTCAAGGAGTATATTAACCTGTGTGAGAGGCAGAAGGTAAACAAGCAAGACAGACTACATAATGGACAGGTCCCGGTGCAAAATTAACATGTGAGACTCTTTGTTAAAAAACTCATTCAGAATTTCAAAGTGTCGACAGCATAGCATTAAACCAATTGAGAAGCCCTTCCTAACCAGGGGGTTCTTCTTCAGAGGTTGTGTGCCCAGGAAGGTGACCCCAAGAACTAGTGATTCCATCAGACTGTGATGGAATTCACAGATTCCATCCCTGAATGCATCAGTGATTCCATGCAGTGGGCAGGTGAGCCTGGGCATTATCCAGGAGGAGGTGTTGTCCACAAATGGCCAAAAGCAGCAGGGAAGTGGAAGGACTCTTGGGTACAAGATTTCTTTTTGGGGTGCTGAAAATTTTCTGGGGTTAGATAGTGGTGGTGATTGTACAACCTTGTGATTGTACTAAAACCCATTGTTTGTCACTTTAAAACACGTGGATTTTACGGTATGTGGAATATATTTCAATAAAGCTGTTTTTTTTTTTTTTTAAATCATGAATATAAAAGGGTGAAGAATTAGGGTGACCAGCTGTCCCAGTTTTCCCAGAACTAAAGGTTTTCCTGGGACATGAGACTTTCAGTGGGAAAACCAGAAAAGTCCCAAGCAAAACAGGACAAGTTGGTCACTCTGCACAGAATACAAACTTTACATTTATTTGAGTGATCAAATGTAAGAATTTAAAGAAATTTCCTGAGAGGTAAGTCAGGGGAAAGTTTAAGGTGCACTGACCTAAATGTCTAACAACAGGAGATAAATTCATTCATTCATCCAATTCATTCGTCATTCATTCATTCATTCCCCAGTGACGTGTAAAGGTTTTTGTCTTTTTATTCACTGCTGTGCTCTGAGGAACCAGGACTCTGCCTGGCACACAGTCCATGAAGGTTTGGTAAGGGAAGCTGTGCGCTAGGTGCCAGCGGTTCCTCTTGTCCTAGGGCTTAAACTGCCTCATGGCTAGTTTTATAAGCAGGCCAATAAGACACAAGTGAAGGGGACTTCCCTGGTGGTCCAGTGGCTAAGACTCCAAGCTCCCGATGTAGGGGGCCTGGGTTTGATCCCTGGTCAGGGAACTAGGTCCCATATGCTGCAACTAAGACCAGGTGCAACCAAATAGATAGATAGATAGATACATTAAATGCATTTTAAAAGGACACTAGTGAACAGATAAGGGGATAAGATAATTTCAGATAGTAATACCTGTCATGAAGAAAGTAAAGTGATTGAGTCCCAGGAGCCTTGCTGAGAAGGTGACTTCTGAGTGAAGGACACCCACTGACAGAGCCACTCTCAGTGCTGTTAAGAAAACATCCTTTCTTTGGAAAAAAAACAAAACAAAACCGAACAAACAATGCATCAACTTTCTATTTCACTGACCAGAACTTCCGATTCTCTCTGATGCTGCATTTAAAATCTTCAGAGTTCCCCCAAATAGTATCCAGGCTTCCTGTATCTGGAGGCAAGGGCCCAGAGGCAAAGAGAGTCAGGGGCCAGGCAGTGGCAGACATTCCTGAGCAAAGTCTGTGTCAGTTTTTAACGGAAATGCCCTTAAGCTCTCCATCCTGAAACTTTTCTCAATGGCATCTGTGGCAGAAATACACTCATCTCTTTTGAGGGTATACACAACTCCATGGGAGTAAGGGATGGACATTACACAGGTGCCAGCCAAACTTCTTATTCAGCCAGAAACTAGGCTTCTGGCTCAGTTTAATAGCAGGGAGATGAGCAAAACTGTGGTGAGTGTCCTGGCTCTTCCACAAGGTGAGCTGGGCTGAATGTGAGCACTGCCCGTGATAGAGCCGAATTCGACTCTATAAAAAAAAATAAAGTTGCTCCTATCTCTATGAGAAGTCTATGAGCTGCTTCCAAGAACCCAGGGGTGCCCGCATCTCATACCTCATCCAGACACGGCCAGTTCCTCACGCATAGCTACATGTGAAGCAAAGAAACCTGTTGAGACTTCCCTGGTGCTCCAGTGGTTGAGATTCTGTGCTTCCAACACAAGGTGCATGGGTTCGATTCCTGGGCACATGCTGCACAGTGTGGCCAGAACAAACAAACAAAGTCTGGCTTAAATAAAAATATCTTTTTATTTAAAAAAACAAAACAAAACACTTTTTGCTGACTTTGGGGGATGGGAATTGGGCCTGGGAGAGATGCAGGATGGGTTTTTTATTTCCCCTCAAAAAAAAAAAAAAAAAAACCTATGTATATACCCACACACATACATATCCATGTTCAAGGATGTTTTTCTTCCATGACTATGCTGCTGCCGCTGTTAAGTTGTGTCAGTCGTGTCCGACTCTGCGACTCCATAGACGACAGCCGACCAGGCTCCCCCGTCCCTGGGATTCTCCAGGCAAGAACACTGGAGTGGGTTGCCATTTCCTTCTCCAATGCATGAAAGTGAAAAGTGAAAGGGAAGTCGCTCAGCCGTGTCCGACTCTTCGAAACCCCATGGACTGCAGCCTACCAGGCTCCTCCATCCTTGGAATTTTCCAGGCAAGAGTACTGGAGTGGGGTGCCATTGCCTATAGGACCCCAGAATCCAGCCTTCCCCCAGTCTGAGAGATGATGCCTATTAACTGCACAGATCTGGCATATGAGCGTACTGTACAGGGCTTCCCTGGTGTCTCAGTGGTAAAGAATCTGCCTGCCAGTGCAGGGGACACAGGTTCAATCCCTGGTCCAGGAAGATCCCACATGTGGCAGGGTAACTAAGCCCATGAACCACAACTACTGAGCCTGTGCTCTAGAGCCTGGGAGCCACAACTACTGAGCCACGTGCCACAGCTACTGGAGCTTGTGTGCCAAGAGCCTCTGCTCTGCAACAAAAGAAATCATTGCAATGAGAAGCCTGTGCACTGAAACCAGTGTGCAGCTCACAGCAACTGGAGAAGGCCCGCACACAGCAATGAAGACCCAGCACAGCCACAAATGAATAAACCGTAAAACAAAAACAAAAACCACATACTATGTAAGGCTCTTGTGTTGTCTCACAAGCTGAGAGGACAGGGGCAAAGGGAGTGGATACTCATGGGAGATTTGCTTTCTGTCTAAAATCCAGTTTACCTGGCAACACTCTTAGGAGAGGTTCTGTGGGCAGGGTGCAGTGGGTGACCTGAGGGTCCCAGCCCCCTGCAGTAAGAAAGGGGTGACTGAGCAGGGACCAAGTAGCATCCCTCATGAAGTCTCTGTGGGCTCAGCTTCTAAACACCTTGCAAAGGCCTGGCTGAGCAGGCTTCACTGACAGAGGCTAGGAAGGGGGCCCTGTGTGGGGAGAACACCAGCCCAGTGGCGCCCTGGGAGTGTGCAGCGGTGCTGGGGACACGGGGACACGGCTTGCACTCCTGGTGTCCACAAGGGAAACAGTCGCTTCTCATCATCAGAGACAAAGACTTCCCTCTGCTGAGGATGCCAAGCCAGGGAGGCAGGAAGGTAGGCAGAGGCACCGCAGCCGGTCTGTGCTGTTGGCTTGGGATGGGGGGATCCCGCAGTAAAAGTCTGCTGCCCTGGCTGCAAGAAAGAAACACGGAGTCCCTCGCTAGAGTAACGGGAAATACAAAAGTTACCAAGTATCATGAATACATTGAGCTTTCTTTTTGTGATAGCTCAAAACTGATCTTTGGCTTAAGCCACAGTGAGCACATCATAAATCTCAACTATTACTGGGTTGGCTTCTAACACTGCTTGAAACAAGGCTTCAAATGCTATTCAGAATGATGTGAATTACCAATAAATGAAAAATAGTTTAAAAAAACATGGAGTCCTGGTGGAGAGAGGCAGCAATACAGGTGACCTGCCCAGAGGGAACTCGGTCTGGACTCAGAGCCATCTGCTGAGCAAGGTCCCGGATCTTGTTGCAGAAGCCTTTGTTCCCTCTGACAGCTTGTGTGCCACAGCCCAGGACCCTGTAGACACGACGCCATCTGCTCATGCTTGTAGAACTTGCTGCCTGTGAGTACCTCATTCTCATCCAGTGCCCACAATTCAACAGCACCTGAGCTGGAAGCCACTAGGATACCTCTGGCTCTGATGGTATCAAGTGAGGTCAGCCACTCTGGCCTCTGTCTGGACTCCAGTGGAGTAGAAATCTTCCTTGGGGGCAGCACAAGTGTCCATAAATGGCCAGAGGGAGCCAGCCCAGCAACTGGCTGCTCAAGCTGGAAACTCAAGCTGGAAACTGGAGCAGGAATACCCGGTCTGACCAGTACCTCACAGCCTCCAATGGATGCTCCATACAGGTGGACACATTAAGGGGAAGATTCCACTCCCAGGCCGCCAGGGGCACAAGGCTGGGTAAAGTTTCCTTCAGCTACTCCATATTTCCAACGTAGTCCAACTGGAGGACTGCCAGAAATTCAGCTCCGCCAGACCCCCCGTGGTCCCTCCCCAAGAAAACATCTTAATGACCAGGAAAATGCTCATGGTGAAATGGTACATGAAAAAGTCAGGACACAAAACTATTCATGTAGTGAGTGCTGATCTTTTTTAAAAATTGTGTTTAAGTGTTACTAGCGCTTAGAATGGAGAAGGCAATGGCAACCCACTCCAGCACTCTTGCATGGAGAATCCCAGGGACAGCGGAGCCTGGTGGGCTGCCGTCTATGGGGTTGCACAGAGTCGGACACGACTGAAGCGACTTAGCAGCAGCAGCAGCGCTTAGAATAAGATATATTACTTTCAGACACATGCACCCTTATGTTCAATGCGGCACTATTCACAATAGCCAAGACATGGAAACAACTTCAATGCCCATCCACAGATGAATGGATAAAGAAGAGATGGCACATATATACAATAGAACACTGCTGCTGCTGCTGCTGAGTTGCTTCAGTCGTGTCCGACTCTGTGCGACCCCATAGATGGCAGCCCACCAGGCTCCCCCATCCCTGGGATTCTCCAGGCTAGAACACTGGAGTGGCTTGCCATTTCCTTCTCCAATGCATGAAAGTGAAAAGTGAAAGTGAAGTCGCTCAGTCGTGTCTGACTCTTAGTGACCCCATGGACTGCAGCCCACCAGGCTCCTCCGACCAAGGGATCCTCCAGGCAAGAGTACTGGAGTGGGGTGCCATTGCCTTCTCCTCAGTTCAGTTCAGTTCAGTTCAGTCGCTCAGTCATGTCCAACTCTTTGCGACCCCATGAATTGCAGCATGCCAGGCTTTCCTGTCCATCACCAACTCCCGGAGTTCACTCAGAATCACGTCCATTGAGTCAGTGATGCCATCCAGCCATCTCATCCTCTGTCGTTCCCTTTTCCTCCTGCCCCCAATCCCTCCCAGCATCAGGGTCTTTTCCAATAAGTCAACTCTTCACATGAGGTGGCCAAAGTGCTGGAGTTTCAGCTTTAGCATCATTCCTTCCAAAGAAATCCCAGGACTGATCTCCTTCAGAATGGACTGGTTGGATTTCCTTGCAGTCCAAGGGACTCTCAAGAGTCTTCTCTAACACCACAGTTCAAAAGCATCAATTCTTCGGCACTCAGCCTTCTTCACAGTCCAACTCTCACATCCATACGTGACTACTGGAAAAACCATAGCCTTGACTAGACGGACCTTAGTTGGCAAAGTAATGTCTCTGCTCTTGAATATGCTGTCTAGGTTGATCATAACTTTTCTTCCAAGGAGTAAGCGTCTTTTAATTTCATGGCTGCAGTCACCATCTGCAGTGATTTTGGAGCCCAGAAGAATAAAGTCTGTCACTGTTTCCACTGTTTCCCCATCTATTTCCCATGAAGTGATGGGACCGGATGCCATGATCTTTGTTTTCTGAATGTTGAGCTTTAAGCCAACTTTTTCACTCTCCTCTTTCACTTTCATCAAGAGGCTTTTTAGCACCACCATAAGGGTGATGTCATCTGCTTGTCTGAGGTTATTGATATTTCTCCCAGCAATCTTGATTCCAGCTTGTGTTTCTTCCAGCCCAGCGTTTCTCATGATGTACTCTGCATATAAGTTAAATAAGCAGGGTGACAATATACAGCCTTGACATACTCCTTTTCCTATTTGGAACCAGTCTGTTGTTCCATGTCCAGTTCTAACTGTTCCTTCCTGACCTGCATACAGATTTCTCAAGAGGCAGGTCGGGTGGTCTGGCATTCCCATCTCTCTCAGAATTTTCCACAGTTTATTGTGATCCACACAGTCAAAGGCTTTGGCATAGTCAATAAAGCAGAAATAGATGTTTTTCTGGAACTCTCTTGCTTTTTCCATGATCCAGCGGATGTTGGCAATTTGATCTCTGGTTCTTCTGCCTTTTCTAAAACCAGCTTGAACATCAGGAAGTTCATGGTTCACGTATTGCTGAAGCCTGGCTTGGAGAATTTTGAGCATTATTTTACTAGCGTGTGAGATGAGTGCACTTGTGCGGTAGTTTGAGCATTCTTTGGCATTGCCTTTCTTTGGGATTGGAATGAAAACTGACCTTTTCCAGTCCTGTGGCCACTGCCGAGTTTTCCAAATTTGCTGGCATATTAAGTGCAGCACTTTCACAGCATCATCTTTCAGGATTTGAAATAGCTCAACTAGAATGCCATCACCTTCTCCTACCCAGCCATAAAAAGGATGAAATTATGTCATTTGCAGCAACATGGATTCAGCTAGAGGTTATAATAGTAAGCAAAGTAAGTCAGAAAGAGAAAGACAAATATACAACATCACTCATCTGTGGACTCTAAAATGTGACACAAATGAGCTTACCTATGAAACAGAAATAGACTCACAGACACACAGAACAGACTTGTTGCCAAGGAGGAAGGGGATGGGAGAGGAATGCTTTGGGAGTTCGGGATTAGCAGATGCAACCTAGTATATGCAGAATGGATAAGAAACAAGATCCTCCTGTATAGTATAGCTCCTCTGTCCATGGGATTCTCCAGGCAAGAATATTGGAGTGGGTTGCCATACCCTCCTCCAGGAGATCTTCCCCACTCAGGGATCGAACTCATATGTCTTAAGTCTCATGAACTGACAGGCAAGGTTTTTTACCACTAGCTCACCTGGGAAGCCTGGATAGTATCGAGAACTATATTCAATATCCTGTGATAAACCATAGTGGAAAAGAACGTGAAAAATAATGTGTATATATATGTATAACTGAATCACTTTGCTGTGCAGCAGAAATTAACATGACATTGTAAATCAACTGTACTTCAATAAGATAAATTTAAACAAAGTATAAGATACATTAAAGCATGTTGAAGGTGGGAGACCACAGGTGATTTATTTTTTTAAAAAAGTATCCCTGTATTTTCCCAATGTTCTAAAATTCATGTATTCAGCCTGGGTCATGCCCTGCCTGACACAAATCTGGGAGATGGGATCCTGGGGTGAAACAAACAGATGAGGTCCCTCTTTCCTGTGGGACAGGAATATTTTATAACTGGGAGGAAAAATCCTGGAGTAAAGGAGAAAGTTATTTTTTTTAAAAAAAAATGGAAGAAATTGCACTGGAAGGGGTGCCAAAGAGCCAGCTGGAAGCTGGAGTCAGGTTTAGGAGGTGGAATGGGCAGCTGGGGGTGGGGGTGGGGGTGAGAGTGGGGCTTGCCTGGGAAGGAGCAGAAAGTCAGGAGGCATCTCTCAACACTCACCCATTGTGTGCACGTGTATAAGTTCCTTCTACATCTCAGCCTTGGTTATCCCACTTGTTAAATAAGAGCAGACACTAGAAGTGTTTTTTTGTTTGTTTTAAATAACTCTTCATTGCACTCTCTCCCAGCCCCTGGAAGCTCTCTTTTCATTTTATGTCTTTATGACTTTGACTACTCTAGGGACCTCATATAAGTGGAATCATATACTATTTGTCCTTTGTGCCTATTTCATTTAGCACGATGTCGTCAAGATTCATCCATGTTGTGGCATGTGTCAGAATTTCCTTCCTTTTAGAGACTGAATAATATTCCACTGTATGTATTTCTATACGTTAGGTGGTTCTGAGTTTCCTTTAGCTCCAGCATCGCAGGATTCCCAGTTCCAAGCGCCTGTCCTTGCCGGAGCTGATGGCTGCCTGGTGGGTGAGGCCCCTGGCTTCAGGCAGACTTTCCCTCTTGCCTGTGTCACTAGGCAGCTGGGGGGTGGCCCTGAGAATGAAAGGCTTTGACTAAATACCTGTTGCCTTCTCTCTGGGGTTTCGGGAGCCGGTTCAGGGCCTGGGGCAAGGCGGGGGATCTAATGATGGCCTACAGGAGCTTGGTCGTCCAGATGAACCAAACCCTGCTCCATGGCCCATCCTGATTACAGGGCACCCTCCGCTTCCCCTCCCCAGGGCCAGGCCTGGCCTCAAAGCAGCTTCTGCATGCCCAGCTGTTCCGGAGCAGCTGCAGAGACGGGCAGGCTGAGGAATCTAGGGTAGCAGCTGCCAAAATGCGCTGGCTTTGGGGCCAGAACAACAGATACAACTAACGGTAAAGCCAGCTGGCTTATGCATGGTTCTCATCTGGTGTGACTAGTAGTAACAGCCACTGTTGCCTGAGGTTTGTGTGTGTGTATGTGTAATTTTGGCTGCACTAGGTCTTCATGGCAGCACACAGGCTCTTCATTGTGACACGCAGGGGCTTCTTTAGTTGTGGTGTGCAGGATTTAGAATGCGTGGGCTTAGTTGCCCCATGGCATATGGGATCTTATTTCCCCAACCAGGGATTGAACCCACATTCCCTGCCTTGGAAGGCGGATTCTTAACTGCTGGACCACCGGGGAAGTTCCTGCCTGAAGTTTTAATCTGTTCATCACGGGTCAAGCACTGGCCATGACTTACTTCATTTAACCTCACACAGCCCTAGGAAGTTGATACTGTTAACCCTCTTTCACAGAGGAGCAAGCTGAGGCTTGGAGAGCCATGCACAGCTGGTAAGTGGCCCAGCCTTGTTCTATGCTGGAGCCTGATCTCTTAACCCCTGGTTCTGCGATTGGGTGGGACTTCCTTTAGCTCTTTGGTGGATGGGAAATGAAGGGGTCCATTGCCTGGATACCTATTTGCCATCCCTGCATATTATTGACTGGGGCAGCAACTCTCGTTGCTGCTTGAGTTTCTGCTTCCAAACAAGTGAAAGCCACTGCTGTAGTTGACCTAGATCCGTTTACAGGTGGAGAAACTGAGGCCCTGGGATGGGCAGGGAGCTGTCCAAGACCATTCAGACAGGATCTATGGCAGAGCTGGGATTAAAACGCAGGTCCAGCTTCCCAGCCAGGCTGTCTCTGGTACCCACGTGGCCTCCTGGATCTTGTATGTGATCCACACAGGCAGAGGGGCATTCTAGGACCTTCCATGCTGGGTCTGCTGGGCCTGGACCCTCACCTACAGTGACGGCCCCTCCCCCCGCCCCCTTCGGAAGGTGGGACGCTCGAAGGTGGCCGGCAGTGGTGCAGAGAACAGAACACAGGCCGGAGCTCAGTTCTGACTCTGCTGCTGCCTTGCTGTGCGGCCTGGGCAGCTCGCTCCCTCCAGGCCTGTTTCCCCTTCTGTACAATGGGAGTTGCTGACCGTTTGAGCCTACAGGCACTGGGCAGAGGAGGAAGGCGGTTAGACAGGAGGCAACAAGCGTGTGGGGAGGAAGGGAGGCGCCCTGGGGCTGAAGGACACCCAGCCTTGCCCCACTCTCCTGGGGAAATGCCTCAGCTTCTGCCGCCCACACTTCCACTACTGGCCAGGGGACGCCGCTTGGCCTGAGCGTTTCCAAGCCTTAGATGACAGAGTTCTCGGTCCCCAAGGCTGCCCTGGGGCTGGTGGTTGCCCTTCCCTTCTCCCGGCACAGTGTTGGCTTCATGGGGGTTTCGAGGAGGCTGTGCTCCTGGGTGGGCTCTCCTGTGGGCGTTAGCCTCACCTGCTCATGTGTGCTCACACCCCTACATGTGCTTGTATACACATGCACACATAAGTCCACACGCACACACCGTACAGCAGGGACTCTCACAGGCTGAGAGGCCCGAACCAGTCCTGACTTTTGAGGCTCTTGGTTAGTTAAAAATGAAGATATGCTGAAACAGGTTGGCTACACACATTTTTATTTAATAAATTAATATCTTTAATATGCACACACACTCACAAATCCAATGCAACTGAGAGATTCATAAGATAATTGCAAGAATTATAAAAGAAGAGTTCACAGTGCTGTGTGGTCTGGCGATGGGATAGTTTCAAACTGTATGAGGAGAGTCCTCTTCTTTCCATCTTGTGCATGAGTCCCTGGAACTCGACATCCAGTCTTCTTGGTGTGTACATTGTTTTCTAACATTCTATTATGAAAAATTTCAAGCATCTAGAAAGATTGAAACAATTGTACATTGAACACCGATATCCTCACCTTCTGAAATCGACAATGAACATTTTCCAATCTTTGCTTTATCACATATCTATCTTTCCATTCACCCATCAGTCCATCTGAATCCATCCATCCATCTATCCATCATCTCTTTACCCCTCCACCCATCCATCTGTCTTTTGATGTATTTTTGAGGCTCATGAATGTGAGGCCTGGGTCTAATGATGGTCTTTTCCCTCCTCCTTTTCCCTGACAGGAACACACTCTTGCTGTCCACACACTCATATACACTCACACACACACCCCTACATGCGAAGCTCATATACACACACCACACACGATTCTCCCATGTTCTCTAATTCAAGCATGTCCTCTCCTTATTGACATGAACTCACTCACATATACAAATATCACACATAATCACCTGTGCACACACACGTACACACATACACACACACACCCACCCACACAGTGCCTCCATGTGCATTTGTGGCAGACTTCTGATATCTGTGAGGGAAGCACCCAGAGACCTTCCAGACCTGCAACCCTCGGAGAGTCTCTTACCTCCGGCAAGGGTCGGGGGTCCCCAGAAGCTCTGCATGTCCCACTTTTCTGTCTTGTCCCTCACCTTCCAGCCGCATCCCAAGAAGAAGACCTCCCACAAAGGCTCACATTTGGGTACAAAGCCACCACACTGTCGCTCCAGGAGGGCACGGATGGTGTTGACCTTTTCACACCACATGCCCTGACCTGGCACCCAGCAGGCCCCCTGGTCAATTGGAAAAGGAAGAAAAGTGGCAGAGCGGTGCATCTCTGGGCAACCTCAGGGGCATCTGTGTCACACACACTCACTGCCAGGCACATACAACACACTCTACCTGCATCAACACACTCTAGACTCACAGGTGCACCGTGTGTGTGTGTGTTTGTGAATACACACTGTGTCTCCCACCTGTCTGCTTGTCTTCCCATTATCCAGATGGAGACACTTCCAGCACCACCGTGTGTGTGTGTGTGTGTGTTTGTGAATATACACTGTGTCTCCCACCTGTCTGCTTGTCTTCCTATTATCCAGATGGAGACACTTCCAGCACCTGAGTCCTTTCCTAAAGCCTTGGTCGTTGAAGACCACTGTGAGCACATTTGCTGGAATGTGAGGTCCAGGTGTGGCCCCGTGACCATGTGCTCCTGAGCGCGGCCCCATGCATATGGGGGGCACCAGTTAAGAGGACCAGTTCTGCAGTCTGACAAAACCTGGATTCCATCCTTGCTCTGCATGTAATCACTGTGCAGGTTTCACATATGACTTATATGAGTGTTAATTCTTGGAGCATCGATTTCATCTGTTAAATGGGAAAATAGTTCCCATCTGAAAAGTATCTTACAGGAGATGCTCTTAGTAGGGTGCCTGGTATGCTGTAAGCACTTAAAAATGGTTGCTGTGGATATTATTATTGCGGTTACTTCAACCTTTGCCTCAAACTCCCAAGCACCCTTTGGGAGGGAGGGCAGCCTTGACAGGGGGCTGTGTGGGGGGACAGTAGGTGGATGGTGTCTTGTTAATGCCTCTCCCCAGATGCTCCCCCAATCCCAAGCCCTCATTACCTACATGAATATTCATAAGGGATAACTTCAGCCCTGCTCTGTAAATGGGTCAGAAGCAGGAAGTGGAGGCCAGTGCAGAGAGCGAAGGCAAGGGGACAGGAGGCTCAAAGCCAGAGTGCATCTGAGTCCCCATGGACGGGAGGATGGTGAGAGAGACGGGCAAGGATGGTTGGGAGATACTAGGGGGTACCAGGGGCTTGATCAGGGGATTATTCCCATATTGCACATTTGAAAACTGAGCCCCAATGAGATCAGATAAGAGAACTCTCGGGGTGAGTGGCCCAAGAAGCCGGAGCTTGCTTCCTTGGGATCTGGAGAGTTTAGCATCTTGGCTGGGTGATGGGCACAGGGGGATGGACCCAATGATCACTGCAGTTTTCTCTCAATGGGCATAGTTTACACGGCATTATATGGTTGGAGGAGCTGTGGTGAGCCTGAATCCCAACCCTCCAGTGAGGCTTCAACAGAATGGGTGATTGGCCAGAATCACACAGCTGCTGACTCCAATCTTGCCCTTGGAGGTGTAAAAGCCAGAGTGATTCTGGTCCCTTGCAAGAGATTTAAGACTGGGAGAAAGGTGGGTAGGTTGGTCAGGATACCGAGGAATGAAGCGTCTTTATCCACCTCCTCACTAGCAGAAACAATTATCTCCATTTTACAGATGAGAAGGATGAGGCTGGAAGAGGAGGAGGCACCAGGACAAGGCAACACAGTGAGTTTACTGCATGGGGTGGGGAGGGGTCTGCCCCTCTGTCCAGGGCAACGCAGGGATGTGAGAGCCCAGTTTGGCATCGTGGGTAGGGTGAGGGCACGACCTCTGTTTTTCCTGTTTTGGAAAGCTTCAATCTAAAAAAGTCAGAAGGGGCTGTCTCTCTACAGTTGCAAGCATATTAATCCCTCCGTCTTTTCAGATAACTGCCTATTTCTTAAAATGCTTTCCAGACACTCACAACTGTTCTGTGAGGTTAAGCAGGATAATCACGCTGAATTCAGAGGAGAAGTGACCTCCATGACAGCAGAGGGTATGAGAGGTGGTGACAGAACCAGGGTGTCAGGTGTTGCTTGTTGAGGTCTTGGGCGATTTCTTTTATATTTATTTATTTTTGGCTGTGCTGGGTCTTTGGTGCTGCACTAGCTTTTCTCTAGTTGCAGCCAGCCAGTGAGCAGGATTCTCTTCAAGGCGGCTTCTCTTGTTGCAGTTCCCAGGCTCTAGAGTACAGACTCAATAGTTATGGCCCCCGGGCTTCGTTGCTCTGAGGTCTGTGGGATCTTCTTGGATCAGGAATTGAACCTGTGTCTCCTGCCTTGGCAGGCGGACTCTTTAGCACTGAGCCACCAGGGAAGCCCCTTTTTTTCTTTTTTTAGAGAATATTTTTATTTATTTATTTGGGTGTGCTGAGTCTTAGTTGGGGCACGCGGGATCTTTTCATTGCCACATGCAGGATTTTTGGCTGCGGCTTGCAGGATCTAGTTCCCCAACAGGGATCAAACCGGTGCCCCCTGCATTGGGAGTGTGGAATCTTAGCCACTGGACCACTAGCCATTTTCTACTAGACCAGGTCTTGGAAAGGGAGTGATTGAGGGATGGAAAATTTGACCCGTGGGGCAGAAATGTCAAAAGGAGATGACCCTGGGGTGGGTGGCCATGAGAAGGATTCACTTCAGACTGCTGAGTGGCAGAATGAGGACACTGGGCTTGTGGGAAACATTCAGTTCACTCATTCATTTGGGGGACTTTCACTGCCTAGCTGTGCCCAGGTCAGGGGAGGGACCCACAAGAGGTGAATCAAACAGTCCTTGGGTGGCTCAGAGTCGCTTAAGGGTCTCAGACTAAGGCTGAAGACATGATTGGACAGAAAAAGAGGCACACTGGGTGCCACATCTGCTTTCACCCAGAGGCAGTAGGATGTCAGGGACAGGCCTGAGGTTCTCAGACTGGGGCCAGATTGGGTGGTCTTCTAGTGCTGCCCATCTGAGCTGTGTGGCTTTGAGCAGCAATAGTAGCAACCACAATAGTCATAGCTGATTTGTATTAAGTCCTCAGTTTACATCTAGCACGTCACTTTACTTCTTTGAACCTGTTTCCTCATCTGTAAAATGGGATGAAGTGGGAGTTAATCTACTTCTCAGGGTTACTGCAGGCCTTGGATGGGACCATGTAGGTGGGAGAGTCTGGGGCTTCCAGGTGGCTCAGTGGTAAAGATTCTGCCTGCTGATACAGGAGCTGCAGGAGACACAGGTTTGATCCCTGAGTCTGGAACATCCCCTGGAGGAGGAAATGGCAACCCACTCCAGTATTCTTGCCGGGATAATCCCATGGACAGAGGAGCTGGTGGGCTCCAGTCCATAGGGTCACAAAGAGCCAGACATGACTGAGCACGCAGCATGCAGGTGGAAGAGTTTGGTATGAGCTTAGCTGTGTGGTAACTTTAGCTATCTATGAGGCCATAAAGGAGTCCCATGTTTTAGAAACGCAGAGATGCAGGAAGCTAGTTATCCCTACTGGGGCCAGGTAATGGTTTCAGGGCAGTGGCTGCCCTCTTCACCGAGAAGATACGGGATAAGACCAAGAGTTTGAAGGGTTGCTGCTGCTGCTGCTGCTGCTAAGTCGCTTCAGTCGTGTCCGACTCTGTGCGACCTCATAGACTGCAGCCCACCAGGCTCCCCCGTCCCTGGGATTCTCCAAGCAAGAACACTGGAGTGGGTTGCCATTTCCTTTTCCAATGCATGAGAGAGGAGGATAAAAAGGACTTTTCAGGGGGAGGGTAACCTGTGAACAAGTGTGGAGGAGGGAAAGTGTAGGGTATGTTTGCAACACAATGAATGGCTCAGGCTGGCACCCACCAGGTGAGTCATCAAGGATGTAGGCAGGCCCAGATCTCTGACCCTGGGGCCAGCTTCGAGGAACACAGATTTCTTCCCTAACATTATCCCACCTGTGGTTGGGTGAGGAGAGAGGGCTGGAGGGTGAAGCGAGTGTAATTACAGAGCCCTGCTTCTGGGTTTCTCCCACCTCTCTGCGGGATGGTCTGGCAGGAATGTGACCCACCCATCCCTCTGAGCTCCTTAGCTGGGGGCCAGGTTTGGGTGTTTCTGGGGGGAGCATGTGGTCCAAGCCAGGAGTCAGTCGAGCTTGAAGAACAGGTGTGTCCTAGAAGCGGGGGCAGGGAGCGCACACCTGATTCTGAAGAAGGTATCCTCAGACGGGGAAACTGAGGCTCAGAGAGGTGAAGTGACTTGCCCATTTCTTTGTCCAATCATGCAACACTTCGGTATTGGGCAGAGGCTATGCCAAACGCAGAGGAGTCCCGTGTGACCATCTCTTGGGGTAGGGAGAAGTGTTGCTGAGGTCGTGTTGTGGCCTCGCCGGGAATCGAACCCAGGTCTCCCTATTTCCAAACCATCAGTTTGTATCCGGACATGAGTCCAGTTGCGCGGCTTGCGCGGCAGCTGGAATCCCCGGTACCCGCATTTTCCTTATGGTCCCGCCCAGCGCACCTGCCCCAGGTGAGTCCCAGGAGGCCCCAACATAGCCGGAAAGCGGCGAGCGGTTTCGGCAGGTGGGGCGGAGCCGGGCCGGGGCGGGGCAGGGGGCGGTGTAGGGGCGGGGCCAGCCCCGGGCGCCTGGAGCCGGACGGGAACCCGCACCTCTCGGCCCTCGGCCCGCGCCCCGCACCCCGCGCCGCCGCAAACATGGGGGCCTGTCTGGGCGCCTGCTCCCTGCTCAGCTGCGTGAGTCCTGACCGCGTCGCCCGCCCGCGCCGCCTGCCCCTTCTTCGGGCTCGTACTTTTGTCCTGTTTTCTTCCTCCAAATAGTTTCTTCTTTTTCCTTCCTCCAAACTTGTCTTTCTGGGCCCGCACCCCGCCTCCTCGCTCCTCGGGTACCCTGGCTCATCGAGTCCTCCCACCCCCATTCCGGGCCCGCGGGCGCCGGAGACGGCTGGTGTCCGGCGATCGGGTTACCGCGGGGGAAGGGGTGGGGCGCCCCGGGGCGGGGGGAAGGGAGTGTCCTGGGCGGGCGCCCCTCCAGGGAACTGGGGAGACTGAGGCCCAGAGCTCAGGGCGGGGATGGGCGCTGCAGCCCCAGTTGGCCCAAGTTGGAGTCGTCCTGGGAGTGTGCTCGTCTGCCTCCCGGAGGCTCTCTTTGTGTGCCTGCCGGTCCCTGCCCCTCTCTGCCGGGTGTCCTCTGTTTGTCTGTGTGTCAGTCAGGCTGTCTGTCCCTGCCCGTCTGCCTCAGTTTGTCCCTCTGTATGTGTCTCATATCTGTCCGTTCGTTCGTCCGCCTGTCTTTGTCTGTCTGAAGCCTCTTCACATCTGTCATTGTTCCGTGCGGGTCCGGGCTGTCAGTTTCTCCGAACCTTGTTCCTGCTTTTCAGTCTGGCTCAGGCCAGACTCCTTGGCACTTTTCCAGTGAACCCCAGACCTTTCCCTCCTAGTCCCCAGGGCAGAAGTGGGGGGTGGGGAGGAAGACCCTCTCTGCCTTTCTACGCCGGTCTTGAGCGAGCTTGAGTCCGTCTTGCGGGTTACGGCCAACACCGGCCCAACTCTGGGTGGGGAAACCCAGAACCTGAGGGAGGTTGGGGTGTGTGGGGGCGGGGAGGGACTACCTGGTCGTCTGCTCGGAACCTGGGGAGCAGCCAGCGTCTGTTGGCGCTGCTGCCAGCAGAGGGGAGGAGCGTCAGCCAGACCCCGGCGGGGAGGCCCCTTCTCCTTTTCCCAGCCCCCTTTCCTTTCCCTCTTCCCTTCATTAAATCTGAGGTTCATTCAAGGCAGCCCCCTCCCCCTTTGCCCTACACAAAGAGGAGCCGAGAGGAAGGGGGAGGTTCTGGTGGCTGCTGAATCCCAGACTTAACTTTCCTTTGTCCCCGATGTGTGTGAATGATAGGATGGGGGTGTTGGGGCCCACAGCTGGGGATCTAGAGAGATGTACTTTACAGCTATTTTCTGAGAAGGGTGTCTGCACAGAGAGGCTATAGAGTGGGTCCCTGGACCCTTGTCCCCTCTGGGCCTCCATGTTCCCATCTGTGAAGGGTGTCTGTGTGTGTGTGTGTGCACTCACGTGTGCATGTGCAGGAGCTGATTCCTGAGATCTCTTCCTGCCCAGTGACACCAAAGTTTGGGTTGGAGCTCTGGCCAGAAAGGGTTTGCTTCCTGGTGGAGGAGGGAGAGTTTCCTTGGAGTTGACTAGAATTCCTTCTGGCTGGGCTAGCTTGGGGGTGGGGGAGGTGGTTGAAAGGAAACCTGCCATTTCTGGGTGCCTCTGTCTCTCTATCTGCCTCCCTCAAGATTTAAAAGTGCCCCACCTTGTTCTTGGCACATAGTTAGCTCTCCAAACAGGAGCTATTGTTATTATCATTTTTAAAAGGTGGGTGGAGAATTCCCTCTGGAACCAATTGCTGGTCTCTGAGTCAGGCTCCTGCAATGCTGAATCAGAAGGCACCAGACAGGCCATGGGTTATAGATGAGGAAGCTGCAGCCCAGAGAGGTTAGCCAACTTGCTTAAGGTTGCACAGCGAAAGGAGGAAGATCGGCACAGTCAGGATTAATATCTGATCCCTAGTCTAGGCTTCTGCCCACGTCTCCCCTCCCTTCATATTCTGGGTGCTGAGGGGCAGGGTTGGCCCAGAGTAGAATTGGGAGGTTCGGGAGGTTGCAGGTATCTAATGTCTGCAAGGGACCTGCCCCTCCTGTTAGGAGCCTCCCCTTGGCATTCTGACCTCTGATGTTTACCGGGTACTTACTGCATGCCAAGTGCTGTGCTGAGCCCTTCACCCATGCCATATAATTACCTACCTACCCCACTCCCCCCACAACCATGACAGAGTTAACTTATTTTGGAGATTGTGATACTGATGATAGCCACCATTGACTAGGTCCTTACTGTAGGTCCAGAACTCAGAGCCCAGCAGTGTAGTGAGCATTTTGTATATATCCTTTCACTTAGTCCTCACAGTGACCCCAGTGAGGAAGTTAACATTATTCACAGCTGAGGAAGCTGGATCAGAGAGAGAAGACGATTTTCCCACAGCCACATAGTATTAAGTGGTGCTGTTGGGCACTGCTGCCTAACCAGTAACAATGTTTCAATGGACACTTGCCTGAGAGGACTGAAGTTCTAATGAGGGGTTGTCAGGCATCTTTAGGGGGAACATTTTGGCATACGTGTGTCCCCTTGGTCAGATGCAAATCTGTCGCAGCAAGTAAGGAATGCAAGTGGCTCTCTCTTTTATTAAAAAAAAAAAGAGTTTTATTTATTTATTTACTTTTGGCTCTGCTAGGTCTTCATTGCTGTGTGGACTTTTCTCTAGTTGCAGAGAGTAAGGCTACTTACTCTCTAGTCACCAAGTAAGGGCTTCTCATTGTGGTGGCTTCTCTTGTTGCGGAGAACGGGTTCTAGGCAAGAGGTCTTCAGTAGTTGCCGCACACACGCTCAGTAGTTGCAGCTCACGGGCCCTTGAGCGCTGGCTCAGTAGTTTTGGCACATGGGCTTCGTTGCTCCGTGGCATGTGGAATCTTCCCAGACCAGGAATTGAACCCGTGTCCCCTTCATTGGTGGGTGGATTCTTATCCACTGCATAACCAGGGAAGTCCACAAGTGGCTCTCTTGGTCAGTGTTTGTGCTGGACTGAAGGTGAGTCCTGGCCAGGAGGAGACAAGATAGACCCACTGGAGATGGGAGTCACCAAGCAGGTCAGCACAGGGTGAGTTGGACGGTCAGCAGATACTTAGGGATGGCCTTCTACAGGCGAGGGAGTATGAAAGACCTTTGCATCAGACTGGTTGGTCTGGATCCTGGCTTCATCTGTTCTCAGCTGCGTGACTGAGAACCTCTCTCCTTGTCTGTAAAGTGGAGAGCACCGTGGTACCACCTCTCAGCATGTCAGGAGGGTTCTGTGGAACTTAGCCTGAAGCTGGCATGCAATAGCTGCTCTGTAAGCGCCCACCAGCGGTAAAGCACCGGACACCACATTTGAGGAAGTGGGGAAGCTGCTGAAACCCATGGCTGTCTGATGGGCAAGCTGCTTCACCGCCCTGCCTGGAAGCCCATTTTATGGCTGAGGAAACTGAGTCCCACAGGGGCGAAAAGAGACTTGTCTAAGGTCATCCTGCCAGCTGGCGGCAGGGGCACAACAGGGCCCTCTCCTCTTCACATTGCGTCGGGGAAAGAAGTGTGCTTGAAGTAGTCTTGGGCTGCCCTCTTCTCTCCTGTGTTTTGTCTCGGGCTAGGGTGGTCAGCTCGGAGAAGGCGATGGCACCCCACTCCAGTACTCTTGCCTGGAAAATCCCATGGGTGGAGGAGCCTGGTGGGCTGCAGTCCACGGGGTCTCGAAGAGTTGGACACAACTGAACGACTTCACTTTCACGCATTGGAGAAGGAAATGGCAACCCACTCCAATGTTCTTGCCTGGAGAATCCCAGGGACGGGGGAGCCTGGTGGGCTGCCGTCTATGGGGTCGCACAGAGTCGGACACGACTGAAGCGACTTAGCAGCAGCAGCAGCAGCAGCAGCAGCAGCAGCAGGGTGGTCAGCTAGCTTGGGGGTGCCACAGAACCTTGCAGCTTATAGACGATCCGGCCCGGGGTTTTCTGAGTTCTGAGTTCTCCTTTCTGAGAATCTGGCTGGTGCTGAGATTCCACCAGTCTAAGTTCTGGTGCTTCTCCATTGCTGCCTTTCCCCTGAGCGCATTTGGGGAGGGCTGTGTTGTAATCTGAGTGTAGGAATGGTGTAATAGCCTACCTTGGCCTTTCACGTTGCATCTCAAGCATAGCCTGTGTTGCTGTCAATCTAGAGATTTTCATCTTTCCTGCTTCTGTACCATTCCATGGGGTCAGTAATCCACCACTGTCTGCTGGTGTGGGGCAAAAGAGATCATTTGCAGTTTCTTGATATTCTAATAAGCTGATGCAACCTAAAGCTTCGTGCCTATTTTAGTTTTTTTTTCTTAATTTAAAATTTTTGTTTTTTCAATAATAAAATCAACTTTATTGGGGTATAATTTACATTTAACTGTATTTAGTTTCATATACCTATTTAAGTGTTACCAACACAGCTGCTCCATCCAGTAGAGAGATCCCTCTTAGGGGAGTACCATGGTGCAGTGATGGGCATTTAGTTATTTTCAGCTTTCCCCTATTGTTTTCCTCATGTGAACAGTGTCACTGTGAACATCCGTGTGTATGTACGTGTGCAGGTGTCTGCTTTTACTCTGCGGGCTGGTATTTGTGTAGGAAGAAGTTGTGGTTGGAGTGATCCCCAGAGGTGGGGAGTAGAGATCAGAATGTATGAACAACTGCAAGGGTGCTCCAGAAGCAGCCAGGGTGGGAGGAAGGGGCTGTGTGTATTTCTGTCTCCCAAACCTGGTCTCTCTGGCTACCAGCCAGGTCCTTGGAAGCCTGAGATTTCAGGTATCAGAAATACCTGGATTTTTATCTCTAAGAACCAGAGTAAATTGAAAGGCCAGCCTCCCTGACTGCAGTGTGGCAGTTTTTCTTGTGTCTCAAATGTCTCAGATGGAAATGGTAACAAGCCAGAGCCCAGCTTGACCTGGGTACTTGGGTACTTGGTTCCTGAAATCAGTGCCTGTTGTTGTTCAGTTGCTCAGTCATGTCCGACTCTTGGTGACCCCATGGACTGCAGCACGCCAGGCTTCCCTGTCCTTCACTATCTCCCAGAGCTTGCTCAAATTCATGTCCATCAAGTTGGTGATGCCATCCAGCCATAACATCCTCTGCCGTGCCCTTTTCCTCCTGCCTTCAATCTTTCCCAGCATCAGGGTCTTTTCTAATGAGTCAGCTCTTTGCATCTGGTGGCCAAAGTTTTGGAGCTTCAGCTTCAGCATCAGTCCTTCCAATGAATATTCAGGATTGATTTCCTTTAGGATTGACTAGTTTGATCTTCTTGCAGTCCAAGGAACTCTCAAGGGTCTTCTCCAACACCACAGTTCAAAAACATCAATTCTTTGGCACTCTCCCTTCTTTATGGTCCAACTTTCACATCCATACATTATTACTAGAAAAA
The DNA here is from genome assembly GCF_014754425.2 of Oryx dammah. Classification (NCBI taxonomy): domain Eukaryota; kingdom Metazoa; phylum Chordata; class Mammalia; order Artiodactyla; family Bovidae; genus Oryx; species Oryx dammah. The sequence goes on from NW_024070211.1 coordinate 13,788,678, forward strand.
CCATAGCTTTGACTATACGAACTTTGTTGGAAAAATAATGTCTCTGCTTTTTAAGAACAGTGCCTGTTGGCCTCCCTTGGTTTTCTTGGGCACTGGAGGAATTGTTTTCATTGCTGGGGTGTTTTGAAATTAAACAAGACTGCCATCCATGACTTAGCAGACCCTGGTGCAGACAGACTTGATCTCAAATCCCAGCTCCTCAGCTTACTTGCAGCGTAACCTTGGTCATGCCATCTCCCTGAGTTTCAGTTTCCCCGTTTATACATGGGAGGTTACAACATACTTCATAGTGTCAGTGAGGCTTAGTCTAGACAAAGTGCTCACTAGTTTCTGGGACAGCGTAACTCATCATAAAGGGAAGCCATCACTATTATTATTGCCATCCACTTGCTGTGTGATTTCTGGCAAGTCTATTAACCTCTCTGATCTTAGAATGCTCTTTATGGCTTATAAAACACTATTTTTGTCATTTGCTTATCTTCTCACCACCCCACCCTCCAAGTAGCCATGGATAGGAGTCAGGGCTATGGGCGGGGTTTGCAAGATACAACCAGAAATTGATGGATGGGTGGATTGTTATGATTTGGACCCTGAGGGAGAATTTTATTCTGCAGGCATTTCATTTAGCATCCAGGCTGTGCTTGGCTTTGTGGGTAAGAGAGATAGGTTATAAGGGGCATTCCCAGGGGCCTTTCCAGTGTGAGGGGAGAGGAGGGAGGAGACGGGAAGGCAGCTGCACCGCAAGCAGAGTGTGTGGTGCTGCTGTGACCAGTCCAGAAAGCGGGGGACAGGGTCTCAGGGGAGCAAGGGGCCCTTTCAGCCTCTCTCTGCAAAGCTGGTCACTTAGTAGAAGGCTGTTCCTGTCTCTCTCCTCTTTGGGAGGTGGTGACCAATGGCAATGGAGGCCCGTTGCTCATAGGAATGAAGAATACCAGGGTCTTGTACGTGGCTGCCAGGCCCCACCAGCCTGGCTGACCTCATTACTCACTTGCTCTTGAAGCTTTGACCACAAGGCCTTCTTTTCCTTCCTCCAACACTCAGCTGCTGTCCGTCCCCAGAGCCACTGCAGGCTCTCTTCCTTTTGTCTGGAACACTCTTTCTACGTCTTGGCCAGGAGAGTGAGTCCTCACTGTTCAGCTCTCAGCTTAAATGGCATCCCTTCAGGGCAGTGACTCGCCACCTCCCATCTAAACTAGGCCCCCGGCGGTCACTCTCATGGGAGCACTTACCATGACTGGTGTAAGGATGTGGTGAGAGTTGCTTTCCTGCCCTTGAAAACTCCAGGAGGGTGGAACCTGTGTCTCTTGCCCTCCCCACTCTCACATACCTGAATGAAGAGTCAGAGCTGTCTGGAGGAGGAGAAACAGTGACCCACAGATATCTGGATGTGGGCCTGTTTCCTCCAAGGCTGGGCTGAGGAACTGGCTTCCATGGGCTGAGGCTATAGCTACGACCCGAGTGGCATCACCAGCCCCTAAGTGATTCCAGCCAACCCCCGGGAGGGAGGGGCTGACAGAGGGCAGAGGTGCCGAGACAGAAGGGGCTGGACATCTCTGCCATCCAAACTGGTGCAGCCCCAGGGCGGGAATCCCAGCCTCTTATATCCTTCATTCCGTTCATTCAGCAGATGTTGAGTGATCAGCGCCTGCTGTTTCTTGAGGTCTTAACATATGTCTGGTACCACGCCAGACACTTTACACTCATTCCACAGACAGTCCCCGAACTCCCAATGATGTGTCAGGCCTGCTTCCCATTTCTGGCACCTCCACGGCGAACAAAACAGACAAACCCCCCTGCCCTGGTGGAGCTCACATGTTAACAATGAGAGGCAGGCACCATGAGTCAGCTGTGAAGCCAGTCAGGTGGTTGTCTAAGTCCTTTGGAGAAAAATAAAGCAGGGAAGGAGGACAGGGAGCCTGAGGGAGTTAGAATTTAAAATCCTGATTTTATTCTTAAAACTGCCATGTGAGAACCAGGTACCCTCTGATTTCCATTTTATGAAAGAGGTTAAGAGAGAGTAAGTGAACTGTATAAGGTTACATGGCTAACTAGTGACAGGCTTGGCCTTCTGAATTTTTTTTTCCACTCTGCTTCATCTGAAATAAGAAACAATGTGACCTCAGCTTTCTCTCTCCGAAGCCACAGTAACCCCTGAGGATAGATCCAGGTTTGAATCTGCATTCTGTTGCTTGCTGGCTGTGTGTCCTTGGGCAACCCAGCCTCTTCCAGCCTTGGTCTGCTTGGCCTCTCCCTTGGGCTTGAAAGTTAAATGGGGTGACATCTGGGGAATAGGTATCCTTCCATAGCGTGGCATGGGAGGGCTCTGTGTAGGTTTGGAGATACTGACCAGGCAGCAGGCAGTGAGCCCAGGAGGATGCCGCGTGCTCGGGCCGGGAAAGGGAGAAGAGGCAGAGAGTAAGGTGCCGTCCCCACCCTCCGTGCAGGCGTCCTGCCTGTGTGGCTCTGCCCCCTGCATCCTGTGCAGCTGCTGCCCCTGTAGCCACAACTCCACGCTGAGCCGCCTCTTCTTCACGGTCTTCCTCTTCCTCGGGGTGCTGGTGTGCGTCATCATGCTGAGTCCTGGCGTGGAGAGCCAGCTCTACAAGGTGAGCTGCCTGCAGGACCTGGCCTCTGGCAAAGGCTCAGCTACCAGGGGGCCCAGCTGATCAAGAGGTGGGCAGGACAGGGAGGGTTTGGAGTGAATCACAAATGAAAACCAGTGGACCGCTGAGGATGAAACCCCCTCCGTGTTCCCTAAAGCCCACCTCCCCCTTAGCACCATTTGCACACCCCACCCCCACCCTGGCACCATCCTTGGCTGTTAGCCCCTCTGTCCATAAAGGAACACGACTACCTTGTCAATTACCAGGGAACCTGGAGATTCGTTTTAGCCAGACTCCCAGTTTTCAAGAAACACCAGTTTGATGAGCCCGCGGTGCAACTGCTTATAAAAAAGCCGAAAAGTTAAAAAAAAAGAGAGAGAGAGAGATGGGCGAGAGTGTCTAGCGCACCAATGATCCAAGCTTGACATTAGGGGGGTTGTTTCTTCACATTGGGAGGAGGGTTTGATCCTCCTCACTTCTCATAAGCCATGGTCCCCGTGGGGAGTCTCATGAATTGTTACTGCCCCCGCGCCAGACAGTGGCCCAGGGCAGGCTCTCCCCACTTTGATGCATAAGCCCAGTTTTGAGGGTCTTGTCTTCCCTCCATCTCAATATTTCATAGCCAGTGACACAATGAGGCCAGAGGTTTTGACATGCTAGTGTGCACAGAGGCATGAATCCCCTGGGGAGTGTGCTAGAAATGCAGAATCTCAGACTCCACCTTAGAGACTCTAGTTCCATAGGACAGGGTACCTCAGCGGATTCTGATGTAACTGGTAAGGGGAGAGCGCTTTGGAAAACCCTGCCTCGGACAGTGCGGTATAGTCATGGGGTTGTGAGATGATAGTAGGGAAATTAACAAGATCTAACTGGATGTCTGTCCCTGGGGGGCTCACTCACGGGACTTGAGCAGCAAAGGTGGGTGGGAATGGAGATGGGTGGTGGATGGAGGTGAGAGGGACAGACTGCCGTGTAGCCCAGGCCTCCAGGGAGAACCTCTTGCCTTGGTTGGGGGAGGCCTGGGCAGGGTCACCTTGCGTTCTGGGTGGGGTGGGGTGTTCCAGCTGCTCTGTCTGTCTCCACAGCTGCCCTGGGTGTGTAATGAGGGGACCGGATCCCGCGTCTTCCTGCAGGGCCACATCGACTGTGGCTCCCTGCTCGGCCACCGCGCCGTCTACCGCATGTGCTTCGCTATGGCGGCCTTCTTCTTCCTTTTCTCTTTGCTCATGATCTGCGTGCGCAGCAGTCGAGACCCCCGGGCTGCCATCCAGAACGGGTGAGGAGGGGGCCCCACCTGTACCCTGAGGCCCTCTCACAGTGGATTTCCCCATCCTCTGCCTGTCTCCAGACCCTACCTTCAGACTCAGGAGCTGCCGAAGCCAGGAGGACACAGCACAGAGATCCAGTTCATTGAGCAGTACCCATTTCTCAGATGAGGAAATAAAGCCCAGGAAAGACAATACATGCCTCTGGTTTCACAACAATTTAGTGGCGTAGTTGGGGCTAGAACCTGGGTGGCCATCCTCACCCCTAATTGGTCCTTCCCTCTGCCCCTCGGGACTTTTTTAAAGGCCAGGACAGACTCTCTGTGCCCATCAGATCATCGGAAAGTCCCTGCCATCTCTCCCAGTGCCTGTCCTGTGGGGATGGGATTCTGGGGGGCCAGCTTTTCCTATCCCCCTACTCAGCTCTCTAGTCTGACCTACCCATTTCTGCACCACAGGTTTTGGTTCTTTAAGTTCCTGATTTTCGTGGGCATCACTGTGGGCGCCTTCTACATCCCTGATGGCTCCTTCTCCAACAGTAGGTGGCCTTGGTGGGGAGGGAGGGGGGCTACCAAGAGGACCAAGCACTGGTGGGTACTGCTGTTTGCACCCAGGAGACAGGGCTCTGGTGCTTGGCCACGTGGCCTTTGGGCAATTCTGGGGGTTAAGGGGACCTGCCTTGATACCCAACCTGTACCCTGCTACAAAGCATCTCTGTGTGTGGCCTGGGTCTCCCTGAGGGAGGGGACATCAGTACAGGGTGTGGCATGAATGACTGTTGAATGTATGAAAGTGAGTGTGAGATGAGACCCTGGAGGGTGCCTCCCTAGGCTGCTGCCCACGGCCGGACCCCTTGCTTCCCTCCCCTCTCCCCACCCAGTCTGGTTCTACTTCGGTGTCGTGGGCTCCTTCGTCTTCCTCCTCATCCAGCTGCTGCTGCTCATCGACTTTGCGCACTCCTGGAACCAGCGGTGGCTGTGCAAGGCCGAGGAGTGTGACTCCCGCGCCTGGTACGCAGGTCAGTGCTACCCCGTGGCCTCGTGCAGGGGCTGAGCTAACTGAGGAGGGGGCTCCCTGAAGGACGGCGACCTGGAGGGCATCTCAGGCTGCCTCCTGCCTTAGGACAGGAACTGAGCCGTCCGTGGCAGATGGAGAGAAGGGTATGTGTGGGCAGGGCGGCTAATCCGGGCGGCTGAGATGGGTCAGATGAGAGCTGCACTGGAGGGCCCTGGAGGGGGCTGGTGGAGCACACCCTGCAGAATTGACCACACCCAGCCCGACCAAACTTCAAATGACCCCTGGTTATTGAATCCCCAGTAGCAGAATGGGTTCTTCCTCAGATCGATTTTCTGAACCTGTCGAGAAGAAAGGCTCACTTGGGGTTGGTTTGGTTGTCACACCTCCCTGATCACCACGCATCTAGTTCTTGCTTTGAAAGACTGTTGTCTATTCATTGTCTTTATATTTATGGTGACCGTGTTTGTGGCCCGTGAATCATTTTAGTTCAGGGTCGGGTGGGAGCTCACAAAGATTGGATGAGGACGGAAGTTTAGCAGGCACTCCTTGGAGGAGGAAGCTGGAGCCCGAGGCCAGATGACTGCCCGATGAGGAATGGGGGTCCTTGTGCCTCCAGACCCATCTGCTGCTGCCCCTCCCTCCCAGGCCTCTTCTTCTTCACCCTCCTCTTTTACGCGCTGTCGATCACGGCCGTGGCGCTGCTGTTCGTCTACTACACCCAGCCTGGTGCCTGCTATGAGGGCAAAGTTTTCATTGGCCTCAACCTCACTCTTTGTGTCTGCGTCTCCATCATTGCTGTTCTGCCCAAGATCCAGGTGAGAGCCCTGCCTGTCTCTGCCCAACCTGAAACCAGGCCCCTCGGTTTGTGGGACTCCTTGTAGGAACCTTGGGGGCTGGGAGCCGGGTCTCTCCATCACAGAGGCTGGGTGCAGTGTGGGCTCCCAGGTCAGCCTCCTTTGGTTAGAGTCTTGACTCTTGCATTTACATGCTGGCTGTCTTTGGGAAAGTGCCTTAACCTCCCTGTGCCTCTCTCATCTCAGATGTTAAATGGGGACAATAACACTTTTTGGAGTTATTGTCAAGATGGAGACCATGTTTGTGAACACAGAACAGTGCCTGGCCTATTGATATCCATCAGACATTGGCTGTTGTTATCATTATTTCAATGTTATCAGTTTTTAGTGCAAATCAGGAGAATATTAGGAAAGGGCACTAAGTCACGATTCCTAGACACCTCAAGAAGTGGTGTTAGGAGGTGCGGTTCCAGTTTCCAGTCCCAGACTATCTGGGATAATGGGTGGGGGCTGCCAAGGCCATCTTTTGTTCTTCAGAAAGGAGGCCTTCTAAGTCCAGTGATATTTCATTTTGGGATATCAGCTCATCAGTGGTTTCAGAGGTAGCTTAGATAGTCTTTGAGGGTCCTCAGCAGAAAGGTTGGGAACCTTCCTTTTGGCCAGAGCTTCCTTTTGCCAGTGAGAAATTGGAAGCTCAGAGAGGGTGATGCCTCTGTTCCAGGTCCCACAGCAATCAGTACTCATTCAGCAAATACCTCTTGGGCACCCACTTTGTGCCAGGCACTCTTCTAGATGTTGGGGATACAGCTGTGAGTAAGAGGAGAAATAATAATAGCTGACCATTAACAGCATCTATTATGTCATTTAGTCCTCACCCCATCATCATCCCCACTTGCCAGATGAGGAAATAGAGGCTTAAAGAAGGAAGGAGACCTTGCCTAAGGTCACATGGCTAGTAAGGGGTGGAACTGGGATTTGAACCCAGGCAGACTGGCTCCAGAGCCTGTGCTCTTAATCATAGAGTTCAGATTGGTATTTTCAAGTATGTGTGTGTGTGGTGGGGCCTGGGAAGGAACAAGCCAGGTGAGGAAATGAGGCCAGGTGAGATAACTTTGGGTTGTAAGTGCTATGTAAAGAATGGAATGTGGGGTGAAAGGGAGGTGGGCTGGCAGGGCCAGGGGCATCTGCACTCAGGGTTTTCAGGGCCTTCTGGGGGGTCTTGTTTAAGCAGAAGCCTGAATTCTAAAGAGGGGCTGTCAGGGCAGAGATGTGAGGGAGCAGCATGTTGGGGGGAGGGCACGGTGAGTGCAAAGGCCCTGAGGTTGGCGAGGACTTGCCGGAGGCTGAGACAGAGAGGTGGCCACTGTGGCTGAGGAGCAGGTGGCGGGGACAGGGCGGGGCGGGGGGGGGGTGGCCAGGTGAGGACGGAAGTGGGGTAAAGGGAGGAGAGCTTTAACTTGAAGTGTGAAGAGATGCTGCCCTTGAAGGGTTTTCTCAGTGGGGGAACAAGTCGGGTAACGGTTAAGAGAAAAAATTAGGGCTTCACCTTTGGGTGGGCAAGGTTGGGCAGTGGGTGGCCCAGATGGTATGTTCTCCCAAAGGGTGTGGGGTGGGATGGCCCCAGGGTGGTGGGGGTTTCTGAGGTTCCCCGGTTGGGTGTGAGTGGGCTAGGTGCGGGTGGGGTGTGGGGTACTGGGTTTGTCAGGAGTCACACTGATGGGCTGCTCTCGCCAGGATGCCCAGCCCAACTCGGGTCTGCTGCAGGCCTCGGTCATCACACTCTACACCATGTTTGTCACCTGGTTGGCCTTGTCCAATGTCCCCGGTGAGTAGACGCCTGGGTTCTGGGAGGCCTGGTCTTCTTCCTAGGCTGGGGACCTTCACAGATGTCAGGGACACACCAGCCCCTGCCCATTCCAAGACTCAGTCCTTCTGGGAGGCGAGAGGACCCCATCATTCCTGGAGCTGTCTCTGTTGTTTTGTCTAAGTGCTGTCGCTAGGACTTGGACGGTTGGATGTGTGTCTGTCTGTCCATCTGAGCCCATCCTCTGGGCTCCCTGGCTGATCAGACCTGGCCTGCATGGGCTGAGGGTGACCATGCTCCCATCCCCAGATCAGAAATGCAACCCTCACCTGCTGACCCACTTTGGCAACGGGACGGTCCTGGCAGGCCCTGAGGGCTACGAGACCCACTGGTGGGATGCGCCGAGCATCGTGGGTCTCGTCGTCTTCATCTTGTGCACTGTCTTCATCAGGTAAGCGGAGGGTGGGGGTAGGGGCTGGTCTCTGGGAAGGAATCATGATTGGGAGCCCTGAGCCACAAGTGAGGGGAGGGTGTGGGAGCCAGGACACCAAGCTCAGCAGGCGGTGCTTTCTCAACTTGATGGAGTGGGCTGGAATCCACGTCTTCGTTTGCTTTTTTTCAAGATATGTGTTGGGTCTTCAAAATTGTATATGTGTCTCGAACTATTCAATATAGTTAAAAATGTCAAGACCTCATTATAGAAAAGCAATGATAAAAAAAATCATTGTTATTTTTATTATGGAAAGGAGGCAATAGGTAACCCTACTTCCTTAAAATGAATAAAAGGAAACCAAATGTAACAGGAGGTGAGCATTATTGCAAACAGTATTAATGAATGTAATACGTGGGATGAGCTTTTGCAATACTAGGTTCTCAACACATGCTTATCGAAATGGCAGGTAAACAATCAGAATAACAGGGGCTGTTTATTTGGTGTCTACTCTGTGCCAGGCACAGTGCTAGGGGTTCACACTGATATTCCATTTAATCCTCACCACCCCTGTAAGGGAGGTACTATTATCTTTGATTTTATAGACAAGGAATCAGAGGCTCAGAGAGGTTAAGTGTCTTAACCAAGGTCACACAGGACATAGGGGTAGAATTGAGAGTCAAGGCAATTTGTTAACTCCAGGGCCGAGGGCCTAACCACCAGGCCACCGGCTCCCGAGGCTCGGGGACCCTGGTGCCCATGGTCACTGTGACCAGTGCCGTGGTGTGTGAGGCTCCCTGGTGCTGCCCAGTTGCTCACCTTGGTGGTGCTGGTCTGACAGCTGTACCCACACTCTCCCCCCACCTCCCATAGTCTGCGCTCCTCAGACCACCGGCAGGTGAACAGCCTGATGCAGACGGAGGAGTGCCCGCCCGTGCTGGACACCACGCAGCAGCAGCAGGTGGTGGTCTCTGAGGGCCGGGCCTTCGACAACGAGCAGGACGGTGTCACCTACAGCTACTCCTTCTTCCACTTGTGCCTGGTACTCGCTTCTGTCCACATCATGATGACGCTCACCAACTGGTACAGGTGCGTGGATGGAGCCTCCATGCCCACAGTGTGCCCCATGCCTTCCCCTCCGGCCCTGTGCTGGGGCTTTCCTGGGCCCTGCTCAAGACTTGGGCAGGGAGGTGTCTCTCTAGGACCCTCCAGGAAGCCTGCCCCATCTCTGCCTCAGTCTCCCTGCCCGTGCCTGGTCTGCTCAGTAGCTGGTACCTTCGCTGAGTGCCTGAGAAGAGGGGCTCATGGGAGGTGAGGCTGGGCCTGGGCAGGGCAGACCGAGTTTGCAGATCAGGCTGACTCAAGGGATGTGAATTTGAGCAAACTCTGGGAGATAGTGGAGGACAGAGGAGGCCTGGCATGCTGTGGTCCGTGGCGTTGCAGAGTCAGACTTAGCAATTGAACGGCAACCCAACCAGGCCAAGTGTCAAATATATCAGAGATAGGACTAGAGCTACAGGGTAAGAGCCAGAGGTGAAGTCAGGGGTCACAACTGGATCCTAAGGTTGGGGCTGGGCTCACTGGGATGATGGTGTGTTCCAGACCCGGTGAGACCCGGAAGATGATCAGCACATGGACTGCCGTGTGGGTGAAGATCTGTGCCAGCTGGACAGGGCTACTCCTCTATCTGTGGACCCTGGTAGCCCCCCTCCTCCTGCCCAACCGCGACTTCAGCTGAGGCAGCCCCCTGCAGCCCATCCAACCTCGGGGCTGGTGACAGCAGGCTGAGCCCCCGCCCCCCTCCAGGGCTTGCCCCTGTACTGGGCCCCTCTGTTCTTAGTGCCTTCAGGGATGATGAGCATCAGATCCATCCCTGCCACTGCCCCCAGCTCCCCCCTCCAGAGCCACCTCCTCCTTGCCCCTACTTGCCCACACTCACCTTCTTGCAAAAAAAGGGCCCCTTGTTCTAAGGCTCCCCAGGAGAGGGTCTTGAAGGAGAGAAGCACTGAGAGCTGCCCAGAGCAGAAGTGCTCACTGCAATGGGGTGCCCGGCACTGAGGCCCCAGTCTTCCTGACCACACGCCCCGGGACGGCCCATCCCCTTCCTGGACTCCATGCCTTACTGAATCTCACAGGCTCCGCCAATAAAGAAGCCAGTGCGTGTGCCTCCCATGTCTTTGCCCCTTCCCCCTCAAGGTGGGTCCCTTCCTGACTGGGGACCACTCTGGCGGCTGGGAACAACGTCAGGGCAGAGGGGGCTGAGGAGCCAGACCATGAGGGACCTCAAAGGTCAGAGAGAAGGGTCCTGGCTCTGCGACTCGGTCACGGAGAGCCTGAGGGTGGGGGCTATAGAGGAAGGAGGGGCTTTGGGGAAAGGGAGCCTTGGGGGGTCAGAAAAGGGGGCCCTGGAGCAGTGTTAAGTGATGAGGCCAGAGTCAAGTTGTGGGGGAGGGGGTCATGGGGGTGGCTGAGAGGCTGCCTCTCTTGTTACCAGCGCCCACCCTGAGGTCTTCCAGGGTCTGCTGAAGCACTGTCACTACGCTCCACTTCTTCCTGCTGTAGACTTGGCACCTGCTCTGGGCCCCAGGGTGCAGTGGGGAAGAGTATGTCCTCTAACGTTGGCCAAGCTGGCCCCGATCCGCTAAACTGCAGAAGCTATGGGGCTCCTGTGGGCCTGGGCAAGTCATTCCCCTATAGGCCCTGGCTCCTCATTCAGCAGATGGAAAAGACAGCTGTCAGGCTCAGATGAAACAGCCTGCTCATCTCTGAAGGCACACAGCCAAGTGCAGGGGGATGAAGAAGCTCCTAGCTTTGGGCCCCTGAGTCTGGTTCTTGCCCTCGTGATATCCATCGCCAGGTCATTGGCCCCTTCCATCTGTGGGCATAACAGATAGATATTGATGTGCTGGGGTGGTTCACTGGGGGCTGGGATGCGGTGGCCAGGGACACAGGCCAACTGTAAGGAGCTCTAAGTCTAAGGGGCGGCATCAGTGCATGGGGGCCCCAAGCAGGTGAAGCCACGGCACCTGTCAGCGGGAGTCGGCTGGATCAGGAGTGAAAATGCCCACGAGAGAGAGGACATGGCGTGTGAGCCAGGGAAGGGGAGCAGGGTGTTCAAAGACCAGTGAGAAAGTAGGGAGGCTGGTGTGCTGAGAGTGTGTGAGGGTCAGGAGCGGGTGTGGGCTTTAGAGAGATGGGCTGGGCCTGTGTCGCACAGGAGACCAGATAATGTTCTCAGGATAGAGGGGAGCCATGGAGGGTTTCTGAGCAGGGAGAGGTGGGGAAGATGAGAGCTGTTCAAGAGGTGGTGCAGGAGGGTGCAGAGCAGAGCGGTGATTTTCCGGGATGAAGCAGAGGGTGCAGCTGCTGGAGGCAGGTACCGGGACCCAGGGCAGAGGCAGGGGAGCCTGGAGTGGGGCCGGGGCTGAGGAAGCCTCCTCTCACCCCTGAGACACGCGTTATGCGTGCTTTTGTCCCTGGTAGCTTTCAGCTGAAGGAGACCCCTCTCCATGGAGCAGCCTGGCCTGCCTCCCCACAACACAAGAGATTTCATTTCTTTCCGTATTTCAGTTCAGGGAGAAAAAGCCCACACTGTGCTCCTGATAACCTTTTTCAAGCGTTTGTTGAAGTGGGCACTTTTAGCCTGCTTTTTATCTCTGTTGCTCAATTATTCATTCAACAAACACATACTGAGCGTGAGTTGTCCCAGGGTCTGGGCTGGGATGGAGCTGGCAGGGAAGGAGGCAGGAGTGAAGAGCCTGAATGTTGGTAAAGGAGCTCCAGGCCCCAGTTTGGCTCTGAGAAGCCACTTCTGATCCCCCGAGGCGGGGAGGGCTTTCCCTCCATGCTCGCTCTGCCCCTGTTCTCTCTGAGGAGACAGTGGTCACACTCCACCAGCTGGCGGTCAATGTGGTGTCAGGTCTGAGCCACTGCCTGCCCAGGGCTTGGAAGTCCACTCGGCCTATTGGCCCATTTTCCATGTCCCCCTCGTCCCCTGCTGCAGCACCGTGGCTTTCTCCCATCCTCCCCCATCCTTCCTACTTCTTCTTCACCTCCTTCCTCAGGTCCTTCCTACTTCTCTTCATATCCTCTCTCCCCTCTCACTCTCCTGCAAGTCGGTCTGCAAGACTGGGCTGGGCTTCCCTGCTGTTCTGTTCATGAGGAAGTGGCTGCTCTCAACCCCCAGGGCCTATGCTCTGTCCCTGGACACTTGTTGCCCAACACCTGGGCTGCGGTCCCTGCAGAGATACCAGCCGCAGCCTCAGCCAGCCTGCCCTGGAGCAACCTTGGACCCACTTTTAGAACAAATATCTGGGCAGAGCGAGGGCAGAGCTCACAGATCACATGGGGAAACAGGCAGGGTGGTAGGCTGGGAAGGGCTCTGACTCCAGTTCTGTCTCCACAGCTATCCGATCACTATTTCACCGCCTGAACTTAGGCGACACGGTTCTCTTTGGTCCTCAATTGCAGCTTCCGTAAAACAGCACTTGTAGCTGTTTTGTAAACCACAAAACATGGTGCTTTCATGAGCCAAACACTGTGGTTTACCAACAGACATTCCCAAAACCCTTCTCCCTTTCCTGTCTCCTCACAAAGGTGAGGAAAGTCAACTGTCACTTTGCAGCTTCCCTGAGAGTTAGGAGGGGGTACCTGAAAATACTGGGCTCCCCAGGTGGTGCTAGTGGTAAAGAACCTGCCCGCCAGTGCAGGGTATGTAGGAGATGCAGGTTTGATCCCTGGGTCGGGAAGATCTCCTAGAGGAGGACATAGCAACCCACTCCAATATTCTTGCCTGAAGAATCCCGAGGACAGAAGAGCCTGGTGGGCTACAGTCCATGAGGTCTCAGAGTCAGACATGACTGAAGCAACTTAGCATGCACACACACACCTGAAAATATTCTGGCTAATTAGACCCAAGCTCAGTTTTAGGCCAATGCCTCAACTTGCAGTGTGGAGGACAAAACTTAGGGGAGGACGTAACTCCTCTGGCTTGGCTTTGTTTTTCCCATCAGTAATATAACGGAGAAGGCGATGGCATCCCACTCCAGTACTCTTGCCTGGAAATATCCCATGGACGGAGAAGCCTGGTCGGCGGCAGTCCATGGGGTCACTAAGAGTCAGACACGACTGAGGACTTCACTTTCACTTTTCACTTTCATGCATTGGAGAAGGAAATAGCAACCCACTCCAGTGTTCCTGCTTGGAAAATCCCACGGATGGAGGAGCCTGGTGGGCTGCCGTCTATGGGGTCGCACAGAGTTGGACACGACTGAAATGACTTAGCAAGCAAGCAACAAGCAAGACTAAAGCACTGGACAGTTAAAGCCTGTTCTACTTTGGCGGAATGGCCCTCAGAAGCTCTGGTCCAGGTCCTCACAGAAGAAATTTCTGTGATGGCTTCTTTGATAATGCCTCCTTCTTCTGGTCTTGAGGGCCTGTTACTTCTCCAGCTGTGTGTGCCCCATCACACATGTGCACAAATGCACACAAGCATGTACACACACGTACACATGTAACCGACAGGCACAAATGCACACACATGCAAACATGCACAGCACACATACCCGCAGGGACGCATATGCATGCACACGTGACGCACACAATGGACTGTCACTCATATCCACTCACCCCTCCTCTCTGGACCTGTGGTAGTGCGGGAGCTAGAAAGCTGAAAACATGTTTCCCAGACTCCCTTTCACTTAAAACTAGAGTTCTGGGTGTGACTTAGCTTCAGCCAGTTGGAGGCACTTACATGACCTTTGGAAGGTGAAAGTGAGTTTCTGCAGACAACCATTGTCTACAGATGTGTGTTTTTTTCTGAGGCTGTTTCCAGCTTGTGGGCACCAGGTTTCGAGACAGGGCTGGGCAGTGCTGCTGGCAGTGGTCAACTGGTGGTGCCAATCCATGGTGACAGGCATGGCGTGACTCTGCAGTGGTGACTGCAGGGCCTCCCTGATCCTGGTGGCTTCAGCAGGGGTACACAGCGAGGGCAGCTCTCTTGGTAACCTGGTTCCATGGTGTGATTTTGGGAGTCAGTCCTGAAAGCTCAGTCTGAAATTTGTTTATTTCAGGTCTCTTATTTAGGGCTTCTCTGTGGCTCAGACAGCGAAGAATCTGCTGGCAATGAGGGAGACTTGGGTTTGATCATTGGATGGGGAAGATCCCTTGGAGAAGGGAATGGCAACCTACTCCAGCATTCTTGCCTGGAGAATTCCATGGACAGAGGAGCCTGGCAGGCTACAGTTCACAGGTCACCAAGAGTCAGACATGACTGAGCAACCTGGTGACCTTTGGAGGGCAGGAGGAGAAGGGGACGACAGAGGATGAGATGGCTGGATGGCATCATCGACTCAATGGACACGGGTTTGGGTAGACTCTGGCAGTTGGTGATGGACAGGGAGGCCTGGCACGCTGCGGTTGGTTCATGGGGTCGAAAAGAGTCAGACACGACTGAGCGACTGAACTGAACTGAACTGAACACTCTGTAGTAGATTCTTTTCAGTTTAAACTAGCTAGAATATTTACTTTCTGATCTCTGTGCCTAAATCTTTCAGGTCTTGGCTCAAATGTCCTGACCCCCAAGTTAGACTGAGTCCTCTGTTAAGTGCTTCTCATTCTCCAGTGACACTTGACATCTGACCAATGTCTGTTCTCTCAGAGCCTGGACGAGTTTACTTCCTCTCAACAGATTTAATGGCTCTGTTCTTGGTGCTGGAGATAACAGCCCTTCACACTGGAAATGAATAAAGGTAACCTCACAGCTTGGAGGGCTTCCCTGGTGGGTCAGCAGTCAAGAATCCACCTGCAATGCAGGAGACACAAGAGCTGCGCGTTCAGTCCCTGGGTCAGAAAGATCCCCTGGAGGAGGGCATGGCAACCCCTCCAGTATTCTTGCCTGGAGAAGCCCATGGACAGAGGAGCCTGGAAGGCTGCAATCCATAGGGTCGCACAGAGTTGGACATGACTGAAATGACTTAGCACAGCACAACACAGCTTGGACTTGGGAGGCCAGAAGAGGGAGCTCTCGCAGAACCACTCCAGGTCAATTACAGAACGCTCTTCAATAGGGAAGAATCAATTACAGGCCCCAACAGGAAAAGATGTACATTGCCTCTCCTAGAATAGTGGTCCCCAAACTTGTTGGCACCAGGCACTAGTTTCATGGAGGACAATTTTCCCATGGACGAGGTGAGGGTGGAGTGGGGTGGTTTGGGCAGTAATGCGAATAATGGGAAGCAGCAGTGGAAGCTGCCCTTGCTTGCTGTGTGCCGGGTTTCTAACAGGCCTTAGAGGGAAACATCTGTACTCCAGGGCCTGAACTGACCCTTATCCTAGAAGAAATCAACTACGGGGACTTCCCTGGCAGTTCAGTAGTTATGACTTCATGCTTCCAGTGCAGGGGGCACAGGTTCGACCTCTAGTCAGGGAAATAAGATCCCACATGCTCTGTGGCCAAAAAAAAAAAAAAAAAAAGGAAAGAAAGAAAAGAAATCAACTACTCCAGCAACTCAGCCAATGAGAAACCATCATCACCTTAACTCACTATTTTTTTCCAGTGGACTTTGGTTCAAAACAACCCCTCCTAGTTTCTTCCTTTATCTCAGTAAGATAAACTCCTTTCCTTTGTTGGATTTGCCTGTGGTTTTTGCTGTGGCTTGCTTATCTGGAATTTCAGTTCTCTGTTCTTCCCACATAAACCCACCATTGCTGGTAAAATAGCTGACTGTTTGACTTTTAAGTTCAATAATGTGATGATACAAAGTAGGGCTCAGTAAATATTAAGGAAACAGACAAGCAGGTCAACAGATTCCCAGGTGGGGCTGGTGGTAAAAAAGCCGCCTGTCAATGCAGGAGACTTAAAAGACGTGGGTACCATCCCTGGGTGGGGAAGATCCCCTGAGGAGGGCATGGCAATCCACTCCAGTATTCTGGCCTGGAGAATCTCACGGCCAGAGCAGCCTGGTGGAATAGAGTCCATAGGGTCGCAAAGAGTTGGATACGACTGAAGCAACTTAGCACACACACAGGCACCTTCAGATAATGAAAAACATTCTGAAAATAGAACAGAGTGAAGGAACGGATGGAGAGTTGGAAAACTGTCTTCCTGAGCCAGGGTTAGGAAGGAACTGGGGGAAACCTCTTTGAGGGAGTGACATTTGAGTTGAAACCTGAAGGAGAAGAAGGCAGGTAGAGGAGGGAGGGTCTAGGGGAGAGAATTCCAAGCAAGTGTACGGGCCCTAAGGCTGGGGGAACAGCTGTCAGGACAGTGTGGCTGGAGAGGAGTGAGCGAGAGGGCAAGGGATGACATAGGCTTTGTTGCATTAGGTGGGGCCTTGGAGATCATGCTAAAGTATGAAAATAAAATCACATTTAAATGATTTAATTCATATATTTAATCACATTTCTGTACCTAAAATCAGAAGCCCTTAAGCCAGGACATTATGTGACTAGTTTATGTTTTATTTTTTGGAATATTTATTTTTATTTATTTATTTGGCTGCACCAGGTCTCAGTTGAGGCACATGGGATCTTTAGTTGTGGTGTGCAAACTCTTTGTTGCGGCATGTGGGATCTAGTTCCCTGACCAGGGACTGAACCCAAGCCCTCTGCACTGGGAGTACAGAGTATTAGCCACTGGACCACCAAGGAAGGCCCTGGTTTATGTTTTAAAAGACAGCAGGATTTAAGGGGTGGAAGAAGGTCAGAGTCGGAGCAGGGTGGCCATCTGGGAGATGACCAGAGTAGTCAGGGAGTACATGCCCGCGTGCATGCTAAGCTGCTTCAGTCGTGTCCGACTCTGCGACGCTACGGGCAGCGGCCCACCAGGCTCCTCTGTCCACAGGATTCTCTAGGCAAGAATACTGGCGTGGGCTGCCATTTCCTTCTCCAAGTCAGGGAAGGAGGTAGCTAACTAGTGTGACAGCAGAAGAGATGGAGCGATGTGAGCTGAGCTGGGCAATGTTTTGGAGGAAAAGCCAATAGAAATTGTTGATAGGTTAGACAAGGGGGTGTGAATAAAAGAGAAGAATCAAAGATGAGCCCTGGCTTTTGACCTGACCAGCTGGGTGAATGTCATCTATTGCAGTGTGGGTGACTGGAGCTGGATTCAGAGAGAAGAGGACGTCACATTTCTGTGTGGGATGTTAGAACATCCAAGGGGAGCTGTTGAGAGACTGAGTGCTTCAGGCAATGGGAGCAAGGGCTCCGGGGCCAGACTGGCCGGGTTGGGTCTCTGGCCATTTAATAACTGTATGGCCAAGTTACTTTAGTCTACTCTAAAACAATCCCTTACTTTTATCATCTGTAAAACGAGAATAATTACGGTACTCATTTCATAGGATTAATGAGGATGAAATGAGTGAATTTATGTGCAGTGCTTGGGACAGGTATGTATTATATGTGTTATTATGATGATGAGGCCAAGCCAGCAGTTATTAATAGATGTGACTCTTAAGCTTAGGAGAGAGGCCCGGGCTGAAGCCAATCATGTATAAAAGATACATGTGTAGTTGCTAGACTGGACGATTCTTCCTGGGGGTGAATCTAGCAAAGCACATGGACATGCGTGCTGCTGTATTCACCACTGTGTCCCAGTGCTTCACACAGTCGGTATGTAGTAGATGTTCCAGGAATATCTGTTGAATGGATGAATTTCCTTTGACAGAAGACCCCTCTACTGGCTAGACTGACAATGTCTGGACCAGGTCAGTCTCCCAGAGGGAGTCCCCACTTCCCTTGGCCATGGAACATGGAACCTTTTCAGGCACTTGGGCCCTTTCACTGCTATACTCCCAGGGTTCAGCACAGGGCCTGGCACATAGTAGGCTCTCAGTGAACCCCAGCAGTAGTTGAAAGAGTAAAAGGATACCTACTGATGTGCCTATCTCAGGGGTGGTCACAGAGTGAGCCTGGCCTTGGAATCTGTGCGTGAACTTGACTGTTGGCACCTGGCAGCCACACCACCCCATTCTGTGCTCTTGCTGGGTTCCTGCTCTCTAAGCTCAGGAGCTAGATGTTCCAGACTCTTCTACTGGCAAGATTATGAGTACAGTTCAGAGTGTCTTGAAGAAATATGCTCACGTGATATTTGGAAGGTGGAAAGGGGTGGAATCCATCCTTCTTCCATTGGTAGCCAGGATAGATGTCTGAGTTTCTGCAGTTGAGTTTTTACAGCAACTGGATGACTCCATCCCCTGTCAGTCTCCTGCCTCAGGTCAGCAGGGCAGTGCTGACTGCATCGTGGGCCAGGATGGCCTGTAGTTCTTGATTCCAGGCAGCAGCACCAACATTCTAACTCTTCATATCTACCTATACAGTGACTCTTGACCCTAGAAGCTGGTGGCATCTCCTGCCTTTACTCCCAATTCTCTCTTTGCAAACACCTAATTCTCTGTGTTAAATTCCTTTCTGCTTGAAATTCCTAGAGTGGCTTTTGTTTTCTGGATGGAACTTTGGTTGCTATAGCAACCTTCAGGGAGTGACAGGGTTGTATTGCAGAAAGAGCTGGGACTCTGGAGCCAGGCAAGACTGGATTTTCATCCAGGCTTGTCCATTTTTTAGCTGTGTCAAGTTTGGGGAAGTCACATCATCATTCTTTGCCTCAGTCTCTCCATCTCTAAAATGGATAGAAAATTAAGTAGTTAATAATAATCACTTATTGAGTATATAATATAAAATGAGAATTTTTCTAAATGCTTTGAATATATTAATTCATTGCATGTTCCTTAATAACGGCCATGGTCGGATTTTAGATACTTAAAATTTATTAATTGAGGTAAAATTCATATAACAGGAAATAAACAATTTTAAGGTATATGTTTCAGTGACATTTCATACATCTGCAAGGTTGTGCAATCATCACCTTTATTTAGTTCCAAAATACTTTAATTTTCCCCAAAGGAAATCCTGTCTCCCTGTCCCCTCCTCCCCTCAGCCCTTGGTAACCACTAATTTGCTCTTTGTCTCTATGAATTTATCTATTCTGGACATTTTATAGAAATAAAATATGCAACCTTTTGTGTCTAGCTTCTTTCACTTTAGCATAATATTGTTGAGGTTCATCCATGATGTATCATATATCAGTACATCACTTCTCTTTACAGCTGAATGATAGATATTCCAGTGTATGGATATACTACATTTTATTAATGAATATTTGGATTGTTTCCACTTTTAAACTATGTTGCTATGAGCATTCATGTACAGCATTGTTTGAATACTTGTTTTTATATTTCTTGGGTATATACACATGGGGGAGCAGGTACTAAAATTGTGTTTGTGAATGTGTGAATGTCCCCCTCTGATACGAGGCTACACCATGCCACTGGCTGTCCAGAGAAAGAGGGAAGGACTCCATGGCCTCATGTGCCACCTCTCCTCAGGCAGTAAGCCAGAATGTATGCGGGATAAGTCTTCTTTCTGAGTTGAATCCTAAGATCTTAACTAATGCCTAGAGACAGAACTGCCTGAGCCCTGACCTCATCTTACTGTACTGTTCAGACTTTTCTAAGAATGCTTAAGATCACCCATCACAGTCTGAGTAAGATGCCTCCACCCAGCTAAGAGTCTTCAGGACATTCAGTAATGAGGCAGGATAACTGATCTACTCTCTGGGAGGACATGAACCCTGAGGTGTGTAATGAGTACAGGTGAGTAAGGTGATTTTAGACACATTTCTTGAAGAACTGGAGACACAGTTTCTCACCTGTAAAATGGCAATGATAGTGCCTTCTTCATTTATTCACTCACTCACTCCATTCATTCATTCATTCACCAACTATGTATCATGTGCCTATCCTGTGCCTGCTGGCCTTGTGCCAGGCACCGAGGACACAATGGTCAGCAGCAGACATCCTGCCTACAATGATGCCTGATAATTATCATGCCTGATAATCCAGTGGAGGAGATGGACATAAACCCAACAGCTACATAAACACATGTGGAGTTGTAAATGTGTCAAGGGCTATGGTGGAAAGTAGCCAGAGCTATGAACTTTCATGACAAGAAGATCCAAGCTGCCCGGAAGGGGATGGACAGCTTCTCTGAGGAAGTGCTTGCTCCTTGAGCTGATATTTCATATTTGAAATATGAAATGAAGCAGGAATGTAGTGGTATCACGTGACCTTATTTTACTGTTTCCTGATGACCAGTGATGTTGGGCACTGTTTAATTTGCTTGCTGGACAATTGGTTTTGTTTTTTTTTAAAGTTTTGGTTTGTCAAGAGGATTTTGAAAAATGCTGCAGATCTGGCCCATATCGCTCCTTCATTGCTCCTCCCTGGGTATGTAGTGTAAAGAGACTCTGTGATACCAGGTGCCCTGGTTCTCCACCCTCTCTGGGGTTCCGCACAGCTTTCTCTCTCCTGTTCAGGTCCTCCCTATGCTTGCTTCTGCAGAGGAAAAGCCTTGTGTTTACCCATGTTCAAGCATGCTTGTGTTTGTGTTAGTCGCTCAGCTGTGTCCGACTCTTTGCTACCCCTTAGATGGTAGCCTACCAGGCTCCTCTGTTCATGGAATTCTCCAGGTGGGTTGCCATTCCCTCCTTCAGGGGATCTTTCCAACCCAGGGATTGAACCTGGGTCTCCTGCACTGCAGGTGGATTCTTTACAGTCTGAGCCATCAAGTATGCCCCTCTCCTTAGTAACTTAACAATGCATCTCTTCCAACTGCTCCAATGCGAGTCCCGTGAAGGAGGAGACTTTGGTTTGTTCACTGCTGTATCCTCAGTGCCTACACTGTTTCAGGCCCATAGTAAGTGCTTGATAAATATTTGTTGAATTAACTGATTAATATATGCTTCCCTGATGGCTCAGATGGTAAAGCATTTGCCTGTAATGCAGGAGACCTGGGTTCGATCCCTGGGTTGAGAAGATCCCTTGGAGAAGGAAATGGCAACCCTTCCCAGTACTCTTCCCTGTAAAATCCCATGGACAGAGGAGCCTGGTAGGTTACAGTCCATGGGGTCACAAAGAGTCGGACACGACTGAGCAGCTTCACAATATCAATTGATTAATATATGAATGAATGAATGAATTACATATTGTACACTCCTGCCTAGCAATTCTGCAAATACCACGTGCTTAACTTTGTCACATGTTCTGTGGTGTTTTAGTCCCCTTTAAAAATCAGCAGCTTTCTGACTGGTCAATCCCTGCGTCCAGTTCTGAGCATCCCCTACCATCCTCTCTCAGCTCCGTGAAATCAAAGGAGGTGTGTGTGGAGATGAACAGTCTAGCTTAGGCTGCAGTAACAATCCTCAAACCTCAGTACTTAAAGGATAAGGTTGCTTTCTCCTCAAACTGTATGTCCAGGAAGGATTGGCTTGGGTCTCCATTCTGCACAGTTCTCGCTGTGGCACCTAGGCTGTGGAGTAGTCACCATCTGCTGATTGCTCATACAGAAGAAAAGATGGTGATTTGTACTGGCTCTTAAAGCCAGTAACATATCGCTTTAGCTCACATGTCATTAGCCAAAGCAAATCACATGGCCTAATTTCAAAGCAGTGGAGGCTGTGATGGACTGTATTATTGCCAAGATATTTGCTGTCTTGCTCTGTGGAAGGATCGGGATCTTCTTCCCACTGACATCCAGCTTGATCGTGGGATTTGTTTTGGCTACTGATCTTTGAGTAGAAACGTGCCTGCTCCTTGAGCCTGAATCCTGGATTGATGGGACAGAGGCAGAGCTGACCCACGGTGGGAACATAAGACGAAACAAGAAACAAATCTTTATGAACTTGTATGATTTGGGGATTTTTTTTTTATTATGGTGCAACTTCGCTTAAATGGATTGATTCTGTGGGGAAGTATAATTTTACCAATTATAAGAGGAGACTTGGGAATGGCTGATGGATCACTCTAATGATTACCACCCAGAGAGCCATGTGAGTTGGACAGTGGAGATGAACATTAGCTTAGGAGGCTGGAGGGGAAGGGTTTCAGGCAGCAGGAAACTTCTGCAAAGGTTTGGAACACAAGGATATGATAAGGGGGCTGAGTGGGACTGGAGAGTCTTCTGTGGTCAGGTGGGGTTGGGAAGGAGAGGCTGGCAAGGAAAGAATGCCATTTGAGTCCCCCAAGATTGACTGTTTGCCCTGATCTTCATCAGACCTAGACCTGAGGTTGTCCTTGAGATGACTTCCGTGAGTTCTGGAAACCAGCTGGGTGAGGGCCTGCTCCTCTCTGACCTTCAGGCTTCCCTCTGTAAAGCCAATGTCATAATTTTCACTCTGCAATGTTGTGAATATTCGGTGAGTTAACCAGAAGTGGGAAATGCCTGGGCTCTGGAAGCAGACAGACCCATGTTTGAATCGTGCCACTTCTGAGAAACTTGGGAACTGAAAAAAAAAATACACACACACATATATGTACATATATTTGAGAGCCTCTGATTCCTCATCTGTACAATACAGATGGTAATCCGTGCTTCGTGGGGTTGTTACAAGGACTATAAGAAATGGAGAAACTATGTTGAGAAAGATACATGCAGCCCTGTGTTCACAGCAGCACTGTTCCTGACAGTCAAGACACAGAGGAAATCTAAATGTCCATCAATAGACGAATGGATACCGAAGGTTCGGCACACATATATGGAATACTACTCAGCCATAAAAAGAATGAAATAATGCCATCTGCAGCAACAAGGATGCAACTAGAGATGATCATACTAAAAAAAGAGTAAGTCAGAAAGACAAAGACAAACACCATATGATATCACTTAAATGTGGAATTTAAAATCTAAAAGAGGGCACAAATGAACCGAGCGACAAAACAGAGACAGACTCACAGACACAGAGATCAAACTCGTGGTTGCCAAGGCAGGGAGTGGGGGAGGGATGCACTGGAAGTTTGGGCTTGGTAGGTGCAAACCGTTACATTTAGAATGGATGAACAACAAGGTCCTACTGTATAGCACTGGGAGCTGCGTCCAATCTCCCAGGGTAAACCATAATGGGAAAAGAACGTGTAAACGTGTATAACTTAGTCACTTTCCTGTACAGCATAGATTGGTACAACATTGTAAATCAACTGTACTTCAATTAAAAAAAAAATAAGTCATTTAGCCTTCTTTCTCAGTGATGTCTGAGTCATACTAGCATTGGTAAGATAATCATTCTTGTTTCCATAAATATTCATAAACCCCTCTGTGGGAATCATAGAAATGTTGGGTCTGACTTGTCTTTCTTTGATTCTAGACTTGCTACAAACCAGATGGCTTTGGTATATTTAAGGTAAGAAGCTTCATGAAGTTTCATGACCTTTAACAAAGACTATCTGAAGTATCTTGGCATTTATCCACATGGCCACTTCAGGATCAAACAGGACCTAACCGCAGTTATTCCCCTTATATTCCAATTCCATTCTGAGTTCAGAGTACCAGACTTGTTCCTTTGTTCACAGTGATGTTCCAGAAGAAATATGCAGATGGTCATGCAGGCTGTGTGGAGGGTCATGTATTCACCTGACCTCTTCATGCGCAGGTCCCAGCCCGCAGAGGAAGGCAGGGCAGTCAGAGCCATCTGCGGAGGACCTGCTTATACTAAGGTGTGCATCAGCCTTTAGAGGCCAGGTTATGCCCCAGAAATGGTCCTCAAATCCCAGTAATTTAAACCAATAGGTTTAAGTTAAGAGCTTGATTTGGATTGTCTCATTTAATCCTCAAAACAGCCCGAGAGTCCTATCCTAATAGTATTTCCATTTTACAGATGAGAAAATAGAGGATCCGAGAGGTAAAATAATTTGACCAGAGATGGAATTCAACCCATCTTAATCTTTGCCTTATACTGCTTCTTGGGTTTTACAGTTGACTCAAAACCTGAGAGGGCAGACTTATTCAAGTCACATTGCCATGTTCGCTAATATTCATGTCAGTACCACTTCACACGTCTCCTGATTCCTAGAAAGAACGAGTTCTGAGTTTATGACTGTACATAATTTATAAATCAGATGCCATCAAATCTGATGTTCACACTATGATCTCTTTTGTCACATCCAAGCTTAAAGCATCACCCTCCCCCAAAGATATGACACTTAATTGACTCTATATTTTTAATGTATTTTATGGATTGTTTAAAAACATATAGTTGACTCTTTAAATCATGTCACATTTGTATTGGTTAGAAGTGAGGTTATAAATACATTTTATTTTCCATATTGCTCATCTGCTGTCCCAATACCAGTTGTTCTACAAAAACTTGGTTTTCAGGGCTTGGTGTATGTGAAATGTTTTATTTGAATTTTGTTTCTGGGCTGTCCTATTGATTTTTCTCTTCCGGATCCCAAACAGGCTGTAGAGCAGACGGACCTTGATCTATATCCTAGATCTCACATATCTTAGCTATGGCATCCTTTATTTACTTATTCTACAAATACTCCCTGAAGCAAATTCTGTGCCAAGTCTTACCCTAGTGTGCATTACAAGAGACCCAGAAATGCAGAATATGTGGTCCCTGTCTTCAAGCCAGGGACAGTTCACAGGGACAGAAAGGCAAACAGAAATACCAACAGTAATAGTGAAGCACTTATGTGCATTATCTCACTTGATCCTCGTCATTGCCCTTGAGGTCACTGCCCCTCATTTTTCAGATGAACAAACTGAGACTCAGAGCTGTCAGGTAATTTGCCCACAGCACCACAGGTAGTGAATAATAAACCAGGGTGATTTCAAGCCCGTGAGATTAACCCCTCTGCTATACCAGGCCACTTGGCAATAGGAGGAAAGGGAGAATACTGTCCAGATCACACAGCGAGTTAGTTTCTGGGTGGAGATCAACTTCTTTGCCACCAAGATGTAGGAGACTTGCCATCTCTGCTATCCTTGGATACTCGCCACCCTCTGCCCAGGCAGGGCTCGCAGAAGCATCAGAGAAGGAGCAGGCTCCTGGCTGAATTGCCTTCCTGGAACACGCAGGAGAGGCTCTGGCCAGAGAACAGAGGTGGGGTGTAAGCCCGCAGGAGGGCTGAATTCCCAGGGGCAACGCAATCCCAAGGTGGTGGCTTTAGCCTGGGAGGGCCAGCAGGTCACAGAGACCTCAGCAGTCCACACGGAGAGGAGGGGTGGAGCCAGGGAGGGGGGATGTGACCTGAACACTGAGTGACGAAGATAGGCTCATTCTTTCCATCTATCAGGGTTACTAAAGACACTCTTTTTGCAGCTCAGCAACTTTTTTTCATCAAGGGCTAAGCTCCCCCAAGGAATCCAGAAAGGCTTGCAGCCTCTTTTTACCTTGGCCACATACCTCCCTGAGGGCATAAATTACAGAAATAGCCACTGGCATCAATGAAGAGGAGAGAAGCAGGGGGGAAAAAATAGACAACATCTCAAAATAGATTGATGTACAGGTCTCAGCTGAAGACGTTTATTCTTGGAATTGAGTCTCCACTGTGCTGCTCCCCGGCAGCGGGAACTTGGGGGAGGTACACCAGCCCTCTGAGCCTCAGTGGCCGCATCTGCAAAATGGGAATAATTTCTACAGTACTTCTGCCCCCTGGCGCCATGCCTGAGCACACGTTGCATGAGTTCATACCTGCTTGTCTCCGATTCAGCTAGTAGAAGCTTCACAGGGCGGGGATTTTGTTTTGTACTCTTCACTGCTGTTTCTCCAGCAGCCAAGCTAGAGTCTGGCACAGAGTAGGTGCTGGGAAATCTTTGTTGAGCGAGTGTAGAATAATTAGCCTAGAGCCTTTCCCTGGCCTGACAGATCTCCCCTTCCTACCGAGGAGAGGGGCATAAGTCAAAAGGCAGTAGAGAAGAGTGGTTAAAAGCAAGCCCCTGAACTTGGAAACCTGGGCTCAATTTCTGTCCTTGCTATGTACTTGCTATGTGACTTAGAGCCAGTGACTTCCTCTTTCTGAGTCTTTGTTTCCCCATCTTTAAGATAGGATGCCCCTCACAGAGTTATCGTGAGGATTAGGTGAGACAACCCACTGACCATCTCCTCTCCCTCTTTCCCTGTCCTGGCGGGACCGCCGAGACGCCTTCACGGTGGCCGACCTGGGCATGCTGGCCAGTTGCCATCAAGTCTTTTTCCAGGTACTACCACGGGTCTCACCCTTCAATGCAGTGAAGTGCAGCAGCAGCCTCCGGGTGCCACGTGACCTGGCCGTCCTGGGCACCAGTTTCGACTGTACCAGCCAGGTGAGCCTGGGCCTGCTGAAGGTCAGGTTTGAGCAGCCAGGTGGAGACTCGATCCCACTGAGCACAAACTTCCACTTGCCCCATTGAGCACTTTATGCGCCCCATGCTGTGTACAGGCCTCCATGGATTGCTCCCTTCCATCCTCCCAACAGCTCCACACGGTGCCAGGGGCATCCCCACTTCATGGAGCGGGGAAATGAGCTTAGATGGGTGACTGAGCCTGAACCAAAGGCTGTGCTCTGTCCTTACACCAGGGAGTAGAACATTCTGGAGATTTCTTAGTAAAAGGGGATTCAGGATGTTGAGAGTGGTTGGTGCAGAAGCCCAATTGGTGGGAATGATATCGCTGGAGATGGGGATATTTTACCAAGCCTCCCTTCCCCCATTTCTGAGAAGCCATTGGCTAAGCAGGATTAAATGCACCAGCTGTCTCCAGGCAACTACCCTGATTTCTTCTCCCAACGGAGTTTATTAGAGGGGGCTCTGAGCTACAGCTATCAGCACCTGGAACAATGTCTGGCACCCTGCAGGGACTCACGGGCACCTCATGGCCCCATCCAGCGTTCTTGCCTGAAACTGGGAGCGAGGGAGTGGCTCACAGTTCGGGCTCTGGTCCATGCCAGAGGGAGCCGGAGTAGGTGCTGGGCCTCTTGGCTAAGAGATGGTCCCCAACCCCTAGACACCCTGTGCCTCCCTTACTGGGAAGAAGTGAGTGCGCTGGACCCCAGAGACTGGGACTTCCTTGCTAATTAGTGAACCTGTGGGCACACACATGCACACAGCTTGGAGCGTTTGCAGCAGCTGGTGATATGTGCCTAGTGAGGCAAGGTGGGTGGTCACCAGGATGCACCAGTGGACCTGTTTTCTGGAATATTAAGATTCTTCTCCATTGGTTGTTAAATAGCTTTTCTCAGTCTGGGTCCCATGACCCAGAACCCAGAACCCCAATATCTGACCCAGTGGGGCCTCTGAGACTCTCCTTCAGCTGAAGGTAGTTGTCCCTTCTGATGGGATGACACTCAGGCCACAGTGTTTGTAAATATTTTGACTTTCACTCCTGGCCAATGAATGTGTTAGTGTGTGCACAAATTTGCCTATGTATACGTGTGTGTGTGTGTGTTTCTGGGTGTCTCTGGACATGTGCCTTTGTGTGTGTATTTGCCTCTCTTCCCATTGAGCTCACATGCTGAAAATAGAGGTGCCTTGCGAGCAGAGGTTACAAACAGGAGATCTTTGGATTTGTTTGGGTCCCACAATAGTTATAAATTTTAATCGCCAATATATATATCTTAAATAGACATATTTCACAAATGCCTGGATTTCTCAGGCCCTCTCAAAAATTTGAGGGATCTGACGATATAGAACTGCAGTCCATCATGGCAACAAGTAAATCAAATTTATAGCACACGTCCAGCATCCAACAGATCCACAGGACCGAGAGAGAAGCTGCCCTCCCTGCAGAGGCATTGACTTTCCAGTTTGTTGTAAGACTAAGCTGGCCCATTTTCTCATTTATGTTACCCGCTTGGCCCCTTAGGTAACTGAGTTTTCAACCTCTGCCTCACAGCAATAGCTGGAGCCGATAGCTTCATATTATACAGATGAGGCCCTGAGGCCTCGTGCGCGGGCCAGCCTGACTCTGCCAGGCCATGCAGTGGAGGGGCGAGTCCCAGCCTCTCACACACCTATGGCCCTGCTGGTGCTCTGAAGGCTTCTGGGCGAGTGGGTGAAGGGGAATGAGACTCTCTGTCTTCCACCCCTTTCTTCCCCTCCCCTGTGTCCCTGCAGGAGCTCTGTCCCAAGCCACCCCTCTTCCCCAAGCCACCCTTCTTCCCCTGCAACCTCAGTGGCCACACTTGTGATGCCTTTGACAAGCTCTTCTTGGAGGAGGTCCTGCTGGACGTGGGCGACCAGCTGGTCTTCCCCTTCACGGGAGCCTCCCTGGCTTCCATGAGCTCCACCTTCAGCTGCTTGCCTCCAGCCTCCATCGAGGTTGGAGGCCATCCATCTGAGGCCGTGGGACCATAGCTCGGGTGACTGAAGCTTAGACCACACTGGTTGGAGCTTGGGGTGAGGAAGTGAGGGAGTCCCCTCCCCCTGGTGACTTGCCAAAGTCAGTGTGCATTTGGCCTTGACTCTGACCTGCCTCTGGGCCCGGTCCCGGGGAGGAGATTGAAGGCTGAAGCTCTGTGGCAGCAAAGGAGGGGAGCAGAGGGTCCCAGGCCCTCTAGCCACCTGGCTGCTCCAGCTCCTGCTTTGGGCCCCCCAGGACACCCCACCCTGCTGTGCTCTGCCTCCAAGGCCCGGCTCCTTGCTCTCTGTGTGCAGCATCAGGCCGTGCAGGAAGGGCATTCAGGCCCCCTGGTCACCCTTCCTATAGGAGCCTTCTGGAGAACCATCTTCTATAGGAGATGGTAGTACTAAACCCAGAGCCTGACAGGGCTTGGAGGGCCTGTGATATGCAGTCCTCAGGGGGACTGTTTTGAGACAGGAAGACAGGGAGGAAGGAAAAAGTGAAAGTTGCTTAGTTGTGTCTGACTCTTTGAGACCCAGGCCAGAATTCTCCAGGCCAGAATACTGGATTGAGTAGCCTTTCCCTTCTCCAAGGGATCTTCCCAACCCAGGGATCGAACATTGCAGGCAGATTCTTTACCAGCTAAGCCACAAGGGAAGCCCAAGAATACTGGAGCGGGTGGCCTTTCCCTTCTTCAGGGGATTTTCCCGACCCAGGAATCGAACTGGGGCCTCCTGCATTGCAGGCAGATTCTTTACCAACTGAGCTGTGAGGGAAGCCTGGAGGCAGGGGAGGTTTGAGTAAAACTCCAATTGTATGTGGAACTTCCTCAAATATCTGTGCTCACCTTGGGACTCAATTCTTTCACTAACTTTTCTCTGCACTGTTCTGCCCTGCCCTTCCCCCTGCCCCTTCCATCTCACCTCGCCTTTCCCACCCACAGGAGGGGTGGTTGAAGGGGACACACTAGTAGCTACTTCCAACAACAAATAAATGAGCCACTGGTCTTTTATATTAAGGGATCCATCTACGTGCCTGCTCGATCTCTCCCCTAAATGATTAGCATTTGGCATTGATATACATTTCTAAATTCATCTATCCTCTCCTCCTTTTTCTCTCCTCTTCATTTACTCAGGCCCTGCCTTGTTCAAGAAAGAGTGGGTATGAGATGTATGACATACCATAATGGTTAAGAAGTCAGGTGTTGGGGCGAGGCAGACCTGGCTTCACCTCCAGACACCACTGCTTGCTAGCTCTGAACTTGGACAGGCTGGCTAACTTATTTGAATCCTAGCTTCTCTTTTGTGAAGTAGAGCTAACTTCCCCAGTGGGCTTGTTGGGAGCATGGAAACCTAAGGAATGTTATCATTAAGGGTTAGCTTTTCCTTAGGCCTACTCTGTTCTTGCTAGCTCTCATTCTGGAGTCTAGATATGCCTAGAAATAGGAAGGAGGTCTGTGAGGCTGGAGTCCACTAGATCGAGACTATCTGCCTCCTGACTCCCTCCTTCAGGAATCACCTCTCTGCGCTCAATCCTTGGATGGGCCTCAAGGGGGCAGCAGTGTACAGAGAATGCCCAGCGTTGTGGCTGCCTGCCCAGCCAAGGCCTTCTTCCTCAAGGACCCTGCTTCCTGCAGCTTCCAGACCAGAAGCAGATTTATCATAGAGTGAATGAAAGCTAAACCTCAAGGTCCTTCACTCTGTTAAGCCACTTGCAAGGCCCGAGAATGGGACTCACGGCAATTTTGTACTAATAATTTTACATTTTCTTCCTTAAATCTTAAAGAGGATACCAATCTGTCTAGCTTCAGATCCCACCGAATCTCCCAGGGCTCTAGGGGATTCTGAGGGAAGGAAGGTCCCTCTGGGCCTGCAGTTGAGCCAGTGAAGGCCTGAGGGCTTCCTGGTGGGTGAAGACACTGGCCACAGGCAGTGCCAACCAGCCAGCATCAGCCTCTGATCTCTAGGCCCCACACTGAGGGCCCTTCTCATTCCCAACGTGGCTCTGCTCCCAGTGGGCTCAGCGAGGCACTTTCCTGTATGGGTCTCGGTTTCCACTTCAGAGTAAAGCCGGAGTGAGGACACCAATGAGAGAAGTGGCCCCCTCAGCTCCTGACAGTTTCCCACTTCCTCGTTCTGTCTATCCTGGGGTCTCCCTTTCCTGCCAAGAAATCCCCTTTGAGAAGCAAATGGGTACATGTGTATGTATGGCTGAGTCCCTTTGCTGTCCACCTGAAACTGCCACATCACTGTTAATCAGCTATACTCCAATACAAAATTAAAAGTTCTTTTTTAAAGAAAGAAATCTTTTAAAAAGAAAGAAATTGAGTCAGTGAGTGTGAAGATGGTTTTCCTGTAACCCAAAGAACTAAGAAGGAACACGAGATCTGCTGTGTCTCTTAGCAGGTTTCTGCAGCCACAGAATGCACCGAACAGAGTGTGCGTGCATTAGGCTACCCAGCGCTCAGATACTGGGAAGGTGCTGATTGCTCAGTGAGTGCTCTTCAGAAACCACGAGGAGGCTTGTTGACAAAAAAAAAAAAAATTGCACAACCTAAGAGTTGAGAGTTAGGTTTTCTTCGGTGGACATGCTACGGACTTCAAGCCCTGGACACAGCATCTCAGATAACACTGAGAAACTGTTTTGAAAAAGCAAGGGCTGGGGGTGGGGGTGGGGGTGTGTGGCGCGGTGGTGTATCAGGATATACAGGAGTTTTTGTAACAAAAGATCAGGTAGTTGGAATGTCAAAAGACTACCATTAAGAAAAGAAAACCAGAAGTCTCAAGTCAAAGAATTTAGCAGTTTTTCTGTGTATGGGAAAAGGCAAGAGTTTGGGCTCGCCAATACCCTTCCTTTAATATGCACCTCAGCTATCTGATTCTTTACCAACTGAGCTATCAGGGAAGCCCATCCCTGGTGGCTCAGATGGTAAAGCATCTGTCCGCGATGAGGGAGACACAGGTTCAATCCCCGGGTTGGGAAGATCCCCTGGAGAAGGAAATGGCAACCCACTCCAGTACTCTTGCCTAGAAAATTCCATGGATGGAGGAGCCTGGTCGGCTACAGTCCATGGGGTTGCAAAGAGTCGGACACGACCAAGCGACTTCACTTCACTTCACTTCACTTCAGCTATCTGGGGCCAGCATCCTATGCTTTCTCACCCTGAGTCTCCTCAGGGTGCACCGTTGGGTGTCTGTTCAGTTCAGTCGCTCAGGTGTGTCCAACTCTTTGTGACCCCATGGACTGCAGCACGCCAGGCTTCCCTGTCCATCACCAACTCCCAGAGTTTGCTCAAACTCATGTCCATCGAGTCAGTGATGCCATCCAACAATCTCATCCTCTGTTGACCCCTTCTCCTCCCACCTTCAATCTTTCCCAGCATCAGGGTCTTTGCAAATGAGTCAGCTCTGCTCATCAGATGGCCAAAGTATTGGAGTTTCAGCTTCAGCATCCATCCTTCCAATGAGTATTCAGGACTGATTTCCTTTAGGATTGGCTGGTTTGATCTCCTTGCAGTCAAAGGGACTCTCAAGAGTCTTCTCCAACACCACAGTTCAAAATCATCAGTTCTTCGGCGCTCAGCTTTCTTTAGGGGTGGCCGCAGTAACTGACTGCTAGATGGTAGGCATCCTTTTTCTATCCTGAATTCCCTGGGAGCTTACCATCTAGGAGGCCGAAACATGATGGCTTGATGGCGGCAACATCCTTTGATTCCTGATATGGCTGGCAATATTTTGCTTACAGGCTGAAGAAAGCTGGAATGGTTGAAAGGATTTGCAAGCTTGGACTGAGTCTTTCCACTTTGAATTGGTTTGGGCCATTTTGAGCTGGTTTAATCTGATTGGACCCCATTCCATACAGATTCATCAGGCAGAGGTGAGTCTTGGCAGGTTTAGACCAATTTTTGCCACTTGAGCTGATGTAGGCTGGTTTGAGCCAGCTGTTACATCCATCACAATGGCAAAAAACGTTTCAAGTAAGAACCTTTGGGGAGGGATACAGTTTGGCAACCTCTATGTGCCAAAGCAATTTGGCAATAGTTATAAAATTAAAACTGCAGACTTTCTGCCTAGCAACCCCCCTCCTGGAATCTGTATCACAGAAATGAGAATGCAAGCATAGAAGGGCTTATGCACAAAATATTTTTGTTGGCAACATTTTTCTGGTGATAATAAACCTGGAAACAAAATGCATGCTCATCTAGGGAGGAAGAGTTAATAGTTAAATAAACTGTAGTACCTCTTTACCCTGGAATATTATGCAGCCATTAAAAACAATGAGTTAGAACTTGATCTACTGACGGGAGGGATTTTCATGCTCTTTTGTGAGAATAGTAATACATGGAGAAATGTATACTTATAATTTTTTTTATTAAACAAAAGAGCCAAGCTATATATGTATATATGCATGACATGGAACAACAGACTGGTTCCAAATAGGAAAAGGAGGACGTCAAGGCTGTATATTGTCACCCTGCTTATTTAACTTGTATGCAGAGTACACCATGAGAAACGCTGGGCTGGAG
Organism: Oryx dammah; assembly: GCF_014754425.2. Lineage (NCBI taxonomy): Eukaryota > Metazoa > Chordata > Mammalia > Artiodactyla > Bovidae > Oryx > Oryx dammah. The sequence goes on from NW_024070211.1 coordinate 13,821,265, forward strand.
GAAGCACAAGCTGGAATCAAGATTGCCAGGAGAAATATCAATCACCTCAGATATGCAGATGACACCACCCTTATGGCAGAAAGTGAAGAAGAATTAAAGAGACTCTTGATGAAAGTGAAAGAGGAGAGTGAAAAAGTTGGCTTAAAGCCCAACATTCAGAAAACAAAGATCATGGCATCCGGCCCCATCACTTCATGGCAAATAGGTAGAGAAACAGTGGAAATAGTGGCAGACTTTATTTTGGGGGGCTCCAAAAATCACTGCAGATGGTGACTGCAGCCATGAAATTAAAAGACGCTTACTCCTTGGCAGGAAAGTTATGACCAACCTAGACAGCATATTCAAAAGCAGAGACATTACTTTGCCAGCAAAAGTCCATCTAGTCAAGGCTACGGTTTTTCCAGAAGCCATGTATGGATGCGAGGGTTGAACTATAAAGAAAGCTGAGCACCAAAGAATTGATGCTTTTGAACTGTGGTGTTGGAGAAGACTCTTGAGAGTCACTTGGACTGCAAGGAGGTCCAACCAGGCCATCCTAAAGATCAGTGCTGAGTGATCATTGGAAGAACTGATGTTGAAGCTGAAACTCTAATACTTTGGCCACCTGATGTGCAGAGCTGACTCATTTGAGAAGACCCTGATGCTGGGAAAGATTGAAGGCAGGAGGTGAAGGGGATGACAGAGGATGGGATGGTTGGATGGCATGACTGACTCAATGGACATAAGTTTGGTTAAACTCCAGGAGTTGGTGATGGACAGGGAGGCCTGGTGTGCTGTAGTCCATGGGGTCACAAGGAGTCGGACACGACTGAGCGACTGAACTGAACTGAACTGAACTGATGCATGATTAAATGAACATGAAAAAAATTATGGAAATATACACACCACTTGGTTAAAGTGAATTACTCGACATGGTGGGAGAAGAATGAAGAAATGAGAAGAGGAGAGAGGAAAGGGAGAGAGGAACAAAAAGGCTGATTTTAAAAAGATGTTCATGGTACAGAGTGCACACAATTAAAGTCCCAGTGATGGGAGGTATATTGGGTTGGCCAAGAATTTCCTTCAAGTTTTTCCATAACAATTTATGGGAACACCCAACCCAAAGGCATCTGTTGATCTTCCTGAGCCAGAAGTGAGTGACAGGGAGAAGGCAGTGCAGCCAGGACCTGCCCCTTGGTCCTTTATGTGTACTGGCTCATTCAGTCCTCATGACAACTCAGAGAAGTGGCATCTGTTAGTATCCACATTTGACAGAGAAGGAACAGAGGCATAGAGAGGTCAAGTACTTGCCCAGGACAGCAGCAGAGGCAGCACAAACCTTGGGAGTCTAGCTGTGGGGTCCATGACCTTCACTTCTGCCACTCTCCATAGTGGCTGTGGGACCTTGGGCAGCTCATCTGAATGGTTGGCCTTGAGCTGTGGGACCCTAGGCAGCTCATCTGAACTGTTGGCCTTCAGTTTCCTCATCCATAAAATACAGCTGAATATCCTGCCCTCCATCCCCCAGTGAGTGTGTGCGTCCTTGAATGAGCCCATAGACATTTCTTGTGGGTGTGTAATTGCTTTACAATGTTGTGTTAGTTTCTGCTGTACAATGAAGCACATCAACTATACGTAAGCATTCACCCCCTCTCTTCTGAGCCTCCCTCCCACCCCACCTCCACCCCCCACCCCACTAGGTCATCACAGAGCACCAAGCTGAGCTCCCTGTGCTATGCAGCAGCTTCCGGCTAGCTCTCTGCTTTACACACAGTAGTGTGTATATATGTCAGTCCTGCTCTCCCAATTTGTCTCACCCTCCTCTTCCCACCCTATGCCAGCTTATCCATTCTCTTCATCTGAGTCTCTATTCCGGGCCTGCAAACAGGCTCATCTGTACTATCTTTCTAGATTCCATACATATGTTTTCATGTATGATATTTGTCTTTCTCTTTCTGACTTACTTCCCTCTGTATGACAGATTCTAGGTCCATCCACATCACTACCAACAACCCAATCTCATTCCTTTTTATGGCTGTGTAATATTCCATCAGATCTATGTATCACATCTTCTTTATCCCTTCATCAGTCAATGGACATTTAGGTTGCTTCCATGTCTTGGCTGTTGTAAATAGCAGCACACAGACTTGAGCCTCCTTGACCCAGCCCTCTTCCTTCCTCTCCACCTGATCCTGCACCCCTGGACCTGGCTCAGAGTTGGACTATCTTGTTTGTTCCTATTGCAGTATGCAATCACACACCCCAGAAAGACAAGGACACATAGGTACTAGTGTCAGGCTTGGCTGCAAATCTCCACTGTATCAGCAGTGTGCCTTGAACAAGTCATTTATCCCCTTAACCTCAATTTCTTCATCTACAAAATGAGGACAGTAATCTCCCCTCTGCCACACTGAATGTGTTCATGGAAGTACTATTTGCTGTTTATTGACATATCTAGGAACATGCCCCGGAGAAGTACTGAACAGAAGTCCAGAACAGAAGTGCTGCCTGGGATGGGCTGGGTGGTGGGATCAGCTCCCAAGGGGTGTCCTCAGGCAGGAGTGAGTGTGGGATGATCTCTCAGGGATGACTCTGTCCAGCCTCCCTGCAGGGTCACCCAGGTTCCTGAGTCACGGCACCAGGGAACTCATGGGCCCTGCCCTGAGAGGCTTCTATTCAGCTGTCTGTCAAAGGAACCCCACATGTCACCCTGGACCGTGACACCTACTCTCTTTGTGACCTTAGGCAGGTTACATAACTTCCCAGGGGGGAAGGAGGAGGGCAGGCCAGTGGGAAGTGGGGGCATTTGGCCAGGGAAGAGCTTCCTGGGGTGACAGGAGCCCTGTCTGCGGATGGCTGAAGGTCTGCATGGGGGAGGCGGTTGTGAAGATTACATAGCACTGCAAGATGTATTTTTCCAACACGTTAACTTTTCAAAGAATTCAAATCTGACACCTGGCAGAGACTCCTGAGCACACCTCCCCTCTTTCTGGTTTTGCCCTCAGAGGCTATTGCTTTGAACACTGTTTGGCATTTTTTCTGGTATTGACTTCAGCATTTCCAGAACAAACCTGTGATGCTATATTATGATTTAATGCATTAAACATCACATACTTAGTTTTTAAATGAGGTTCTATATCTCCTCACTTCTCATCAGTCTTCCCAAGACCAGTTCAGTTCAGTTCAGTCGCTCAGTTGTGTCTGACTCTTTGTGACCCCATGGACTGCAGCATGCCAGGCCTCCCTGTCCATCACCAACTCCTGGAGTTTACTCAAACACATGTCCATTGAGTCAGTGATGCCATCCAACCATCTCATCCTCTGTCGACCCCTTCTCCTCCCACCTTCAATCTTTCCCAGCATCAGGGTCTTTTCAAATGAGTCAGTTCTGCGCATCAGGTGACCAAAGTTTTGGAGTTTCAGCTTCAACATCAGTCCTTCCAATGAACACTCAGGACTGATGTCTTTTAGGATGGCCTGGTTGGATCTCCTTGCAGTCCAAGGGACTCTCAAGAGTCTTCTCCAACACCACAGTTCAAAAGCATCAATTCTTCGGCACTCAGCTTCCTTTATATCCATGCATGATTACTGGAAAAACCATAGCCCTGACTAGACTGATCTTTGTTGGCAAAGTAATGTCTCTGCTTTTTAACATGCTGTCTAGGTTGGTCATAACTTTTCTGCCAAGGAGTAAGTGTCTTTTAATTTCATGGCTGCAGTCACCATCTGCAGTGATTTTGGAGCCCATAAAAATAAAGTCAGCCACTGTTTCCACTGTTTCTCCATTTATTTGCTATGAAGTAAATATCTTCCCAAGATATTTTATCACGATTTTACTTAAATCAATCATTCCTTACTTTATCATGACTATATAAAATGCTCTTTATTCATCTATTATCTTTGAAATTATTGGGAATACCTAGAGTTTCTTTTTGAATTAAAGAGATCAAAGGGATCTCAGTAGTCTGCACACCTATTTTTGTCCTGCAGAACTCATGATCAGCTGGCTGTAGCAAGGATTCCTGCAGGCCTAACAATTCTGGCCCCACTGGAGCCCTGCTGTCCATGATGGTAACCGTGTTGCCTCAGAGGCCAAGTGCTGCTACTTGACCTGTACCATTCCAGGTCCCCCCCGCCCCATCTCATCTTTCCCTTTGAAATCAGAAAGTCCATTTCCACTGAGGAATTTCCCTCCTTTTTCTCTGGCTTAGAGAGTGGTTTTCAAAGATGCTAGTATTCCCTTTGCTGATGTGATTCTCAATGCATTTCTCAGTCCTTGGAGAGGGTGTGGTCTTCTGAACCTCTATAAGAAACATAGTTAAGTTTTAGCTCAGCAGCTTGTGTGCTCTCCCTAAATCTCTGGATTCCTTCCTTTGTATGAATTTGTGGCATTCAGCCTCATTTACCCTAGGCCACCGCAGAGTTCAGGTTCATCTAATCAACAGAGCAAACATTTAGAACCACTCCCAGAGATAGAGCAAGCATCTTGATGGTTATTGTGGGTAAAGTAAACCCATATGGATTAAGTGTGTGTGTGTGTGTGTGTGCGTGTTAGTCGCTCAGTCGTGTCTGACTCCTTGCGACCCCATGGACTGTAGCCTGCCAGGCTCCTCTGTCCATGGGATTCTCCAGGCAAGAATACTGGAGTGGGTTGTCATTCCCTTCTCCAGGGGATCTTCCCAACCCAGGGATTGAACCCAGGTCTCCTGCATAGCAGGCAGATTCTTTACCATCTGAGCCAGCAGGGAAGCCCATGGATAAACTGGTCTGATCTAAAATTACGTTTCTCCCTTCTTGGTCTAATTCTCACACAGATTCTACTGGTTTTTGTGACTGTAAATTGGGTGAAAACTTTAGATTATTTTGGCTTGGCACTGTACCCCTTAAGGGTTTGACATTACTGGGGTGCCCTTGGGATGTGCTGCTAAAGAATCTGAAGCAACGAGGGGAGTGCATCAAGAGATTGCTGTCACTTACAAGCCTCCTGCAAGGTTGTAACAGAGATCTTTAGAGAGTCAGAAACAGCCTGATCAGTGCCAGGGAAATGGGTTAACTGTGTTGACAAGGGAGGCTTGATATACTCTGTGGGGTTGGGGCACTTTGAGACATCTAACTCTCTGATATATCCTGATTACAATTCTTAGGGTGCATGCTTTCCAAGTCAATTCTTCAGCTTTTATATAAGACACCAGAGGCCTGATACAGCTATGAAAATTTTAATCCTAAGTGTACAACTGAATGAAGTCTTCCCAAGTGGCCCAGTGGTAAAGAATCTGCCTGCCAATGCAGGAGAAGCGAGTTTGATCCCTGGGTCCAGCAGATTCCCTGAAGAAGGAAATGGCAACCCACTCCAGTATTCTTGCCTGGGAAATGCCATGGACAGAGGAGCCTGGTGGGGCTACCGTCCATGGGGTCACGAAAGAGTCAGACGTGACTCAGCAACTAAACAACAACGGAATGAATATATATATGTATACGTAAATACACAGAATATGTACATGAATATATACGTACACGTATATAAGATGAATATATGTGCAGATGATCCGCAGCTTGAGATGGTTTGACTTAAAAGCTTTTGACTTCATGGTGTGTGGGAGTGATACACATTCAATAGAAACCATAGTTTGGATTTTAAATTTTGATCTTTGCCTGGACTAGTATATTCAGTACCATACTGTCTTGTGATGCTGAGCGTGGCAGCCACTGCAGCTCCTGCTCAGCCATCAGTCACAAGGATAAACAACTGATATATTTACAGCCATTCTGTACCCACACAACCATTCTGCTTTTCACTTGCAGTACAATACTCAATGCATTAATGAAGTATTCAACACGTCATTATAAAGTAGGCTGTGCTATATGATTTTGCCCAACTGTAGGCTAATGTTAGTGTTCTGAGCATATTTTAAGATGAAAAAGTGAAAATGAAAGTCACTCAGTCGTGTCCGACTATTTGCGACCCCAAGGACTATACAGTCCCCGCTGGAGTGTGTAGTCTTTCCCATCTCCAGGAATCTTCCTGACCCAGGAATCGAACCAGGGTCTCCTGCATCCCAGGCAAATTCTTTACCAACTGAGCTATCAGGGAAGCTGATTTTAAGGTAGGCTGGGCTAAACTCTGTGGTTCAGTAGGTTAGTGTATTAGACGAAACTTGTGATGGGTTTATTGGGACATAACCCCATTGTTAGTTAAGGAAGGTCTGTATGTATGTTCTGTATCACCGCTGCTATAAGATATAGCACATTTCTAGCGGAACAGAAGGCTCTGTCACACCCTCTCCCTGCCCATAGCTCCCTACCCAGAGGTAACAACTTGTCTGACTACTGTCAGCATAGATTAATTTTGCATGGTTTTGAACTTCATATAAATAAAACCATAAAGTATGTACATGGTGTTATTTGGGGCTTGCCTTTTTTTTCCTCTGCATTATGCCTGTGAGGGTCACTCATATTTTTACAATTAGCATGTTTGTTCTTTTTCATACTGTGTAGTGTTTCATGAAATATGCATGAATTTATTTATCAGTTCTGTGATTGATTGACTTTTAGATTGCCTCCAGCTCGGAGATATTATAAATGAACTGGTGAACATTGTGTTCATGTCTTTTGGTGGACATATTTCTATTGAGCGTTGCTTATTTCTTTCGGGTATGTACTCAGAATTGGAATTGCTGGGTTATAGGATAGGTGCATATTTAGGGTCAGTAGTTGTGTGTGTGTGTTGGGGGGTGAGGTAAGGCTGCAAATTTAACTGATGCAATATGGCAACTTGCATCCTCAAACTTTTATTTCCATTATTGATTCCTTTATCACTTCAGCAGCAAGAGGTAAGAGATTCATCACAGTTTAGTCATATAAAGTTCCTGATTCTCTGGCCATGTCTGTGCCAATAATGTCTCTGAGCTTGCCATATTATTTTTCTAAATTCTCCAGGACAGGTAGAAGTTACTCCACCCCAAATCCTTGTATTCCTCCTGCCTCTTTTTTGCCCCCCCCTTTTTTGCACTAGACATCTGGTCCCTAAAGCCTTACTTTCGATGGGAAACTTCATTCCAGTTGACAACAGGCAATAACTTAATTAGCCACTGTGTCATCACTACGCACTATGGCTGCTCGAGTCTCTTTGGTAACGCTTGCCGGTCCTCATTGCCTTCAGTTCAGTCTGACGGGGCACAGGGCAGATTTCACACATTCTGGCTGTAAGGGGCCCTGGGAAAGTTGGTTTCTTGCTTTGGCAATGGAGAGATGGGACTTCCAGAAAGGCTGCTCAAAGTTGGTGGGCATCCACAAGACAAGAGAAATATCCACTTTAGGATTCATAGTTAATTTTTAAGACAGAATGTTTAAAATCTCTGGCTCAGATGATCTCTAAAGGCCCTTATCACGCCAGCATTATTATCAGGATCATAAACTACAGTTTGAGGACTTAACCAGTGTCAGGAAGGCACTATTCTGGGCTTCACATGCATTACCTCATTTGTTCCCCATGATCCTATTAAGTAGATTTTTTATTATTCTGCCTCTCCCTGCCTTGGTTTCATCATCTACAAAATGGGGATAATAATTGTAGCTACATCCATAAGATGTTTTAAGTATCAAATAATTTTATACCTGGCAGGTTGCTTGGCAGTAAGCACTAGATAAATAATGACACTATCTGTACCTCCCCCATCACCATCATCTCCATTTGGCACATTAAATTCTATGTGTTTCATCACTGAGTTATGCGGCCTTTCATTCCTGGGAACAAA